>NC_048227.1:2303742-2476402 GCF_002007445.2 Ailuropoda melanoleuca
GTTTCTCTATCAGCATTTACCACATGTTCATCTGTACTTTTATATTATGGAGAAGGCTTCTTTCCTTAAACCTCATGAACCAGCGTCTGCTAGCCTCAAACTGGTATTCTGCAGTTTCCTCACCTCTCTCAGCCTTCATGGCATTGAGGAGAGTTAGGGCCTTGCTCTGGATCAGGCTTTGGCTTAAAGGGAATGTTGCGGCTAGTTTGATCTTTTATCCAGACCACTAAAACTGTCTCCATAGCAGCAATAAGGCCGTTTCACTTTCTTATCATTCATGTGTTCACTGGATTAGCACTTTTAATTCCTTCAAGAAGTTTTCCTTTGCATTTACTACTTGGCTGTTTGGTGCAAGAGGCCTGGCTTTTGGCCTGTCTCAGCTTTTGACATGCTTTCCTCACTGAGCTTAATCGTTTGTAGCTTTCAATTTAAAGTGAGAGACTTGACTTTTACTTGAACACTTATGGGATCTTGTAGAGTCATTAATTGGCCTAATTTCAATATTGTTTTGTCTCGGGGAAAACGGGGAGCCCCTAAGAGAGGAGAGAGATGGGGGAATGGCTAGTCTTTGGAGAGGTCAGAACACAAACAACATTTATTAAGTTCACTGTCGTAAATGGATGTGGTTTGTGGTGCCCCCCCCTCAATTACAATATTAACATCAAGGATCACTGACCACAGATCACCACAGCAAATATAATAGTAAAAAAAAAAGTTTGAGATATTGTGGTAATTACCCAGATGTGACTCAGAGACACAAAGTGAGAAAATGCTATTGGAAAAATGGCGCTCAATGCAGGGTTGTCACAAATGTTCAATTTGTTAAAAAAAAAAAAAAGCAATACCTTTCAAGTGTAATCAAGCAAGTTATGCATATAAATATTTGTGAATTGTGAAGAAAATTTTAGAAAATGAACAATGAGGGCAGGCTTGCCTTTGCACATAAACTTATGATAAAGTTGTAATTATAAAATCATTGCAATACTGGCCCAGGAGTAGGAAAATGAAATAGTCTAGAAGTAAACCCAAGCATATGTGGAGATTTAGTATATTTCCAATATTTTTTATTTTAAATTAGTAGAAAAAAGATCAGTGGTAACCAGTCTTTAAGATGGCCTCCAGTGATCCTTGCCTCCTAGTGTTTTCACCCTTTTTAGCTCCTTCTCGTAATTGGATAGGGGTGATTTATGTAACCTAAAGGATATTATGAAAATGATAGTGTACCTCTTCCGGTTGGGATATAAAAGATATTGCACTTTCTGTCTTGTGCTCCATTGGATCGTTTGGTCTGGGGGAAGCCAGCTACTGTGTCAAAAGGACAGTCAGTCATCCCTATGGAGGGTTCATGTGGGGAGGAACTGATGCTTTAGTCAACAGCCGACATCAGCCTACCAGCCATGAGGGTGTGCCATCTTGGAAGTAGCTGTCTCAACCCCAGTCAAGTCTTCAGATGATTGCAGCTGTGGGACATCTTGCCTTGAACCTCCTGAGGGTCACCAAACCAGAAACTTAGAGCTAAGCCGCTCCCTAATTCCTGATCTACAGAAGCACTGTGAGATAATGTTTACTGTTGTTTTAAGACACTAAGTTTCGGGGTAATTTGTTATACAGCAATAGGTTACTGATCATATGGATTGTTAAATAAATGGTGTTGGGAGAACCAGCCAGCCAGCCATTATTTGGGGAAAAAATAAGATCTTACTATATATACTCCTTTTATGAGATATTACAGATGGACCAAAGATTTAAATACAAAATAGAACCATTAATATATTTAGAAGAACGTAAAGCCAAATATTTTCATACTTTTGGGGTAGAAAAGGACTTCCTAATTATGAATATGAAATCTCCAAACCGTAAAGTAATATCAAGAACTTATTTATGACAGAGAAATGATACGAGTAAGGATGAAAGAAAAACCACAATTAGGAAAACATGTTGCAACCTCAATTATGAAAGGCACTGTCTCTTAACTCTTGAAAATCATTAATAAGACTCTCCTTATAGATGGGATGGCTGAGGACGTGAACAGGCAATTCACAAAGTAGAAATACCGATAAAGGAATAAATAGTAGTTATCCAAGAAATCTAATTAAGAACAAGGTAAAATATGATGTTTCATATCAGATTGGCAGAGGTTAAAACGACTGATGAGGTTAAAGAGATCCCTGGATCTGCAGCAAGGTTAGAAAACATGGGCGGGAATGTAGATTTGTCTCCCCTTTCTGGAGGGCAGTCTGACAGCATGTCTCAGAGTACACATACTGAGTGAGTACTCATGGACTTTAGCTCTTCTACTTGTATAAATGTGTCCCATGGTACAGAAAGATGTATATATTACTATGAACTCAACGTGAATCTTTGGGCTAGTCAAGTTTCTTTTTTTTTTTTTTTTTTCCCCTCCTCCTGCCATTTCCCACCTCTTTTGTTTCTGTTTCCCTTTTCAGAAATTCCTGTTGGACCCTCCTGGATCTATTCTCTACTTTTTAACATTATGAGCTTTTAAAAAAAAAATCTTTGTTTCTTCTCTATGTTAATAATTCCCTTAACTTTTAATTTTTTTTTTTAGTTTTTGAATTTTAAGCGCTCTGTATACTCAGCATGGGGCTCAGACTCACAGCCCCAAGATCAAGTGTCGGATGCTTTACCAAGTTGGTAGAGCCAGCCAGGTGCCCACAGTAATTTCCTTTACTTTAACTTCTGTGTTGCCTACTCTCTTCTGCCATATCTTTTCTAACATTTAACTCCATTTCAGAAGTTTTGATTTGCCAGTTAGTTTTAACTTCTAAAAATACCATATTATTCCTGGGGCGCCTGGGTCACTCAGTCAGTTAAGCCACTGATTGGCTGGGATCACTGCTTGTGATCCCAGCATCCTGGGATGGAGCCCTGAATCAGCCTCCCTGCTTAGCCGGGAGTCTGCTTCTCCCTCTGCCCCTCTCCCTGCTCCTCTGTTCTCTCTCGCTCTCTCTCAAGTAAATAAATAAAATCTTTTAAAAAAACCCTAAAAATTAGAATACCTTATTGTTCCTGATAAATTATTTTTCCACGAGTCTGTTCTGTAATGGGCATAATAGCTCTTGAATCTTTCTGAGGATACTGATTAGAAATTTTTTTTTTTAAACTCCATATTCCTTGATTTTCTTTCTTCCAGGGATAATTGTTGGTGGTGTTTTTTTTTTTTTTTTTTTAAATCCTGCTTCTTTCCTCTCATGTTGTTAGATGGTCTCCAAGGGCTGATGATCCTTGGCTAACTGTTCATAGTTATAAGTGAGGACTAGGTTAATTAGTAGGTTTCCTTTTCAGGTATACAGGTCTGTTTTCCCAGCTCTCTCTGCCCTTGAATGAGAGGGTTTCCTGCACCTTCCATGTAGAGTGTGGAGCACATTGCTTGGCAGTTTTCCCTGTTAGCTGCTGCCTGGATAGGAAGTGGGCAAGCAGTTGGGTTAAGAAGGATTTTATTTTGTTCTGGAGTGCTTCAGTGTCATGTATTCCAGGCACAGTTGCTGCTTCCACTTCCCCCCACCCCTATCTTTTGCGGAGCTTTGCAGTTGTCTTCTCTCAAGCTGTAACATCTGGGAGCTTTCCCCAGATAAATCATCCACTCCGGGTTGTGTTTGGGATGCTTACTTGTCCAGCTGTTTCAGACTCTACTTCGTCTGTATTTGTTGACTCTGGACTGGAAGCTTCTTTTTTTTTTTTTTTTTAAAGATCTTATTTATTTATTCGACAGGGATAGAGACAGCCAGCGAGAGAGGGAACACAAGCAGGGGGAGTGGGAGAGGAAGAAGCAGGCTCACAGCAGAAGAGCCCTGATGTGGGGCTCGATCCCATAACGCAGGGATCACGCCCTGAGCCGAAGGCAGACGCCCAACCGCTGTGCCACCCAGGCGCCCCTGGACTGGAAGCTTCTGTTGGACACCTTGAGAGCTCATTCTTCTCTTGCGGCCACAGTTATCATTGCTCTGACTTCTAGGAGTCCCTTATATTTTTGATCCCTCATTTTTAATGATTTCTGGGCATCCATAAACTATTTGATCTGCTAATGGCACCATTTTTTGTGTTCCAGGATTCTTCAATTTTACTTAAATATAGAAGTCTTTCCGTCAGTTCACGAGGCCTTTGGTGGGAGAAGTAGACACTTGTGCTCAGATGACCTGTTCTTATTTTGTGTGTTATCTCCATGAATTTTTCCAAGATTTTAACTTTTTTTCTGCTTAGTATTAACTGTTTACTCAGGGATTAGGAGTGTGCACATATCCTTATTTTACACATGAGGAAATGCTGAAATCATGGTTAGGATTGAGACCCAGACTCCAATATCCCATCCTTGTAGCTCCTAACACCTTCACTGTCTTTTCTTGGTGTTAGTTTGGTGCCTCTCTTTTATGTTGTTTACCTCAAAGTTTTGTGTTCCTTGCATTTCTGTTCATATCAGTATGTAAGGAACTATGACTGAGTGTATTTCCTCAGCTCAAGAGAGAATTGCTCCTCACCTGTTGGCAAATGCAAGTTCAAGTACAGGAGCTTGACTTCAGACCACTTTTCTGAGGAAGGCACAGGGCATGTTTTAGGGCAGGGCGTACCCTTAGCTGGCCTGCTGGGTAAAGCAAATTACTCCACTTACTTTGTCCCTTTGTGGGCTCAACTGTCTTCTCTGTTAGGACCCCTCTGTCAGACATCCGTGCCCATGGCCACCCACCCCTTTCCTGGAGCGAATATCTGAGTCAGGCATTTGAAGTAGGGGGACTAACTCAGTTCTTCTACTCTCCAGTTAATTACTTGGCTGATTATCTGTGGTCAGCTCCCTCTTGTAGCCTGCACTGTACTGATTATGGGATTATTCTGAGGTTCTGCTGGGAAACTTTTCAACTGTTATGGTTTCCTTGTATTTCTTTAGATTTGCCATCATTGTGTCCTGTCAGTTTCAGAATTTTTCCAGAAATTCACTCATCTGTTTCACAAATGCTAGCGTGATGGGTATTAGGAAATAAGAGTAAACAGAAAGAGAAACAGAGCCTATCATGTTGGAGTTTATAGTCTCATGGGGGAGAAGGGCATTAAATAAAGGACTCACAAGTACATGTTCTCTGAGGAAAAACTGGTTTGCACAGTGGGGGCGTATGAAAGAGCTGACTTACTGGGAGAAGGAACGCCCTGGAATTCTACCTGGACTAAGTGACAGTTGGCCTGAGATATAAAGGAAGAGAAGACCAAGTAGATGTGGGCACAGAATGTGAAAGGACCTTACAGATGAAGGGGAGCGTGGTCCACTGCTGTCGCTCCTGAATATTTACTGCTATGTGCATTTCTTTTTATTGTATATTTCTTCTCTCATTCCTTAGAGTTTTGAAAGGAGAAAAAGTTAGATAAAGTGTCTTGAACTAGGAAGCCTCAAGGAATAATCTGGGAAAATTAAATTAGCAAAAACCAAAAAGGGATCAAACTTATATATCATAAATTGGAGGGCAATAAATAAAGTAATACCAAAAACATTGTTGGGAGGCGGATATGATCTTTTTTATACTTGTATATTTCCAGTTTTCTGTGAATGTGAATTGCTATTATAATCAAAGAAATTTCTTAAAAGAAACTTTATATTATGGTTTGGCTTACATGTAAAAAATGCAGAGTGTGTTAATAGATGAAGGAGAGTATACATTACAAGTTTATAAAGATGTTAATATGTACTTGATGGAAATGGCATACCATTGGTAGCAAAACCAACCAATACAGTAGAAGAAAATTACTTTATACTTAAGAATTCTTACTAGTGTCTCATGATATAATTGTTTTAAAGCTGTTAAATGGTTCATAATCTTCAAAGATTTTAAACCTTTGTATCCTACAAGTAGTGTTTTAAGAGTCACAGGGAAGTTGAGTTTTGGATACCTTGACATCGAAGTGTCTGCTGAATAGCTTGTGTGTTTGAGGAGTTGGCAATTTAATTCAGCCACCTTTGGTATTGTATCAGTTGGGATCGTATTCAGCGGCAAGGAACCTCAACCTAGACAAACAATTGCTTAAATAATTTAAAGAGTGTAATGTTTACATTTAATTTCACCTTTTTAAAGTTTAGGACAGGGAGAGTAGTTTTTTAATGTGCCATAAAGGAGCCAGTCTTTGTCTTCCTGATTTACCATCCTTTTATGGCTTCTGTCTTCATGATAACAAGGTGGCTGCTGCATCCCTAGAAATTAATATTGTGATCCAGACAGGCAAAAGGAGGAAGGATATTCCAGTTGGGTTTGTCCCTTTTTATCGGAAAAAATACCATTCACAAAAACCTTACCCGTTAGACTTCTATTTATCTATCACTGGCCGGAAATGTGTCACAGAACCATCTTTAACTGCAAGGAAACCTAAGAAATCAAGCTTTTGTTTTTAAAAGAGAGCTCATTGTTCTTTAAAGCAAAAGCAGAGTTCTATTAATAAGGGACAGGGTGGACATTGGTTTGGCAACTTGCTGTGTCAGCCACAGGAGTTACTTGCTTATAGATGGTAATAGAAGTCAAGAGTGTGATTAAGATTGGTCAGAGGAGGACACAGAATAAGAAAATCAATGGAAGATCCTTGAGGAACTTTAGTGGTGAACGAACAGAAAGGGCACTAAGGAATGACCATGAGCAGACAGTGGGAGGGTGAGAGTACCTGCAGAGCGTAGTGTTACACAAGCCCAGGGAGATGGAAGAAGGCAGCATTCACACTGCCCTGTGTGCTGGTGAGTCAAGTATGCCAGGCACCAAAGTGTGAACTTGAGGTGTAGCAAAAGGATGCCGTTGGTGATCCTGGAGAAAAGTTATTTTCAATGGTGGCTGTGGGCTGTGGAGTGAGGGGATAAACCAGTGACAGTGACAGTAAATGACTCTCAGAGGCAAACTAATTCTAAGCAAAGTAGAGGGGCAGGGAGAGGGAGAGGACTGATTGGGGTGGGGAGATGTGGGTGTGGGAAAGGTGATAC
This sequence comes from Ailuropoda melanoleuca, assembly GCF_002007445.2. Lineage (NCBI taxonomy): Eukaryota > Metazoa > Chordata > Mammalia > Carnivora > Ursidae > Ailuropoda > Ailuropoda melanoleuca. Next base: position 2,310,704 of record NC_048227.1, read on the forward strand.
TAGTGCATGGTTTGAATATTGAAAGTGTTTGAGAAAGGAAATTACAGAAAGTTTGCATTTCCCGAGGGAGGTGGAAGGTGTGGAGGTCCAGAGCCCAGGGGAAGGAGAAGTTTGGAGGAAGGACGGATGTGTGGATACAGAGGGACTTCTGTTGTTTGGCAACACGGAATATGAGCGGTGACCTCTTGTCTTCTGTCTTCCCTGGGAATTGAGAAAGGCATCATCCTCTGTTAGGACAGAGACGGTAGGCCTGGAGTCTGGAGGGGACGGACAAGATCATTGATAATATACATTGTAAAGAATTTGGGAGAGTGAAAAGTTGGAATTGGGCTGCATGAAGAGCCTGGTCCATGGCTCGAGAACCTGCCTTGAATGAAGTTCAGTCCTACCAATCTGCTCAGTGCCATTATCTTACATAGAAAGGATTGAAAAAATATCAGTTGACATTTTTGAGTGATACCTAAGAACATTTTAGAAGTATTGAACCGTAAATTTATACAAAAAAGTTAAAACACGTTTTAATAGTTTGTCTCTAAAACAAATTATAATAATGACTAATGTTTGTTGAGGACCTGCTCTGACACAGACAAAAACCTACGCATAGTCTCTGCGTTATTTTTGCAGTCTTTAATGAGAAAGACCGATGAGGCAGGTATTATTATTATGGTCTCTATTTTTAAAGACGGCCGAACCTAGGCTTAAATAATTTTAAATAGCCTGCTCTAGATCACATTGGAACTGCATCTCTTGACTCCAGAGTGGTGTTAAGTACTCTTGCGTGGATTGAATCGTTTGAAATTGCCTGTGATAAGATAGTGGCAATGTATGGTTCATTCTAATATACTTAACAAAATATTTGCCAAGGGCAGTGGACTGCTTTGTGCCAGGACTTACCCTAGGTGTTTTAATTGCCATCATCTGTTGTGGCATTTTAAAATATTTATAGTCTTAATTATCCTGATTTTTAAAATTAATATATCACATTAATGCTATTTTTGAATAACATCCTTAGTTTCCTTTAAATTTGAGTATATTTTGATAGTGATGTTAACTTTGCCTGACTAAACTGACAAATCAAGATGGGGGTGGGGAGCTGCTGGGAATATTGGCGAAAATAACGAAGAAAGCAGACATTACTTTCTTCTTCTCACAACATGAATAAAACATAAAAATGCACTAAACCGTGATAGTTGTTAGCCTGCTTGTTTAATCTTCATTTTATTACCTGTGTCTGTCTAATCGTAAGCCAAACCATAAGATAAACATCAGCTTCTTCTTTTTTTTAAATGAAGATTTTATTTATTTATTCGACAGAGATAGAGACAGCCAGTGAGAGAGGGAACACAAGCAGGGGGAGTGGGAGAGGAAGAAGCAGGTTTCCCAGCAGAGCAGGGAGCCCGACATGGGGCTCAATCCCAGGACCCCGGGATCACTCCCTGAGCCAAAGGCAGACGCTCAACGACTGAGCTACCCAGGCGCCCCACATTAGCTGCTGCTTCTTTTTTTTTTTTTTAATGTTTTTTCATTATATTACGTTAGTCACCATACAGTACATCCCTGGTTTCTGATGTAAAGTTCGATGATTCATTAGTTGCGTGTAACACCCAGTGCACCATGCAATACGTGCCCTCCTTACTACCCATCACCGGTCTGTCCCATTCCCCCACCCCCCTCCCCTCTGAGGCCCTCAGTTTGTTTCTCAGAGTCCATAGTCTCTCAGTTTCATTCCCCCTTCTGATTACCCCCCCTTCTTTATCCCTTTCTTCCCCTACCGATCATCCTAGTTGTTATGTTCCATAGATGAGAGAAGTCATACCCACATTAGCTTCTTTTAAGAACATTTTTTTCTGATGATAAAAGCCATCCATAATCATAGAAAAGTTGAAAATCAAGTATATATAAAATGAAATATATATATTTCGCTTAAGAAATGTGGATTCATTTTTAATTCCGTAGGTTTCTGACTTATTATGTAGTTGTTGACTCATGATCATCCTGATCCTTTCCCATTTCCTAAGCTTGTTTTGGGTGAAGGGCAAGAATTTCTTCTCATTTCATCTCTGACTTGTGAACGCCCACAGGTATCAGTCAGCGGTATTAATTAAAAGTAAATCACCCACTCTCTCACTTCACTAGTAAAATATTAGTTCTTAAGTTATATTCTCATACTCCAGTTAAAAACTCCCATTTAAAATCTGAACTAAGAAACTTGAATTTTTTTTTGCATTAAAAAGTCTTTATTAAAAGGATACGAAGTTANTAATTAAAAGTAAATCACCCACTCTCTCACTTCACTAGTAAAATATTAGTTCTTAAGTTATATTCTCATACTCCAGTTAAAAACTCCCATTTAAAATCTGAACTAAGAAACTTGAATTTTTTTTTTGCATTAAAAAGTCTTTATTAAAAGGATACGAAGTGCCTGCGTTAATGTTTGGTTGTTTATAAAGCTTGTGGAGGATATATGGCCAACTTTTTTTGGCCTTCATATAGTCAGATTGCATGCATATTTGAAACACTTGGAAAGCGTCTGGCTAATTGTACACTCTGTGTTGAAGACCTAATCTTAAACTGTATAGTCTTGGTATTTTCATGTAACTTTTAGTTCAGGTATAAGAATTCTTAAAAAAAAAAAAAAGGCACTGACAATTAATTATGTGACCAAGAAAAATAATTTCCCCCAAGTTAATTGCACAAATTACTGTAGCCCTAAAAGGTTAATGATTGTCAAACATCTTTGATGCATAGAGCCTATTAAGTGCCAGTATCATTTGAATAAATAACTTGACTAGTCCTTCCTTGACAAATGGTCTTATCCAGAGGACTGCAATACACACTGCTCCCCTGCTCCCCCCCTTTTATGTTTTAGACATTTTTTGAACTCTTCAGCAAAGCAACTTAAATAAGTTAATCTTAGGAGCCGCAGTAGATTCTTATATTTCAAAATATAAGATAGTAAAACAGTTTATATTTCAAAAAGCAACTATGATCATTTATTATACACATTGTACTTTATAGAACTGCAGTTCATAAATTCAGTTTTTGTATTTTATACAGATTTAGCGTAGGCCTTAAATAATTAGATAGAATTAATGCACAATTATCACTATGCATATCTGAAATGAAACTTCTTTTATAGCTATTCATAGAAGAAAACTTTGATGTTTTAGTATTTAATACTAAATAATTAACATTATCATTAGGAAAACTTTAAGTTTAGCATCTAAAAATAAAATAACATATTACTATATATTTCTTAAACTTTGTCTTCTAACTTTTTATACTATTTTTTTTAAAGATTTTATTATTTATTTGACAGAGATAGAGACAGCCAGCGAGAGAGGGAACACAAGCAGGGGGAATGGGAGAGGAAGAAGCAGGCTCTCAGCCGAGGAGCCTGATGCGGGGCTCGATCCCATAATGCCAGGATCACGCCCTGAGCCGAAGGCAGATGCCTAACCGCTGTGCCACCCAGGCGCCCCTAATCTTTTTATACTTTTTAGTATTTTGTGGCCAACAACAGGTTTCCAAAAAGTTAACTGGAATATACCTTATTTTCAATAGCAATACATCCTGAAGAATTGGGTGAAGAATACTAATTTCTCTGGGAGACGGTTTCTCGAAAAGAATCCCATGGTTCAATAAATATGGGAAAGACTGCATGCTGTATGCTTTTAGAAGTGTCACAATTTACATTAACATACTGAAAGATCTGAGAAAATCTAGAGCAAACAAATAAATCAATGTGGCATTGTCTCATCCAATGTTTCCCAAAAATACTTGAGAGAAATTCTTGTTTCACATAATACTATGAACATCCTAAGCATTCGCTGTGACCTTGTGTTCCATAACCATTTCGGGAAATACTATTATAAAATATATATATATTATATTATATACTATATATTAATTAATCAAAATATATTAATGTTATATATTACTATATATAGTATATTATGTATATATAGTATAGTATAATATATATAAAACATAACTATATATAGTATAATACATATTACTATATGTATATATATGTACTTATATATATGCTTATATATAACTATAGTTATATATATGCTTATATATATAGTTATATATATAAGTATAGTTATAGTCTTATAACTATATATATAACTATAGTTATATATATAGTTATATAGTTATGTGTATTATATATATAACTATATAACTATATAGTTATATGTATAGTTATATGTATTATACTATATATAGTTATGTTTTATATATATATATATTATACTATTATAATACTCTTCCCAGATCTTGAACCCCAACATTCAAATGTAGCAGATAAATTCATCTGCTATACTTATACATACACATGTAGATAAGCCCATCTGTATAAACAAATAGACACATTTATAAGGGTATATGCACACATATGTAGATAAACATACACATATGCACATGTATTTAATCTATATGATACCTGCAATGTATAGCAGATAGTAGAATCAGAAAATATTTGTTGAGTAAATGGATGAGAAAATCTTAACAGTTTATGGCATATTCCCAACTGCCTTCTTCACGAGGCAGAAAACCACACCACCAGCCTCAACAAGGTGTGCAATTCATAAGTATATAGATGGATATGATCTTTTTAGGGACACCTGAAACATTAAAGACAGATTACTAACAATTTTTCGTACCTTTTCACTATTAAGTGTGTCAAAAGTAAAGGCCCTGGATTTTGTGTCAGGACACCCAAGTTCAGGCCTACATTCTACCATTTTCCACCCATGTGATTTTAGGCCGGTAACAGATTTTCTCTAAACCTCAGTTTTTCTCATTGATGAAGGAAAATAATACTTACTTTATAGCATTATTGGAATATAATGTAATACATGGAATATATTAAAACTTATAATTACTTGGAAATAATGCTGTGAATGCTTATTGATCCCAATATGGGGTATAACTCTTAAAAAAACAAATGTGATTAACCTAAATTTTTCATTCCATATGTATGTAGGTTAAGAAAATCCTATTAGTTTCATTTTCGAAGACAATTTAAAACTATGAACATAAAAATATATTTTTCTGATTAGTGGAGAATAATGAATGAACTTTTCCCATTCTTGTTTAAAAACTTAAAACCTTCCTCTAAAGCTTCTGAAAACTAAAACCTCCTGAAGGGTAGTATCTTTACGCTTTTAGCATGAGATCGTTTGCACTTGTTGACCTCTTCCTAGAACGTCCTTCTACACGTGGTGATTTGCTGCTTCACCTCATTTCCCTGACCACCTAAAAACTATCCCTGTAGATCTCTCTCTCTCCCTCTGCTTTACTTTTTCTTTATAATTCTTGATCACTGTCAAATATTTATTATATATATTGTTTGTGAGGTGAAATGAAGGTCACACCATGGATATAAGTAAGGTATTGTAATATTTTGTAATTCTGAATTTTAACAAAATTTCTTTGGAGCAAATTTGTGTTTGCTTGTGTAGTTTTCCATACCTATCATTTTAGCACCTTAGAACTAATCCAGCTGTTATTTAGTAATGATACTTCTGTAAAATTCTCTAGTAGAAATTGTATCAAAATACATGTGCTCTCTCTTCCCTTTCTGCATGGATATCTCTGTCCCTACAAGAAGGAGCTGTGGTAAAAATGCTACATATTTTCACTAGCCAGTAATATTAAATAAACAATTTCTCCTGACTATTTCTCCCTACACACTGAGTTGGTAACAATAGGAAATAATAGAGCTACTTATTTTAAAATTATATTGATAATTTTCAAAAATACTCTGGGGTAGAAATAAGACTCCTTTTATGCATTAGCATCCAGTCAGATTTTAATAACATTTTATAATGTAAAGTTACTGATATTTGAATATGTGGAACATTTGTTTTTCCATTGTGTCTGTTAGAAATGTATTGTGTTTTTTGTGGTGATACTTTTAGTACTATGCAGATTATAGTTTTGGGTATCAGGATTTCTTAACACTTTAGGTAAAAAGTTTTTCTTTTTTAAAGGGTTAGGGTTAAGGTTTTGTAAGAACATGTTTTAGCTTTATATAGCTTATGACATAGACTTCTGCAATAATTTTAAAACATACCTTTTTAAAATACTCTGTTTGGGAGGGGTGCCTGGGTGGCTCCGTCGGTTAAGCATCCAACTCTTGATTTTGGCTCAGGTCATGATCTCGAGGTCGTGAGATCGAGCCCCGTGTTGGGCTGGCTCTGAGCCTGCTCAGGATTCTCTCTCCCCTCCCCGCCCCCCTCCACCATTCACATGCACACACTCAAAAAAAAAAAAAAAAACCCAAAAAAAACTTGTTCAGGGTTAGAAGAGCCATCTAGATGGGATGTCTGATTTTTCTTAGGTCCTTCATGATGTTCAGATTCTTTTGCATGTTCTCTGTTGAGCTATTTTTGTCTTGCTCCAGAAGTAAACTCTTTTGAACGTCTGTAAGTATGTTCTTTCAGGAGCTGTGCCCAGTCCACCCATTCACTATTTGCAAGGAAACACTGCTTTCCTAATGAAAATCAAGCTCAGACCTTCCAGTTTGGTTTCTGATGGCAGGGAGTGCAGGTGGACTGGGTGGCTTAGAGTCAGTCCGAGGGACTCCCTTTCTTCTGGGCTTTCTGTTAATTACAACTGCTACCACCATATTTATCTTTTGGGAGAATGTGTGTTAGTTTCTTTTAACACTTTGGCCCAAAAGGAGACACCATATGTCATAATTGAGACAAGGCTGTAGTGTTCATAGACATTTTAAGGACATCATTACTGAGTACTACCGAGTAATGAAGGGATGAACACAGAGGGAACTCCGACATATGAACTTAGGCATCCCAACGTTAGGGCTATGGCATGTTCGTCTTCAGTTCGTTCACACTCCCGACTGGACATAAGTGCCTTTTTGCATTTAAGAAAAAGGTTCCCCCATTGAGCATATGTTTTCTCTGGGCTGATAGATAACACAGAGCTGTCCCTTTTAGGCACATGCCTCCTTCTGCAGGCTGAACTGGCTATGGCCAGCGTGCGGCGTGCCAGGGCATGATGTCCGCTGCCAGTTGTGCTCGCAACCTGGGCTCCTTTGTGCCTTCTGTTTCACAGCTGAAGCCCTCTCCTTTTTGGCAGTTGGCACTAGAAACAAGCTCATCTTTCTGCTAAGACTATCTCCTCACCAAGGTAGGACAGAATCTGGCCTACAACATCGTGCAAGAGCTGCTTATGCTGGTCACAGTGGAGTTTTTATCCTACACCAGGTCTCTGTATTTTGAAGGTTCATGTTGGTTTTCACTTTTGTGTTTGCAAAACTGTGTTAGCTCAGGCAGCTACAATAATATACCATAGACTGGTTGTCTTAAACAGCAACATTTATTTCTTATACTTCTGGAGGCTGGATCAAGGATCCATGATCAAGGAGCTGGAAGATTCAGTGTCTGATTAAGTCCTTCTTCTTGGTTTGCAGGCTGCCATCTGTCTGTCTTTTCTTTCAAGATTTTATTTATTTGAGAGAGAGGATTCATGCGAGTGTGTGTGCACACACACGAGTTGGTGGGGGGGGGCAGAGGCAGAGGGAGAGGGAGAAGCAGGCTCTGCACTGAGCACAGAGCCTGACATGGGGCTCGATCCCAGGACCCCGGGGATCATGACCTGAGCTGAAGGCAGATGCTTCACCAACTGGGCCACCCAGATGCCCTTCAGACTGCCATCCTTTTGATGCATCCCCGTATGGTGGAGAGAGATAAAGTCTCTTCTGTGTCTCCTCTTATAAGGGCACTAATCACATTTATTAGGGCTCCACCCTCAGGAGCTAATTACCTCCCAAAGTCCTCACCTCCAAATACCATCACCCTGGGGAATAAGGCTTCAATATGTGAATTTTAGGGGGACAGAAACCTGTCATCCACAGCAAAAACTATATTGCTTAATAAAATAATGCTTGATGAAGTTCATGCATTTTTACTACATGCCAGAAACTAGCCTGGGAATTTTGCATATTGGAATTAACTGAGTCCTTACAACAATGCTGCATAGCAGCTACTGTTATAATACTTATCTTACATAGAGGTAAGGAAACTGTGTCACATGGGAGATACATAACTTCTCCGGGTTTGCCTGGCTATTAAGTGGGAGAGCCATATTCAAACCCAAGCTGTTTGGCCCCATAGCTCACACTATAAACCACTGTGTTCATACAAATATGTATTGCCCTAATTTGATTCTGTGTGTGTGTGTGTGTGTGTGTGTGTGTGTGTGTGTGTGTATTTAAAGATTTTATTTATATATTTGACAGACCATAAGCAGGGGGGGTGGCGGGCAGGGGGAGAGGGAGAAGCAGGCTCCCCGCTGAGCAGGGAGCCAGATGTGGGACTCCATCCCAGGACCCTGAGATTGTGACCTGAGCCGAAGGCAGACGCTTAACCAACTGAGCCACCGAGGTGCCTGTATTTATATTTTGATAGAAGGAGCTCAGGGCTGGAAACCTGGAGACTCTGGCTTTGTTACTAGACCACATTTGTGACTCTGGCAGTGTGGCTTTTTTGATCCTCAGTTATTTCAGGTATAAAACAGGGTGATTGTACAATGTTCATTGTTAAATTCCCTTCTCGTTCTAAATGCTTGGCTTGTGGTATGTTCTCATATAGGCTCTAAGGTTCAGTGGTCTCTACCAGCTGCGAGTCCCATCTTTCAAATGCTATGTGACTGAAGAAAGAAAGAAGAATGTTATTAAACCTCATTTTAAAAAGTTGTTTGAGTTTTTCAACGATGAAACGTGGACTTTCTCTTTATAATACCCGTCACACAGTCAGGTAATAGTTGAATGGTGGGTGTAGTTTGAAGTGTGAGTGTTTTTAGACTTTAGTGGAGATAAGATATTGAAAATTGTTCCTTACTAATTTTTTAAAACTTCAAGTACTTTTATGCATGCTCTATGTATGTGTATGTGTATATATCATATAAATATTATATTATATTTTATGGAACATGAAATCTCAGTTTAAGGGATTTTTATCATATTCATTCAACAAATATTTATTGAATACCTACTATGGTACCGTGCTTGATGCTGGAGTATAGAGAGGATAAAGAGAAGATAACTTGCCCAAATGGAGTTTACATTCCAATGGTAAAGGCAGCCGATCAACAAGTAAATAAATCAGTGAATAAAATCAGGAGAAGGTATGATACCTCCTGGGCAAGAAGTAGCAGCTTGCTGTGTTAGAGATGGGGTCAACTTTTAAATAGGGCCGTTTGGGAAGTCCTCTCAGAAGCGGTGGCATTTTAACCGAAAGCTGACAGAGGAATAAGAAGGATCCAGCTCTGGGAGGACAGTGGGCAGAGGTACAGGAAGGGGTGGGAGGGAATAGCATTTTTGTCCAGTTTGAAAGATTGAATAATGGCTCCCAAAGTGACCCAGGTCCTAAACCCTGGAACCTGTGAATGCTACCTTCCATAGTGAAAGGAATTGCATATGTGGTTGAGGATGTTGAAATGGTGACATTGTCCCTAAGTACAAGTGTCCTTATAAAGGGAGGCAGAGAACTGAGAAGAAGGCCAGGTGACAGAAACAGAAGCAGAGTTTGAGAAGATGGGTGAAGGGGTGAGGAACCAAAGAATGCAAAGAGTGCAGATCTGGATGCTGGAAAAGGCAAGGAAATGGATTCTCCCCTTGAGCTCCCAGAGGGAGTGCAGCTCTGCCAACACTCTAACTTTACTCCCTTTATACTCGTGTTTTGGACTTCTGGCCTCCAGGACTGTTAAGAGAACAAATCTCTGTTGTTTTAAGCCACAAATTTGTGGTAATTTGTTATAGCAGCAATGAAAGACTAAAACAGATTAGTATTGGTAATTAACTATTGGTGGAAATATGGAGGTTCAAGGCTCTGATGCTAAGGGCTCAGAAGAAAATGAGGAACTTGTTATTGGAAACTGGGGAAAGCACATGTTTAATATATTTGCATAAAGTTTAACTGAATTATGTCTTATGGTTTTATGGAAAGGAGAATATACAAGCGATAAACTTGAATAGCTGAGGACATTTTGAAGCCAAGTGTTGAAGGTGCTGTTGGTTTCTTCTTTTTTCTTTTCTTTTTTCTTTTTTGCTCAAGTGTAATTAACATACAATGTTGCATTAGTTTTGGGTGTACAGTATAGTGATTCAGCAATTCTATACGTTTCTCAGTGCTCATCAAGATAAGTGTACTCTTAATCCCCTTTATCTGTTTCACCCGTCCCTCCTGCCTACCTCCCCTCTGGCAACCACCAGTTTGTTCTCCGTATGTAAGAGTCTGTTTTGTTTTGTAAATCCTACATATGAGTGAAATACGGTATTTCTCTTTCTCTGTCTTATTTAACTTAGAATTATGCCCTCTAGGTTCATCTGTGTTGTTGCAAATGGAAGGTTTGATTCTTTTATGTGGCTGTGTAATATTCCATTGCATATATATACACCAAATCTTCTTTATCCATTTACTTGTCGATGAACACTTGGGCTGCTTCCATATGTTGGCTATTATAAATAATGTTGCATTAAACATGGGGTGTATACATTTTTTTGAATTAAGTGTTTTTGTTTCTTTGGATAAATACCCTGTAGTGCGATTTGTGGATCATAAGGTAATTCTGTTTTTAATTTTTTTTAAAGGTTAATTTTTTTTATAGAGACAGCAAGCGGGGGAGGGAGTAAGGGCAGAGGGAGAGAGGGAGTGAGAATCCTCAAGCAGAGTCCCTGCTGAGTGCAGAGCCTGACATAGGGCTCAATCCCAAGACCCTGAGGTCAAGACCTGAGTCTAAATCAAAAGCCAGATGCTTAACTGAATGAGCCACCTAGGTACCCCTGTTTTTAATTTTTTGAGAAACCTCCATGCTGTTTTCCGCAGTGGATGTACAAATTTTCATTCCCACCAACGGAGCAGGAGGGTTTCTTTTTCTCCACAAACTCACCAACACTTGTTATTTCTTGTGTTTTTTATTTTAGCCATTCTAACAGGTGTAGAGTTGTATCTCATTGTGGTTTTAATTTGCATTTCCCTGACAATTGATAATGCTTAGCATCTTTTCATGTGTCTTTTGGCCATCTGTCTGTCTTTGGAAAAGTGTTTCTTCAGGTCCTCTGCCCATTTTTAATTGGATTATTATTTTTTTGTGTTGAGTTGTCTAAGTTCTATATATAGCATGGGTATTAACTCTTTATCAGATATGCCATTTGCAGACATCTTCTCTCATTCAGTAGGTTGCCTTTTTGTTTTGTTGATGGTTTCCTTCACTGTGCAAAAGCTTTTTATTTTGATGTAGTCTATAGTTTAATTTTGCTTTTATTTAACTTGCCAGAGGAGACATATCTAGAAAAATGTTTTTATAGCTGATGTCAAAGAAATTATTGCCTGTGTTTTTTTCTAGGAATTTTACGGTTTCAGGTCTCATTTAGGTTTTTAGTCCATTTTGAGTTTATTTATATGTGTGGTATAAGAAAGTGATCCAGTTTCATTCTTTTGCATGTGGCTGTCCAGTTTTCCCAATGCCTTTTGTTGAAGAGACCATCTTTTCTCTGTTGGATGTTCTTGCCTCCTTTGTTTTAGATTAAATGACCAAAAAGCATGGGTTTATTTCTAGACTCTGTTGTGTTCAGTTGATCTGTGTGTTGATTTTTGTGCTAGTACCATATTGTTTTGATTACTACACTTTGTAGTATATCTTGAAATCTGGGATTGTGATACCTCCAGCCTTGTTCTTTCTCAAGATTGCTTTGTCTATTCCGGGTCTTTTGTGATACCATGCAAATCTTAGGATTATTTGTTCTAGTTCTGTGAAAAATGTTGTTGGTATTTTGACAAGTATTGCATTAAATCCGTAGATTGCTTTGGGTAGTATGGACATTTTAACAGCATTTGTTCTCCCAATCCGTGAGCATGGAATATCTTGCCATTTGTTTGTGTTATCTTCAGTTTCTTTCATCACTGTGTTATAGTTTTCAGAGTACAGGTCTTTTACCTTCTTAGTTAATTCCTAGGTATTTGATTCTTTTTCGTGCAATTGTAAATAGGATTGTTTTCTTAATTTCTCTTTCTGCTACTTCACTGCTAGCATATAGAAATGCAGAAGATTTCTACACATTATGTATCCTGTGACTTCACTAAGTTCATTTATCGGTTCTAGTTGTTTTTGGTGGAGTCTTTAGGTTTTCTATGTACAGTATCATGTCATCTGCAAAGAGTCAAAGTTTTAATTCTTCTTTACAATTTGGATGCCTTTTGTTTCTTTTTGTTGTCTGATTGCTGTGACTAGCACTTCCAGTACTGTGGTGAATAAAACTGGTGAAAGTGGACATCCTTATCTTGTTCCTGACCTTAGGGGGAAAGCTCTCAGTTTTTCCCCATTGAGTATGATGTTAGCTGTGGGTTTTTCATGTATGGCCTTTATCATGTTGAGGTATGTTCTTCTAAACCTACTTTGTTGAGGGCTTTTATCATGAATGGATATTGTACTTTGTCCAATGCATTCTCTACATCTATTGAAATGATCATATGGTTTTTATCCTTTCTCTTGTTGATGTGATATGTGACATTGATTGATTTGTGAATGTTGAACCACCCTTGCATCCCAGGAATAAATCCCACTTGATTGCTGTGAATGATTTTTTTAATGTATCATTGGATTTGAGGATTTTTGCGCCCAGGTTTGTCAGGGATATTGGCCTCTATTCCTCTTTTTTTTTGTAGTGTCCTTTTCTGGTTTTGGTATCAGGGTATTGCTGGCCTTGTAAAATGAATTAGGAGGTTTTCCTTTCTCTTCTATTTTGTTTTGGAATAGTTTGAGAAGACTAGGTATTAACTTGTTAAATGTTTGGTTGAATCCACCTGTGAAGCCCTCTGGTCCCGCACTTTCATTTCTAATTGTTGCTTATGGTAAAATGCAGGAAGAAATTCTGCCTGTGGAGTACAGCTTCAGTGTATGCCTGAGAGTCCCAGTGTGCCTTTGCTGATGCCTGCCCTCCAGACCATACTTTAAATAGCAAGGTTGTAGAGAATCATATATATTTATTTAGTGTTAAACATATGTCATGTGTACAGGAGTTTGAATTTGCTCATCAGCTTTCAAAATGTTTACCACTGACCGTGACTTAACTGATCTAATTAAAATGGTCTAAGCCAGTATATAAGAAGTGTGTATTCTCTTACTTCAGAAACTTTATTGGCATGTCTCCTGTGCTGGGTTAAACAGTGTTCCCCAAATTCATGTTTACCTGGAACCTGTAAATGTGACCATATCTGGAAATAAGGTCTTTGCAGCTCTAATCAAGTTGAGATGAGGTCATACGAGATTAGGTGGCCACCAGTCCAATAACTGGTGTCCTTATGTGATGAGGAGAATTTGGACGCAGTGACAAACAGGGAGAATGCCGTGTGAAGGCGGGAACAGAGATAGAAGTTATGCCATTATGCTGCCGCCAGCTGAGGAATGCCAAGGACGGTTGGCAGCCACCAGACAGACAGTACGAGAGAGGCATGGAACAGATCATTCTTCTGAGATCCCAAGAAGGAACCAACCCTGCTGACCTCTTGATCTTGGAGTTCAGTTCTCATGGGAGAGAATAAATTTCTGTTGTTTGAAGCCACCCAGTTTGTGGTATTTTGTTATGGCCGCCCTGGGAAATGAATACATCTTCTAGTAAGTAAAAATTAGGTAATGAACTCTAGCAAATTAAAAAAAAAAAAAAAAGAAAAATGTGACTTTTTCACAGTGTCAATGTTTACTATGGCTGCTTTCCAAATTTGGAGTTCTGGAAGTTTAAGTTAGCTACCATAGCTCCTTGGTAATGCCTAACCTTTTGCTCCAGGTAAGATTTAGAGTGAGGTAAAAAGATCTTGAACACAGAATCAACATTGATATCAGTCTGAGAAGGGACAAGAACTAGAAGGAAGGTTGCGTAAAGTGGTGCCAGGTCTTCTGCAGTTTGTTTCTTTACTTGTAATTTTTGCTCTGGGCTGGCAAGGGAAATAATAGATAGTCTCTACAGAAGTCAGCTCTTAAAAATGATTTTTCTGTCATTCTTTTCCTCTGTCCTGTCAACCCCACATGACCTTTTTTTCCCCTCTGTGCAGGACTTAGAAATGTACTTTGAATGTAAGCAGTTGCTTATAGCAATGCAGAAGTAAAAAGATGCCTTATTTTGTAGAATAGAGTTGTCTCTGGAAATTTTGCTTTAAGTACATTCAGAAGTTATTTTTCCCTCTTAGTTTTTCTACTGTAGAATGAAAGATTTTTTCCTTCAAAAAAAAAACCCAAAATGTATTTTAAAAATTATTTAAAAGTAGATAAATGTATGCTATTAGCAAATAATAGAAATATTTTTAAAAAGAGTATTTATCAGTAATTCACAATAGCAAAATATACTGTAAGGTTAAAAAAACACAAATCCACTATAGAGGTATAAGAAGAGGCATAGATAGGGGCGCCTGGGTGGCACAGCGGTTAAGCGTCTGCCTTCGGCTCAGGGTGTGATCCCGGCGTTAAGGGATCGAGCCCCACATCAGGCTCTTCCACTGTGAGCCTGCTTCTTCCTCTCCCACTCCCCCTGCTTGTGTTCCCTCTCTCGCTGGCTGTCTCTATCTCTGTCAAATAAATAAATAAAATCTTTAAAAAAAAAAAAAAGAAGAGGCATAGATAAATGCACTGATGTTCCACATTTACAATGGAAAGTATCAATATGTTAAGATGGCAGCTATCCCCACATTATTTCATAAATTCAGTTCCACTCAAGAACTGAATACTTAAAACATTTTTCAGCACAGACATTTTTAAACTTTGTAAAAGTAAAGAGAATAGTTTAATGAACCTCATGTGCCCATCATCCAGCTTTGATGGTTACCAGCATTTTGGCAATCTTGTTATAGTTCCAGGGATTTAAGGGGAGAATGTATTGTTTTATATTCCTGGAAATTTTTATTTATTTATTTGAGAATGTGCCTGCAAGTGGGTGGGGTGGGGGTGGGAGAGGAGCAGAGGTAGAGGGACAAGCAGACTCTGCCCTGAGCATGGAGCCCCATGCAGGGCTTGATCTCATGACCCTGAGGTCATGACCCTGAGATATTATCTGACTGAAACCAGGAGTCAGACACTTAACCTACTGAGCCACCTAGGGGCCCCTTCCTGGAGAATTTTAAAACAGGTCCAGAGATTGTCATGCCATTTTTACCTGTAATTGCTTTTCCTGTAATCTCTAGCTTAGTACTACTAAGCTAGTCTAGTCCATTATCGTACCTAAAGAAATGAATATTTATTCCTTAATATCATCTAATTTTCCATCCATATTCAGATTTCTCAGGTTGTCTCTAAAAAGGCTTTTTATCGTTGTTTTATTTGAATCTGGATATAAACACGGTCCTTACACTGTGTTTGATTATTTGATTTTTATGTCCTAAGTCTCTCTTATTTTATAATGGCCTCCCCATTTTTATTTTATGCAGTTGATTTGTCGGGTGTGTGTATGTTTAAGTGTGTGTGTGATGGTGGTGTGAACCCGATGCCTCTCTTCTTCCACCTGAGGCTTTAGCATCCACTGATGACTAGGGCCCCAAATCATTATTTCCTTGGGGGCTGAAAAACAGTACATGTCTAATTATGTCATTCCTTATACTTTTATTCGAAAGAATTCTTTATGGATCTTATCCCTCATCAGCTGTATAGTTAGTTACCCTGAAATAGTTTATACCAGAAAGGCAGGATAAATGCTTGATTTTTTTCTTTTATCAGTTTTCAGAGTAATGAGCTGATGCCTACTTGGCTATCTACTGTTGCATAAAAAATTACCTCAAAACTCAAGGGGCATAAAACAACTGTTTTATTATACATCATGATTTGATAGGTCAGACATTTTGGAAGGCTTGACTGTCAATTTTGTTCTCTATGGAAGGTGTTCAGCTGGTGGATGGGCAGGTCTGGAGGGTCCAAGATGGTTGCACTCACGTGTCTGGCATCTTGATAAGGGTAGTTAGAAGGGTAGGCTCCCCTGGAACTGTTGATCAGAGAGTCTATACATGTTCCCTCAGGCATGGTAGTTTCAGAACAGTTGGACTTTTTCCATAGCAGCCCAGATTTCCTGGAGAAGGAAAGAATTTGCAGCCATCTTTAATCTGCCATGATATCCTAGCAAATTCTACTGATGACCCATGATTTAAAAAAATTTAATATCATTATTGATTCATGAACTTTTATATATTTGAGGTCTTTAATCTGTTTCACTCATTAGTTTTATTGATACTCAAATTGTCACATTGTTGCCCAGTTGGGGCCCCTTTAAGTTGGATCTTGTGACCTTTTGATACAACTTCATTATTACTTTTGTGGTTTAAAAAATATGTATATATATATAAAATATATAACATAAAATTGTCATCTTAACCATTTTTAAACGTACAGTGTTGGGCAGCATCACCACTATTTCCAAACTTCTTCATCATTCCAAATAGAAACCCTGTAGCCATTCAAGCAATAACTCCCCATTCCCTCCTCCACCAACCTCTAATCGAATTATTGTCTCTATGAATTTGCCTATTCTAGGTATTTTATATAAGCGGAATCATACACTATTTGTCCTTTTGCTATTGGCTTATTTCAGTTAGCATAATGTTTTCAAGGTTCATCCGTATTGTAGAGTATATCAGAATTTCATTCCTTTTTAGGCTAAAAGTTCCATTGTATGTATATACTACATTTTGTGTATATCCATTCATCTGTTGAGGGACACTTGGGTTATTTATACCTTTTGACTATTGTGAATGATGCTGTGATGAACATTAGCATACAAATGAGTCCCTGTTTTTAATTTTTTTGGTTATACACGTAGGAGTGAAATTGCTCATTCTTAAGGTAATTTTATGTTTAGTTTACAAAGAACTGCCAAACTGTTCTCCACAGAGGCTACACCATTTTACTTTCCTACTAACAATGTATGAGGGTTCCAGTTTCTCTATATCCTTGCTGAGACTTGTTAAATTTCCTTTTTTTTTTTTAACTATAGCCATTCTAGTAGGTGTGAAGTGATATACAGTATGGTTTTGATTTGCAGTTCCTTAACGACTAATGATATCGAACATCTTATCATGTGGTTCTCAGCAATTTATGTGTCATCTTTAGGGAAATGTCTATTCAAGTCTTTTGCCCTTTCAAAAATTGGGTTGTTTGTCCTTTTGTTGTTGAGTATCAGAGTTCTTTAGATATTTCTGGTATTGAATCATAATTAGATATATTATTTGCAAATATTTTCTCCCATTCTATAGTTTGCTTTTTCACTTCCTTGATAATGTCCTTTGATGCACAAAAGGGGTAAATTTTGATCAACTGGAATTTTTTTCTTTTGTTTCTCATGCTTTTGTTGTCATATCTAAGAATCCATTGCCAAATCCAAGATCATGAGGACTTACCCTGTGTTCTTTTTCTAGCAGTGTAATGGTTTTAGCTCTTATGTTTAGGTTGTTGATTCATTCTGAGTTAATTTTTGTATGTTAGATGAGTGAATGGTCTGATTCCATTACTTTGCATACAGAAATCCAGTTGTCCTAGCACCATTTGTTAAAGAAACATTTCTTCCCCCATTGAGTGGAAATGACACCCTTCTTAAAATTCCTTTGGCCATAGATGTATTGGTTTATTTCCAGACTCTCAGTTCTATTCCATTGGTATGTATGTCTATCCTTATGCCAGTACCTCAGTGTTTTGCTTGCTGTGGCTTTATAGTAACTTTTAAAGTCAGAAGTGTGAGTCCTTCAACTTTGCTTTTCTTTTTCAAGATTGTTTTGGCTATTTGGGTCCTCTTGGAATTCCTTATGAAAGTGGCTCTTGGTATTTGATAGAGTTTGCATTGAATCTGTAGACCACTTTGGCTAGTACTGACATCTTAACAAGGTTTTGGATCCATGAACGTGAGATTTCCTATTATTTAGGTCTTACATGATTTCTTTCAGCAATGCAATATTCGGTAGTTTTCAATATATGATTTTTTCACTTTTTTGGTTAAAGTAACCCCTGGTATTTATTCTTTTAGATGCTATTGTAAATTGTTTTCTTAATTCCTTTTTCAGATTATTTATAACAGGTATATAGAAACACAACTGACTTTCATGTTGATCTTGTACTCTGCAGCTTGGCTAAATTCATTTTTTAAGCTCTAATATCTTAGGGATTTTGGTAATTTTTTTTAAATTTTATAAATAAGATCAGGTCATATTCAAATAGAGATCTACTTTTTTCGCTTTTGGACACCTTTTATTTTTCTTGTCTAAGTGTTGAATAACTGGTGAAAGTGGGCATCCTTGTCTTATTACTGCTCTTAAGGGGGAAATCTCTCAGTCTTTCACCCTTGAGAATGATGTTAGCTGTGGTTTTTTTTGTAAATATGCTTCATCGTTTTGTGGAACTTGCCTTCTCTCCCTGCTTTTTAGTACTTTTATCATGAAAGGATATTGGATTTTGCCTAATGCTTTTTTCTTGTCAGTTGTGATCGTCATGTGGTTTTTTTCTTTTGTTCTATTAATGTGGTATTACATTGGTTTTCTTACATTGAAACTCTCTTGCATTCCTGGGTGAATCCAACTTGGTCATGATATGTAATTCTTAATATGCTCTTGGGTTTGGTTTGTTAGTATTTTGTTGAGAACTCCATTCTTTTTTGATAGTTTTGTTACTTCCTAGAATAACAAGTTGTCTTAGTCTCACCTTGCATGTTTCATGACCTAGCCCTGGAATCAGTCATTTCTGAAAATAGTCCTTGTCCTTTTAGTGAAAACAGTTCTTGTTCCTTTTAGTGAAAATAGTATTTAGAAACTACAGTTTGGGTTATTGCTTTTCGGTGTTTGTAGTGGTCAGAGCTAGGAAATACCTAAAAATACATACATATCTGTGAAATCATATACACATGCACACATGTGTATTCATGGTAATATAATAATACACTATATGTTTATTTTAAATTAAGTGAAAAACTGAGGCTTCTAATTCAAATGATAGATTAGTAGGGCTGCTTTGATTTTGTATTGGTATCCCTTTTCTTTTGGCTGTAAGTCCGGCTTCTTTATGATACTACTCATTTGATTCATCCTATGATATAAGAATAATAGTTTAAAAATAACAATACCAGTATTTCTATTTACAAAAAGTCTACAGAACGCCATTTAACATTTCTTTGCAGTTCTTTGCCTCCTCTCACCATCTTAGGCTACATCCCTGTGGAGAGAGGTGCAGTGAAAGTTCAATATTTTAAAGTAACTTGAAGTAACGATTTTCTCTTTGTGTTTATACTATCAACTTGATGTATAGTTTAGTTCATTTTCTATTTCAAGAATTGCCTTTCCTTTGTTTTTATATAATTTTTGAAAATTATGTACTATTCCATGATTTCAAGGTCTCCATTTTAAAACAGGATATATAAAAAGAGATCAATCCATGTCCCTTTTTATTTGTGTTAATTTTAGTTTCTTCTTTATTCCAGTTATTTTTTTTTAAAGATTTTATTTATTTATTTGACAGAGATAGCCAGTGAGAGAGGGAACACAAGCAGGGGGAGTGGGAGAGGAAGAAGCAGGCGCATAGCGGAGGAGCCTGATGTGGGGCTCGATCCCATAACGCCGGGATCACGCCCTGAGCCGAAGGCAGACGCTTAACGACTGAGCCACCCAGGCGCCCCTATTCCAATTATTCTATAAACACTGTACTTCCTGTTGCATTTTTACTTAACAATAAACAAAACAATATGCATGATATGGAGATTTCTCCATAGTAGTTTGTGGAGATTGTCCTTACTCCTTTTCTAACTGTACAATACTGATCCAAGAGGTGTTCTTTACACGTGGTTTGATAAACTTCCTCAAGTTCACATAGTAGAGAGCCATGAATAGCCAAGACACAGAGAAGAAAGTTTGTGCTTTATTAGTTTTCAACACTGGTTATAAAATTTATTATTTAAAAGCATGTTTTTAGTATTGGGATAGAAAATAGATCAGTGGAAGAGGACAGAGAGCCAGAAAAGTACCCACATAAATGTGGGAACTGCATGCATAATAGAGATGGCATCACAGTGTCACCGGGAAAAGAGTGAACTGTTTAATAAATTGTGGCAAGATACTTGGCCATTGATATTAATAATGATAAAAAACTAGATCCCTTCCGTACACTAGGGTCAAAAATAAATATCACATGGTGAAGACATCAGAAATAGATTTTTTTAAAGATTTATTTATTTTAGATAAAGTGTGAGCAGGGGGAGGGGCAGCAGGGAGGGAGAGACAGAGAATCCCAAGCTGACTCTGCGCCGAGCACAGAGCCTGATGTGGGCCTCAAGATCATGACCTGAGCCAAAACCAAGAGTTAGATGCTAAATGAGCTTAGCCTCCCAGGAGTCCCAAACTTCTAAAATTTCTTGAAGTAAATGCAAAAGGATATGTATTTTTTGATATCTGGGTAGAGAAACTTTTCTCAAATAAGAAGCACAATTCATAAAGGAAAAGATAAATAGATTGGTATACACTAAAATAAAAACCTTGTATATGACCAAAACACAGCATATACAGTTTAAAGGCAGACCACATAGTAGACTTGTAACAAATGTAACTGCTAGATTTGTGTTTAAAATGGGTGATGGACCACTCATAAATCTGTAAGAGAAAGCGAAATGATTCAGAATCAAAATAGGAAGAGAGTATGACTAGTCTGTTTACATAAAAAGAAATTCAAATATCCGACACATATATAAAAATAGGTTCAATCTTACTCATAAAAGGTGATATGCAATTTGAAACAGTGTCCATCAGGTAGTCAAAAGTGAACTGTCTGCCAATACCAAATGTTGATATAGAAGATGTGGGCAAACAGGAACTCCGGTATATTCCTGTGGCAGGTGTCTGCCCTAAAGAAACTTTTGCACTTGGTTCATAGGAGTTTATTCAGCACAGTTATAAGAGTGAAAAATGGGTAAACATTGAAATTATGCATCAGAAAAGTGTAGGTAGATAAACCGTGGCTTATTCATACCACAGAATACCATACAGCAGTTAAAATGAATAGACTAGATTTGTAGTGGTTTAAGTTTCAAACCAAAGGTCAGATGGAGAAGATGTGGATCCACAGAATCTTAGGCATGTGGCTGGTAGAAGTGTAGATTGTTCTATAAATTTGGAAAGCAGTTTGATATTATATCATAGAATTGAAAATCCATATACTTTACAATTTAGCTCTTTCAATACCAGTTATGTATCTAGGAGAAGAAACTCTTGCCATGTATATCAGGCACATATATGTGATGTTCATGACAGCATTGTTTAATAGCAAAAATTTTGCAAACAGCCCAGATGTTTATTGAAAGGAAAGTAGAAGAATAAAGTCTGCATATTCATATAGTGGAATCCTATATAGCAATCATACAACATGCAACGATATGGATAATTTTTTTAACAACTTATTTGCCCAACTGGTATGGCAGAACTAGTAGTGGGGATGATACTCAATTGCAGCTAATTGTTTTTGACAGACACCCTGGGGATAGGGCTTTTCTTACTTAGTGAGCTCTGAGTGACACCAGATAATAATGCTTTGTGAATGGGGCTTTTCCAGGGATATGAGATAGGTCAAATAGTGACAATGTTCTGGAGATGGTGGTTTTGAGGAGATCCAAACCTGGAGGCTGCAGAGCTACAGGTTTTTGTCAGTTACTGTCTTTGGGAGGCTGCTGGTTTGTGAGGTTGCTTGTTTTTAAAGCTACTGCGGAGCTCAGGAGAGGCGGATACCGTAGGCCATACTGAAATGTCATAAACTCAGCTGTTCTAACCGAGGCTTAACAGTTTTTCTAGGATAATGCTAGAGTTTCATAAGCCTTTGGTTAATTTCCAGAATTTTGAGAAGTTGATTTTCACAATTGTGCCAGCGTTTTCATTGTTTTTATGGATGGGAGCATTTACACCGGTCCTTATTTCACTATTCTGGTAGTTCTGTGCCTCTGCTCCCAGTATGGATGAATTTTAATAGCAAGTGGAAATAGTAAATCCCTGATGATTACATATACCATTTACAAATTTTATAAACTTAGAAACAACTAAAAGAATACATACATATATAATTACATTATATATGTATATGTATTTATATGTGGGGTGTGTGTGTGTATGTATATATAATGCAAAAATACATGAACATATAACTCGAAAAAGTATAGGATTCTGGATAATGGTCATCTTAGGTAGGGGCAGACCTAGGGATAGGATTGAGGATGCATGAGAACATGTATAATATACATAATACGTATATTATAATTAAGGTCCAGTTTTATTTTGGAGTAGTGAGTTCATTTTTATTACATCATTAAAAACGTATATACAAGCAGAAAACATTTTATGGTTGTGATTGCTTTCACATTAACATGTGACATGGGGAATGTTACACAATGGAGTTTTATAAAGGTGCTTTGACCTGAACTTTAAAAGCCATTTTTATGGCTAGAGGAATTACTTAGGGAGCATATCTCTATACAGTCTTACACGGGGACTGCCTAAGTTGGCCTAACTCCTGTATTAGGACAAGACAGATGATTATGAAAGAAGTGATAGGCATTAGTGCCATTTTGAGATGAGTAGTTCTCTAATACTGCCCCTCCTAGGTCCCTGCCCACATTTGCATTCTTTTTTTTTATATAATAACTTTTTATTAAATTATGTTAGTCACCATAGAGTACATCCCGCTTTTTTTGGTAAAGTTCCATGATTCATTACTTGCGTATAACACCGAGTGCACCATGCAATACATGCCCTCCTTAATACCCATCACCAGCCTATCCCATTCCCCCATCTCCTCCCCTCTGAAGCCCTCAGTTTGTTTCCCAGAGTCCATAGTCTCTCATTTGCATTCTTATAACCCTCAGCTTCATAATGTGCTCTGAGGGGTTTAGTAAACATACAGGAGCTGTCAACAGAGCCTGATAAATATCCAGATAATGCTATCCTTACTGAATTTTATACTTAAAACATGATGTTCATGACTTGTGCAAGTGTTGAAAAGATTTTTAGAATTATCGTGTGAAGATTTTGGGGCAATACCCACAGCTGCATTGAATATGAATTGAGCATAATATCATGGAGGCAGGATCAAAATGGAAAGGTAACTAAGAAAATGGAAATTTAAACAATTACAGTTTTCCCGTTTTAAAGAATGAGTGTTTTTAAAATTTCATTTTATTTTAATTCCAGTATATTTAACATACAGTGTTACATTAGTTTCAGGTGTAGAATATAGTGATTGAACAATACCACATGTCACCCAGTGCTCATCATGCCAAGTGCACTCCTTAATCCCTATCACCTATTTCACCCATTTCCCACCTCCCCCCACCCCCCGTCCCGGAAACCGTCAGTTCTCTATAGTTAAGAGTCTGTTTCTTGGTGTCTCTCTCTCTCTCTCTCTCTACCTTTGCTCAATCATATAGTATTTGTATTTCTCTGACTTATTTTGCTTAGCATTATGCTCTCTAGCTCCACCCATGTCATTGCAAATGGCAAGATTTCATTCTTTCTGTGGCTGAATAATACTCCATTGTACGTCCGTGTGTGTGTGTGTGTGTGTGTACATATATATACACACACCACAGATTGTTTATCCATTCATCAGTTGATGGGCACTTGGACTGCTTCCATAACTTATAGTAAATAATGCTGCTATAAACATAGGGGTGCATGTATCCCTGTAAAGTTTGTTTCTGTATTTTTAGGTAAAAACCCGGTAGTACAATTACTGTATCATAAGGTAGTTGTATTTTTAACTTTTTGAGGAACCTCCATATAGTTAACCACACTGGGTGCACTAGCTTGCATTCCCACCAGTAGTGCAAGAGTGTTCCTTTTTCTCTACATCCTCGCCAACACCTGTTGTCTCTTGTGTATTTTATTTTACCCATTCTAACAGGTGTGAGATCATATCTCACTGTAGTTTTGATTTGCATTTCCCTGATGATGAGTGATGTTAATGATCTTTTCATATGTCTGTTGGCCGTCTGTATATCTTTTTTTTGGAGAAATGTCTTTTCATGTCTTCTGCCCATTTTTAATTGGATTTGTTTTTTGGGTGCTGAGTTGTATAAGTTCTTTATATATTTTGGATACTAACCTTTTATCAGATATGTCATTTGCTAATATCTTCTTCTATTCAATATGTTTCCTTTTAGTTGTGTTGATTGTTTCCTTGGCTGTGCAGAAACTTTTTATTTCGATGTAGTCCCCATAGTTTATTTTTGCTTTTGTTTCCCTTGCCTCAGGAAGAATCTAGGAAAAAGTTGCTACGGCCAGTGTCAAAGAAATTACTGCCTGAGTTCTCTTTTAGGATTTTTATCAGGTCTCACATTTGGGTCTTTAATCTGTTTGGAGCTTATTTTGTGTATGACATAAGAAAGTGGTCCACTTTCATTCTTTTGCGTGTTGCTGTCCAGTTTTCCCAACACCATTTGTTGAAGAGACTGTCTTTTTCCCATTGGATATTCTTTCCTGCTTTGTCAAAGCTTAATTGACCATATAATTGTGGGTTTATTTCTGGGTTTTCTCGTCTGTGTTCCATTGATCTGTGTGTCTGTTTTTGTGCCAGTACCATACTGTTTTGATTGCAAAAAGAATTACAGGCCATTATCTTTGATGAACATAGATGCGAAAATCCTCAATAAAATATTAGCAATCTGAATCCAGCAGTACATTAAAAAATCATTAATGTGATCAAGTGGGATTTATTCCTGGGATGCAAGGGTGGTTCAATATTCACAAATCAATCAGTGTCATACATCACATCAACAAGAGAAAGGATAAAAACCATATGATCATTTCAATAGATGCAGAGAACGCATTTGACAAAGTACAACATCCATTCATGATAAAAGCCCTCAACAAAGTAGGTTTAGAAGAACATACCTCAACATGATAAAGGCCATACATGAAAAACCCACTAACATCATATTCAATGGGGAAAAACTGAGAGCTTTCCCCCTAAGCTCAGGAACAAGACAAGGATGTCCACTTTCACCAGTTTTGTTCACCGTAGTACTGGAAGTGCTAGTCACAGCAATTAGACACCGAAAAGAAACAAAAGGCATCCAAATTGTAAAGAAGTAGTAAAACTTTGACTATTTGCAGATGGCATGGTATTCTATGTAGAAAACCCTAAAGATTCCACCAAAAAAAACTGCTAGAACTGATAGATGAATTTAGTAAAGTCACATTCTTTTGCATTTCTCTACACTAATAATGAAGTAGCAGAAAGAGAAATTAAGAAAAAATCCCATTTATAGTTGCACCAAAATAATAAGGTACCTAGGAATAAACCTAACCAAAGAGGTGTCAAATGAGCTGTACTCTGAAAAGTATAAAACACTGATGAAAGTAACTGAAGGCAACACAAAGAATATTGTTAAGATGTCTATACTACCCAAAGCAATTTACACATGTAATGTAATTCCTATCAAAATGCCAATAGCATTTTTCACAGAACTAGAACCAAGAAATTCTAAAATTTGTATGGAAGCAAAAGGAACCTGGATAACCAAAGCAATTTTAAAAAACAAAAAGCAAAACTAGAGATATCAAAATTCTAGACTTCAAGTTATTTTACAAAGGTGTAGTGAGGAATGAGTGTGTTTTAACAGAAGTGTCAACGTGCAGCCTTGAGAATGGCAGTTCCCTCCTGGAAATTTTTTTATTACTGAAAAACGTTCATAGATGCAGTACTGGTAGGGTCAAACAGTATTCCCAAAACTTTTCCTATGTGGAATCCATAGAAAATGGTAATTTTATGGTTTGTTGGGGAAAATAGCAAGGCTTTCATGGCCACAATAGCCCAAACCAACCATAGTTCACTGGTTGTGAAGACCTAAATTTGGTTTCTGGATTTACTTCTTTCTTATTCTTTGGGCTATTGTATTATACTTCTCTGAGCCTTAGTTTCCCTATCTAAACAATAGGGATAATACTGCTTATTTGTTATGATTTTATATCTACTAGTGTTTGACTATAAAAATTATCTCTTAGTTTCCCAAATACTTAAAATGTAAAATAACATTTGAATATTGGTCAACATGAGAGCAAACGCCATTTTACAAATGCATAGCCTTTCAATTTTTATCATTATTTATCTACACTTGAAGGCCAGTGATGGCATTTGCTACGAGTTTATTTTTATACTGCTATATATTTGTGTGGATATCTTTACAGCGTTCGTCAATTGGGACACCTGAGCACCTGCTGTATGTGTGCCTTGTGCTAGTCATCGTAGGAGATATAAAACCAGCAGAAAACTTACGGAACTCAATCTGACTTGTGAGGTATGGCTTTTACGCCAATCATGAATGATAAAGTGGTGCCATTTACAGAAAATAATGTGCAGAAAATAAATGCAAAAAGACCTTAAGAGAATGCTCCATGTGGCTTAGTGTCTAGTACTCCATAGGATATGCAGGGGATATGTGTAAGATCTAATTGAGATTCTTAGGAAAGGCATTAATGAGGTCTGAAGAATTAAATGATCAGACACACAGGATGGTGAAGTTTGCCTATTCAGAGAGTAATGGGAGAGGCACTTCAATATTTTATTGTGTCTTCCCAAGAAATTCACTTGGAACACAATATTCATTTCTGAGGAGGCAAAGACTAAGTTTTAGAAAAGAAATTCCCTTAGATGCTATTATAAAGCTTGAGTATTTTATTATGATTTTATTACTTCCCATCTGTGGTAGATATTTTATTGAAATTATTTGGATGTTATCATCATGCTGTGACAATGATGCTTTAAAGGTCATACACAAAACACAATTAAATTTGCCAAGCGAAATACGAATATGCATTGTGAAAAGCGAATAATTTGAAGTAGTTCCTTTTTTTTTACTTGGGCCATTTTATGATGACATTTTGAGGTGTTTAAATAAATCACAATGTTGTTTTTCTTTTTGATTGCAATTTTCCCTTCGCTGTTTGTGTAGGTTAAAAATAGAAACCAATGTGTTTAAAGTTTGAGTCTATTAGTTAATATAAACTTATTCTGAAGTCAACAGTAGATTGTATTATAAGTCTGTGTGGAAATTTACTGAAATTATTTAGCTCTTATGTAAATGTGATGGCTTCTGATTGATAGAGATTTAATTATGCATACTTTGGTTTATTATAAATTACATAAACCAACATTTCCGTACCTCTGTTTGTCATTAGTTTACTCATTAGGAGATCTTTACATTTCCTTTAGTTTAAGACTTTGTGATTTTATTTTACTTTTCCCCCCCATAAAAGTAAGGAATGGTTGTTTCTTTCAAATGTTTGGAAATTAGTCCTGGAAAATTTTTAGTTATTATTGCCCATCTCAGATTATTTTAATATTGTGAATGTTTGAGTATGTTTTCTGTTTAATTTGTGATGCAGACTCAAAGTCACTGAAAACAGATGTTTTGGTTCTAATTTAGGGAGTGTTTGTTTAGGTAATGACTTAGGCAAACAACAATTCTTTTACATCTAGGAAGAAAATGACAGATGATACCTAGCCGTCTGAATAAAGAGTAAAAAAAGCACAAGAATAATAAGAAAGGGAGATCCAACACCATATCAGGTTTTGGGTGTAAAATAGCCCAGTGGTTACTATCTATTAAAATAGTCTGTTACTATTGTCTGTTTCCATACTGGTTGCTCACTTTAGTGCTCTGAGGGGGTGGGAGCACGGCACAGCTCTCTGGGTGCTGGAGTAGCATATTCCACATTGCATGAAAGCGGTACAATAAGTATCTGTATGTGTGTCTGTATCTGTAGCCACCTGTCGTTCTCAGATAATCGAGAATTGATAGCATTAGTATTAACGCAGTTTGCTGTCTTTTGTTTACCTAAACAATGTATTCTCCTGCCCTTAGCTTGACATTAGTTTAGGGGTACAGGAATACTTATTGGAAAAGTAGTTGGAGATGTTTAGAATTATTATATACTTCTGAACTGGATTTAAAAGCTCCTCTGGGCCGAAAGCCAGTTGATTCTTGTCAGTGTTTTTACATGACTGAGGTCAATTACTTCAGAGATTGAACAACTGCAGCCTTGGTAAATGGTTCACTTCTGTCCAGGGTACAATATAGGATCCTTTTAAACGCTACTATAATTGGTATTTTAATAAATGTGTTTTGATTGGACAAGAATGTAAAAGCTATTTTGGAGTATTTTCAAAGACATGAAGTTTAAAACACTGTAACTTGTTAATTTTGTGTTCTGTAATGTGCATAATAAGATTGAGGTTTCAATGTTTGTATTAAGTAAATGAAAATATTCACATGAACCTTTTAGATAAGAGGAGTTGCCAAATGTAGAAAGATTCTGAGCAGAAACAGTTGGATTTAAAAATTGAACTAGTTGCCAGAGGGCTTGGGTTCTGATTATGGCCTGACTACAAGCAACATTTGTGACTTCGGCCAGTTTCAATTTTCCCATTGTTTTTTTTTTTTTTTATTTAATTTTTTTTATTATATTATGTTAGTCACCATACAGTATATCCCTAGTTTTTGATGTAAAGTTCCATGATTCATTACTTGCGTATAACACCCAGTGCACCATGCAATACGTGCCCTCCTTACTGCCCATCACCAGCCTGTCCCATTGTTAATGAAGATCTATTCCAGAACTGGCCTAGTCCAACTTCCTCATTTGTAAAACCTTCCTTAGTCCTGAAATACTTTCTGAAAGAAGTAAGTGTGGCATGTTGATAGCTCTATCAAGTACCCTGCTATTACGGGAGCTTGAAGGTTGAGGGGTGGGGTAGAGTAATTGGAAATAAAACTTGGGACATGCCCTGTCGAGAAATCCTAGATCCTTGTTGCTCGACAAAACAGCAAGGTTTTATGCTATCAGTGCACAACCTGGAAACAAGTAGCCATTGGACTGAACACTGGTTTCAGTGTTTATCCTGAACATGCTGTGTCAAACCACCTTTACAGGTGTGTGCTCTCCCCGTTCTCTGCAATCCCTACACCTCCTTAGTCCCATACTCAACTATTTTACTTGCCTTTTGCAATTGAAAGCTTTCGAGTTTATCCCATGCTGGAGTAATATGTAGACAGAGAAGGATTTTAAGAGGAGAGTGGCATGATAAGATATGCGTATAAAAAAATTTAACTTGAGCAGGGTTGATAGAACAGGGTCAAGAGTAGTGGCTTACTAACTGAACTGACCTTGTAAGGAAGTTAACGTTTTTACTCTTGATTTTATTTCATTTCTTTCTTCCTCAGTATAGTTTTGTTTAATTTTCTTAAAAAAAATCCTCTTGAGTATGTTAATCAAGTGGTTGATTCAGGTGATTTTTTTGCCCTCATTTAAAAGCTGATGCACTGAAATATGAACTTAGTCAATTATCATCTCCCAGAGGTTCTCTTGGCATAGAACTTGGATATGTGTGTAACACTGGAATCTTGGTTTTAAAAATGCATATATATATAGTGTATACACAATATATATAAATGCAATATACATAAAATCTGTGGGAAGACTTTTCAGATATCCCAGACAATGTAAATAACAGATTTGTACCTAAGTAGCAAATGTGTTTCTCATTTCTCTCTGTGGAATTACCAGTTGTGTCTGAGGGAAACTTGCTAGATTCTTTTTTTCCTCCCCTACTGTACTGCCTTGGTATATTATTGCCAAGATCAGATACTCTGGGATCAGACAGATCTTGTTTACGTCTTGTCTCTCTTTCTTCACCTTTGGGCCAATTCAGTAATCCACCTGAGTTTTGATTTCTCCATGGATCATTTTGCAAATTGAATGAAACATCATATGGAAAGCATTTAGCTTTACCATGCACACAAGGGTGCGAAACAAGTCTTCCAGTTTTTGGATGTGTTTCAGAAGAAGGGATATCTAAGAGGAAGTATCAGTCTTTGATCCTTCATTAAAGACTTTGTGAGTAAGCCACACACAGTGTCCACAATAAGTGCGCGCGCGCACACACACACACACACACGTGAGTGGAGTTATATTTATGCACGTTTAGAAGCATTGATATACACACAGAATGAATTTTGAAAGTCAGTTGATGAATTGATGAAGTTTCCAGTTTGTAAAATAAGCATGAACAATACATTTAGAATGTAAACAGTCTGCTTTTATATTAAAACGGAAAAGAAGAAAATATCCATTCTAATTTTTACCTCTTTGTAGACAAGGTTGAGTAAATTGCAGAGTGTTGAGGCACAGAGAATTGGTTACCCATGGAATCAAGAACCCTAGAGGAAAGGGCAGAGATTATTTTTTTCACCCAAAATTGCTCTGTCTCTCCTTAATGGGTGGGGGAAAAACAAACCCCCAAAACGCACAGTGAACTGAGACGAGGAATACTGGTCTGCTCTAATGATGCTTGGGGTCAAAGAAGACCCTGCAAGGTGGCTTCTGTTTGCCCCGGAGTTCACAGCCTACTCAGAATTCTCTGGGCTTCCTGGAACTTCATATTAAAAATTTGATAGATCACAGCAGGGATTTTCAAACAAATAGCCATTACCAAACATTTGTTCTTTCAGTGACTGATAGAAAACAAAGCCTCTGTGCGGGCTCCACAGATTTTGCATCATGTGAGGTGGTATTTTCTGTGACCAGTGCATGGTTGACTGGTGTCAGCAACGTGCTTTGATATCTGTGATTAAAAGATACAAATGAAAAAACACATAAATGAAGGAAAAATAAGCATAAAGACAACATCCTTACCTTCAGAAATATGTTTATCTCCGTGTGTCAGGTTGGGCAGCCAGTCCTCTCATCTAATATATTTATTTTCCGGAAATCAGCTTTATGTGAGGGACATGTATTACTTACCTGTGTTATAAAATCCCCAGCTGGGCGCTATAACTTGGAAATAAAGATCCTTCATTTAGCAAACATTCCTCGGGTGCATATTATTTGTTGGGCACTGTTTTATGAGTTCAGTGTACAAGGATAAGTAAGAATTGCTCCTTCTCTTCAGGAAGTTCCCGCTTTTGTGGCAGAAACAGATGTGTAAACCAGTCCTTTAATGGCTACTTATTGCATGACTGCTGTGTGCCAGGCTTGGTACTTAGCTCTGGAGAGAGAGGCACATGTAGTCCTGTTCCCAGCAAGCACCGTGGGCTTATGAGGTAGTATAGGCAGGAGCTGAGAAACACTGACAGGACCTAAGAATCAGGTAAAGACCAGTGTACTCTTATGACCTGGAGAATGCCATAGTGCACTTTTTTATTTTGTTTTATGTCTTTAAAAAGAGAGAGGGTGCGCATACATGCGCAGGGGAAGAGGGGAGAGGGAGAGAGGGAATCCTAAGCAGATTGCACACACACTGTGGAGCCCAATGTAAGGCTCAATCCCACGACCCTGAGATCGTGACCAGAGCCGAAGTCAAGAGTTGGACGCTCAACTGACTGTGCCACCCAGACACCCCCATCGTTTACTCTTTTCTTTTGGCTCAAATAATTCACTTTATGACTAAAATGTTGCTTTCCTCTATTTTATATTATTACTTAACAATCCTCTTTATAGTCTTTAACCATAAGCTGTGGCTTTATTGATTTTTTTAAAATTTACATTCTGGTTATTATTTCTGAAGGAGTTATGAAGAAATTCCATACAGCATCCCATTTGATAAATTACTGAAAAAATATTTAATATATTTGAGTATCTCATTTATCTTGTTATTCAAGGAGGTTTTAGCCAGTTACTCTTTGGGTTTTGTATGTTGAATTGATCATTCTTTTTAAGCACCTGTTTATATAAACTTATTGATTTGACCTGTACTTGAGTTAACTGTTTACAGTTGATATGTGGGACAATACCATCGATTACTTTATTAAATAATCATAAGTTGTTTTATAGTAATAGAAATTTTAAATTCTGCTTTGAGAACTTTATTTGCTTTTCCATACTCAACTGTATTCACTAAGTTTGATAATAATGCATTATAGAATGGCAGTGCCATTTATTTACTGAAGGCTTTGCAACATTTATTTAGCAGTTTCCAGTTTTGCAGTAATTAAGTGATGCTGATGTACAGTTCCCATTGCATTTTAAAGACCTAGCTAGTTAATTAGCTTAAGTGGTTCTGTCAGCCCTATTGACAATTGGAGCCACATAGTGGGGGCTTGTCAGGCTGCTAAAATGAAACCTGTAAGAATGACATTACTGGGGTTAGCTTCTTTCCCTCCCCACCCTTAAGATAAGAGTTTGCTTTCTTTTTCATGACATAAAAACAAACCCAGATAGTGTAAACTGACACTTTTGCTTCTGATTAACATGGATTTTTATTCAGTATGGATTAGTGTTTTTCCACTCCTTGCTCAGGTTTCAGCAGTCTTCATAAGCTTTCATCCCACCTTTCTCTCACAATGGTCTCTTTAAAGATTTTATTGTGTTTTTATTTTGGATGTCGTCAGGGGCATTTCAGCAGTGCTCTTGGTTACTCTGAGAATGGATTGCAGTCTGGTTGCCCTCACTGTCAGGGAGTCTTGTTTCTGCCTCTTATCCCTCTGTTGCCTTTTAGACATCCCTTATGGATGGGCTTTGAGGTGTTGCCACTTCTTGTTTCCATAAAATTTTATATAAGTTACGGAATTGCTCTGGAAGCAAATATTTAGTGTAGTTGGTTTGGCTCTGGAATCCAGCCCTCCGGCAGGACAGGGGTCAAGGAGGTGGAAATGGAGAAAAGAGGAGTCC
Source organism: Ailuropoda melanoleuca (assembly GCF_002007445.2). NCBI lineage: Eukaryota > Metazoa > Chordata > Mammalia > Carnivora > Ursidae > Ailuropoda > Ailuropoda melanoleuca. Next base: position 2,343,391 of record NC_048227.1, read on the forward strand.
AAGTAGGAAGTGAGTGCCGTCCTCCTGAGAGGCTGAGAACCATGTGCTGTGTGCAGGTAGGCTGCCTGGAGGGAAATGGAACCCTGAGTTTGAGTTTTGGCATTGCTACATTTATGCTGGTGAGACATGGTCTGGAAATCCCCCGGCAGAGTTCAAGTGAATGAAGATCTGTGTTTTATGGGATATGCGTTTGACCGTCACCGTGTTGAGGTATTCATGAGAGCAGCCACTGTTTATTGAATGCCTGTTAGCTACTGTGCTAGGGGCTTTGCGAATATGCTTTCTATGTTCTGTGCCTTAGTTTCCTTACCTGTAAAAGGGGTGTAATAGTAGGATTCTTGTGAAGAGTAAATGAGTTAATATGTGTGAAGCGCTTAACGGTATCTGACGCATAATAACTAACATTTAAATGTTATCATCATCATCACAATTTAATCCAACATCCCTTTGGAAAGAGGTATTATTGTACACATTTTATAGAAGAGGAAGCTCCGGCAACCTAACTATTCTGTCAAAAGTGACATAACCAGTAAGTGACAGGGTCAGAATTTGAATTGCGCTTGTTTCTTTCCTTCCTTTGCCGCAGTAAGCTCTTCACCGGTGGCTGTGTGGTGTAGAGGGAAGTCGGAGGATGAGATGCCAGACGCAGATGTTGTTTTGAATGTTAAATGGACAGGGTCCTTTCAAAACACTGGAAGAAGAGCTTTTTAATAACAGATATAACAGAATATCTTACAGAAAAATGAGGTTGAGGCTTGGCTTTTGAGAGCTGCCAGGGAAGAACAAGGGGAAAAGGGAGAAGATCACTGTAAGACACAGGAGAGTTAGAGTGAGAGGACAAGAGGACGATCACGTGGTTTCCACATTGAGGAATAAGAGAGCTTCCAAAGTGCCTGCTGGTCATTGTCCTCTGGTGCTGCACGCAGGCCAAGCAGAATGAGACTCGAGGAAAGGCAGTCTAAGTCACTCTTTGGTGTTAACAGATTAAATTTATTTCCCTTTCAAGCTAGAACAATTGGCTCTAATTACAATCGTAAGTAACAGAAACAGATGATACAGCGATATAAATAAATTGGGAGCTTAAGTTTGGATTCCGCCCCTTTTGCAGTTCGTGTATTTTATCAATAGTTACATTCTAGCTTGTCGTTTGTCGGCTTAGAGATCCACTCAGTTATCTCATGCAACTATGATGCTTCTCAGCAAATCTGAAGTGCTGTAGATACTCTACCAGGAAACGATGAACAGGGTGCTAATGTTAGCCTGGAAAAGCTCCCTTTTAATGCAGTGATTTCTGTTGTTCACACTAATTTTTCTTATCTTTCCTGTATTTTTGTGTCTGTTCTCTCCACAATTAAAAAAGGCTGAGCTGACTTGACTAGAACTTGAGAGCAACGTACAGTGAATTCTGGAGTTTAACTTGTGTAATGTCAGTGAGGGCTTGACAAGTCCTGGAACTTGGTTCACTAGATATGAACCTATTGTCTTGGATAGTAGGTCTTTCTTTTTTTTTTTTTTTAATTTATTTATTTTGACAGAGATAGAGACAGCCAGCGAGAGAGGGAACACAAGCAGGGGGAGTGGGAGAGGAAGAAGCAGGCTCATAGCAGAGGAGCCTGATGTGGGGCTCGATCCCATAACGCCGGGATCACACCCTGAGGCGAAGGCAGACACTTAACCGCTGTGCCACCCAGGCGCCCCAGTAGGTCTTTCTTTAATAAATGTACTTTGAATGAGGAATGAAGGAAGTCTCCATGGAGTTTCATATTGATAAAACCTACAAATAATTTATCTGACACAACGTAATGATATACATAATTAGTGTATTGTTTCAAAGTTTACCAAAAGCAGAAAACAGACTAGGCAAATTAAATTAAGATTCAATTAAATAGATTTTCTTTTATATAATTAAGTCAGGTTTTCTTCAAATTCACATTGTCTGTGTGCATGGGTGGGAGGCTTATGGAGCTAAGCTCAGGACCCTGGACAGAAATTGTCCCTGGTTTCTGCCCCCACCCCCCAAGCTGTGACCCAGCCTGATTGAGCTCCCTGGAATTCCTTGTTTGCAGATTTTCACTCTTCACCAAGTCCTGGAAGATGGCACACTATGAACACCCATAACCTAGGAACAACTAAATTTATGATAGGATGGCCTCCTCCTTCTTTAATAAGAATTACATTTCATCTTAATAAAATCAGAGAATAGATATAAATTGGGATAGTCTAGGGGTGAAGCTTCCAATAATTTGGAGTAATGAGATTCTTGGTGTCCATAATATTGATGTAGTAAATATATAACTTGAGAGCCTACCATATACGAGATATTTTGTGGGATGCAAAGATGCGTAAGTCATAGTTCCTTTCTGGGGCAGTTTACAATTTAAAGCATTTTCTTTTTATTTTTTTGAGATAGACTTCACGTAGCATAAAATTCACCATTTTAAAGTGCACAGGTTAGTGATTTTTAGCCTTCTCACAAGGTTATATAAACACCCCACCATCTAATTCAGATCATGTCCATCACCTCAGAAGGAAGTTCCAGACTGATTAGACTGCCCATTCTCTCCTCCCTGCAGCCCCTGGCAACCACTAATCTTTACTTTCTGTCTTTATGAGTTTGTTTCTTCTTATGATATGTTATTTTATATAAATGGAACTATAAATATTTGACTTAGTGACTGGATTTTTCCCCTCTTTTTCCTCTTTGGATAATGTTCCCAAGGTTCATCAGTGCTGCCGTGGGTGTCAGTACTTCCCCCCCTTTTCAGTGCTAAATAACATTCCATTGTATGGATATGTCGCATTTTATTTATTCATCAGTTGATGGACATTTGAATTGTTTCTGCTTTTGGGCTATTACAAATAACGCTTAATACTACTGTGAACATTCATATACAAGTTTTTGTATGAAGATATGTTTTCGTTTCTCTCGGTTATGTATCTAGCTGTGGAATTGTAGGGTCGTATAGTAATCTGCATTTAACTTTTTAAGGTTATGTAGAACTTGACTATTTAGAAAGTGCTTTACAGCCTTTATATTTTTTATTCATCACAGTAACTGACTGAGAAAGGAAACTGAAGGATCTGGAAGGTTAGATGGCCTAGAGGAAAACTTGCATGTGCCACAGAAATAGACTTAAAATGAGGCTCCTGGATCCATCAGTTGATGTAGGGGAGAGCTGCAGCCTCAGTGTATATTGGTCGGAAAGGGTAAATAAAATGTGTGGTAATCCTGTAGCGGAAGCCTGTATTGCAGGGGTGTCTCTGTGTGTATCGTGGCTTTGTGTATATATAAGCAGGGGCGGACTTGAAACCATAAAACATGAGGTGAGTTGCAGAGTGATAGACAAAGTATAACATCATCCGTGTAAGTTAAGAAAACCGTAAAGTCATACTCTATATTGCCGTGCACTTGGAAAAGTATAAAAAGGGATGCAAAGGACATCTATCCATCTATCTGCTGGTTGCTCTGCATCCCTACTACTGCACCTTACAATCTCTTCCATTTCTCCTTACTGTGTATTTAGCAAATTATTTCTGTTACAAGACTGTCAATTTCTTTAGCATAAAAAAACATATTAACCATATTTTCCTACTGTTTTATCTCCATTGTCTGGTACAATATGCCTTGCATGTAAGTGTGAAAACATGTTTTTGAATGGCTAGGCAAATGAATACTAGGCCGCTTAAATTATTTTGGGACAAGGTAGGGCAAGACTAAATAAATTAGCTGTTCTCTCCCTCTCGGCGTGTTGTCTCTTCCGTACCTTCATATTCTGCTAGTGTTATCATAATATGAGGCTTGCAATTACAAGAGCAGTTCTGTGTGACATGACATGCTAATAAAGCAGATGGTGTGTGCAAATAAGCAGGGTAAAAGATGTCTTTGCTGCAAAAGTCATTGCTGTCTCCTTTAAAGTATGGAGTATTTTATGATAGTAGATTTTATCTTTGTTGTCAAGGTAATGATTATGGATCCTATAAATCTTTATGGCTTGGTTGTATCAAGTGTCAAATTACACAGCTTAGGTAGCTGTAGAAAGAAAGATACCTATGATCAGATTTGGAAGTAGTGTTACTAACATTTTCACCTTTTGGGAAGGTGTTGGTCTCACTTCTTATAGAGAAGAACTCTGTTTCCACTTTGGGTCTCTCCCTCGTTTCTCTTTATTGGCTTCTCCCCATGGGAGAAAGAATGGCAAATTGTAAAGTTTGGAGCCTGACAATAATACGGGTGACAGTGCTGTGTCTCCACGTAGCCTCTGTTCTGTTTCTCACTAAGTGCTTCACAGGTAGACAAGGCTCTCCTTTACTTCTTGCCTTTTGCCTCCAGGCAATAACTTAAAGGGGAGAGGGGGTCAGGACCCGTCCTGTTTCTGGTTCTGTGTCCCAGCCTTCCTGTGGGTGGGTAAATCAGTGAAGTCTTGCTCAGAACCTGGTCAGGAGGAAGGACATAGGAACCCCATTTTGACTTTAGGCCTAAGCTACATCCTTTAACAGAGTTTACCAGAACCTGTTGGGAGTGTTGTATGCTACGAATTCTCTACTAAAGCCCATGTTTTAATGACCCATCTGTTTTAATTCCTGTCAGTTATTTGTGGTTACGCCTAGTTGTTTAGACAAGAGAGGTGGCAGAAGTAAACCATACATTCCCTATGCGCTCCTTTTCCTCCCCTGCTGGTGGTGATAATCCTGATTTTTACCATTCTTCACAGTTGTTGAAACTTGTTTCCTTATAATTATGTCTTGCAGAATCTTCAGCCAGCGTCTTGGCAGTATAGGAATTTACTCAGCTTTTTAGAAGAAATTTGACCTATCTGAGCCCATAAAAGCAGTTACAATCCTAAGGGCTTCTGTCAGAGCACACTTCTGGTAGTTGTTTTTATGGGTGGTAAAGTTGTTTATTTTCACTTAGGAAAGTACCACAACAGTTTGCATTCCTTCAAATACCCACTCACCATAGGAGCATTTTACTTTAAAAAAAATAGGTATTATATTTAATTGAATCTCAGATGCCACTAATTAAAAAGATATGTTGTTATTTTATGTCTCACTAAAAAAAAAAGGCTGCCAATTAATTGTAAGATGTCATTGGGTATATGCAACCCATTTCACAGATGTTAAATATAAAGAAAAAGAACTACAAAACAAATGAGTTATATAGATGAGCAATTCTTCATTTATGGAATAACTCAGTGGGGGCAGGTTGGTGTGTTAGAAGATACACAGGATGGTGAACTACGTATTTGGAGACTGAGGCACTCTAGTCGTGGCTGTAGGGTAAAATGTATACCATTTCTTTTTAAAATTGTAGAACTGATAGAATTTGGAGCGCCTCCTGGTCTTTGCCCACATCTCCAGCATCTTCTCATGACACTTTCTCTTCTTCCTGCTTCGTGCAGTCGGACCTTCTTTTAGTTTCTCCAGCTGAGAAAGACTCTTTCAGCCCTGCATCGTTTGCATATGCTGTTTTCTTTCCCTGAGTCCCATTTTGCTTCTTTCTGTGGCCAAGTGCTACTGACTCTTCAAGCTTATACTTAAATATGACTTTCTCTGACCCTCCAGGCTAGGTTTGATTGCTTTAGCGTACTAAGGCAAATATAAGTATATGTACTTGCTACCTCTTGTATCTCTCTTCAGTCACACTTGTCACAATTGTAATCAGATATTTACTTGTGCAGTTATTTACTTGTTGCCTTTCTGCCTGCCATGACAGTCTCTTTCATGCCGTATCCACTGTGTGTAGTGTGGTACCTGGTGCACGGTACACACCGAATAGACATTTGTTGAGTGAATAGAATAGTAGTGTCCAACAGTGACATATACTGCTGAGATATGGCAAGTCAAAGTCTGCAAGTTGTCTCTTGGATTTGGCAAATGGAAGTCATTGGATATTTTAGAAGGGATGGTTTTAGTAGGGTGGTAGGGAAAGAAATGAGATTGCAAAATACGCTAGAATGAAAAGAAAGACATAAATAATTGCTGTAAAACAATAGAACACTTGGAAATGATTTCTCTGATGACAGCACCTTTTCTTGAGTTTTACTAATTTGCTAGATGCTGTCAGACTCCTCCAAATTACAACAATAGGATAAAAAATAAATCCCAAGGCAACTGTGGTTTCTTTTTTCAGTGGTTGTGAATGGAATGGAATATTCACTTTAATACAAATAATCACAAGTAGGCAGTTTAGAGCATTCTGCTCTAGAAAGAGCAAAGAGTAACGCAGCTGTTCTTGATCCCCTCTGCTTAGCACTAAGCCAAAAGTGCAGTCATTAAACAAAACAAAACAGAACAAAACCTATCAGTTGCACAAAAAATATTTATGCTTTCATCTCTATGCTTAACAGGATTTGCAACAGAACCTTAATAGAACCAACTCTCCACATAAGGATGAGATAATTTGAAAGTATGTATGTAGTGGAAGTGGCCTTGTGACGACGTTCATTGTGAAGAGCTTCCAGAGTGTATTCTGAGCTGCTGTGGGCAGTGCCGTGCATAGTGTTGGTTTGTTCTATTTGGAAAATTAATCGTAGTAACAAGTATGCACAACACTTTGGGAGGGTTGGCTGTTGTAAGCACTTGATGTATGTTAACTCACTTCCTCCTCACAGCAAATCCTGTGAAGAAACTGTCCTTATTCTTTTTTTTAACGGATCAGGAAAACATAGCCCAGAGGACTTCAGTAACTTGCCCAGGGTGGCAGACTTGGCATTCATACGCAGGCATTCTGGCTTCAGGATCCACATTCTTTTTTTTTTTTTTTTTTAAAGATTTTATTTATTTATTTGACAGAGATAGAGACAGCCAGCGAAAGAGGGAACACAAGCAGGGGGAGTGGGAGAGGAAGAAGCAGGCTCATAGCAGAGGAGCCTGATGTGGGGCTCGATCCCATAATGCTGGGATCATGCCCTGAGCCGAAGGCAGACGCTTAACCGCTGTGCCACCCAGGCGCCCCCAGGATCCACATTCTTACCTACTGTAATGTACCACATCTTTGTGGGAACTTGATTATGAAGTCAGTCCCTAGGATTGCTACCATCTTCTCCTCTGTCCATTTTCTCACCCCTGAAGCTAGAGCACCTGTTCCCTCTTCACCTCTAGTGTGACTGTCTAGAGAAACACCCATGAGAGGCTTCCAGTCTTTCTCACCAGGGCAGCCTACAGGGAAGTTGTTGTGCTGGAACTCACGAGGCTTTCCAGGACACCACCCTCAGCTCTGTAGAGTTCTTTTGTGATAGGAGCTTCATTGTGGATTCGGTCAACTTTTGAATGCTGGTCAGGAATCCTCGTCACCCTTCAGCGTTGATCACATGGGAAAATATGTTCCCAGTTCCAAGAGCTGATTTACATGTACGCTTTTGGACCATAATCTGTCTTTAGGTTGGTAACTACCTGTGTATGAATTAAGTACTGAAGTTCCCAGTGTTGAAGAAATATGCTACGCTATTAAAAGAGAATTAACAGCTTTCTCTAAAGAACAAAACTAAGCTCAGTGTGGCCTGGTATTAATCCCTGCCTAGAAGTTCTACAATCAAAAGGACGAAATGTGGAAAAGCAAAGATAAATAAGTAAAACTGGAAAATATGCAAAGCTGTTCGAGATGTACCAATGACTCAGAAGTAGATAATAATGAGAAATGCATCCAGCCCCAGTGGTTGTGAACGTGCTTCCAAAGCATGGGGTTTTTGAAGTATTATTTCTCTGGCACTCAAACCTCTTTGTCAGTGGCACTCTGGAGCGCCTTCCATAGTTATTGCAAAAAAAGAATGCCCTAGAGTGAAAACAAAATGCTACTTAATATTCAATTTGATGTCCTTTAAATTTAAAAAATGTTAGTAATATAGTAGGATTAATGGTATTGTCATATTAGCATTAAAATTTTCATGTTACTTTTTTGGGTTGGTAAATTTGAAAGTATTGTTTAACCTAAAAGATTTTAAGAGGTTAGGTGAAATAGCATTTATTTCACACAGTTTGATGGATTGGTAGCAGCAGGGAAGACTTTACAGCTCAGATGGTTTCAGCACCCTTCTGATCTTCTTCTGCATTTTTCCTTTCTCATTAATTTTTCTTTCGGAGCAGTAATCAAATCATTTTACTGTATGTAGAAGAGATGCTCAAGTAGTTGGGTGTTAATGACCTTCTGTGCATTTATATGTCTGTGCGTCTTCTTTATCATATAGGTCTTTATAGTCTTCACAGTCTTTGGGGAGAGGTAAGGGGAGGTTTTGCTGAATTTGGTGGCATATATTGTCTTTTATAGAGCTTGGTATGTGGCTCAGCAGTAAGTAGGGTTATAAGTTGTTTTAAAGAAACTGAATATTTTCTCATTGTATGTGTTTTAACATAAGGAGAATCTTTCTGGAAGAATTTGTCGCATCTCAGAACACTTATTTTTAAAGCATAATACTTAGATTGTTTTATGGCATTGTTGTTTAAATGGTAGTCGAAAGGAGAAAGAGCAAATTAAAGCCTTCTATCAATGATTTTTTTTTTACAAAACGTTTCCTTATTTGTACACCCACCTCTAGTTATTTCAGTGTTAAATTTAGTTTTTTACTAAATAATTGTCACATTCACAATTACACAATCTTTTAAAACTGCCCTTCAGATTTTTTGCTCCTTTCTGTTAGAAAACCTTTTGACTTAAATATTTTATGAATATGTTAAAATTTCATATTACTGCTATTAGTTTAGATATGTAAAGTTTAATTTCAGCATTGACTACCATATGTAGACTGGCTGTATTGTGAAATGAAATCAATAGAGAACGGACATTTTCTACATTGCGTACCTGTTTGAAACTAAAGAACACCACTAGGTGGTGAAGTGCCTTTTTGTTCTCGTTTGGGTTGATACTGTTGTGGATTGGCAATGTTTGTTACACCATAAGACTTACCTTTCCTCCTCTAATTTAGAGATGACTTTTAGAGTACTGTGGGTTTATGAGAACCTGCTCTTAACCACAAATAATAGACCTTCTCCAGGGGCTGTGTCTTTCCTTCTTGATTTCTGGGTACTTGAGGATCTTTTGGAAAGTGGGCAAAGTTCTTCTTAAGATGAGCTATCAATTCCATCAACTTAAGATGCCTAGAGTGGTTGAGCCTCTCCTGTGGAATCTAAGTGCTACTTCCTTATTTCCACAGAGCTGCCCTAGTTTTTTATGACTAGCCTGAATAAAAGCCAGATAGCCTAGGTTTTAGTTTGGATCCATATTGGATGAATGGCATTTAAACTGAGACCTGGTAAGTTTGTAATGAAATTTGCATTGTGTTGAATCTATAAAATAAGAGACTGATGTCAAAAAAGAAATAACCTGGCTTTGGGAAAGAATTCTTGAAAATGGAAAGCATTGTTGCTGAATGGGGGAATTAAATAGACTGTATGGTGCCTGAAATCAAAGAATAAATTGGAAAGCATGAGGCGTGATTACCGATAGCAGTAACAATAGGCATATAATGAAATAATTATTGATATACCTATAATGAGATTTCTGAAAATCAAAATAAAAAGAAAATTCCACAAGTATCTGATCAGAATAAAAGATGTTAACTTCAAGTGGAAGAAGCTCAGACCCTAGAATTCTATACCTAACTAAACTATTGTTACGTGGTTAAAGGATCAGTATTTGCATACATGCTATTGTTCTAACTATGAATCCTTTCAGAAAAAAATGAAGAAAATACTGTAGGCAGTGACAAAATCAAGGGTGAAAACCCCCACACACTATCATAGAAAAGAACTTATAGCTTATATGCAACCAGTGGAACTTGAATTGGATCTAAATAATTGTTATTAGACTGTGAAGCTAAATGGATTTCTTGAAGAATACTGTAGAACGTACAGTTTTTCTTCCTTAACACCTTTACAAAAGTATATATATATATATATATATATATATATATATATATATGTAAAAAAATATATTTCTGTAGCTCTGAGTTCACATGCACTTCTAATTAATTGAAAACTCTACTTTGGCAAAACCTGGCACCTGAGGATGAAAAGTGGGAGTAAAGTGGGGATATTTAGGGTGTGGGAAATGGTACAAATATGATAGACTAGCCATTCCAGGGAAACATACCAGAAACAATTGATCTGACTTTCAAAAGTGATCATATAAAAATAGGTAGCATTTATTAAGTATTGCAGGGTTCTGTGCTAATATTTTATTTTTATGTCCTTTTTCCCTGCATATTATCAGAGATATTAATGGGCAGGACAATTTTGTATCCCAGCGAAAGTATAATAAGCATTCATTAATATTATAGATTAATTTCAAAGTTGGGGTTTTTTTTGTTTTTGTTTTTATTTTTATTTTTTGCTACTTCCTTTTTTCTTAAATTGAAATTTCTAGGGGGTAATCATAATAAGGAGTCAAAGGAAACTATTATAGATCCAGCATGTAAAGAGAATAGAATAATTTGGTTGGTGAAAGCTGTCATCCTTTTCCCAAGAAAATTTAAGCACAAATGATTCCAATAATTTATAGTTGTTGTTTTTTTTTATTATGGCCCATATAGTTGGCTTGGCTTATATCAGATGATAGAGAAGAGTAAAATTTTTATTGAGGAACCAGGACCTGAGCTTTCTGTCTTTGAGGGAGGAGAATATGTAGTTAATTTTCATGATTCTTACCAAAAGAGCAATGATCTTTTGAGCAGATTGGCTGCTGAGCAAAGGGAGTACAGAGCAGAGCTAATTGAATCTTCAACAGGGAGAATTTCTTGAGATAAGCAGGTTTCTATGATTTCATAAGATGGATTTTTTTGGGCAGTGGGAACATAAAAATAATAAATTCAGGAATGAAAAGTCAATCGATAAAGACCCTGAATTGTGTTTTAATCATGGAGTCAATTGCTTTTTGTTTTTCATTTTTATTTCCCATACAGAGAAGTCTAAATATAAAAGAAATATTTCTAGGTAGTATTGTATTATAGGACTCAGTAAATTAAACTGGGTTTAGTTTTGCTTTTGATATCTGAATGGATTAGGAAAATTCCTTTTGGGCAACCAGGGACCAGGAGTTCAGACAGACACCATATCAATTTATTTGCTATGAAAATTATAATTCAACCTCGTAAAAGTGTTCTAATGTTATGTTCTTGGTAAAGAGTAGAGTAAAAATAGGTAAAACCATTATAAATTCTGAACAATAAATGGTTCTTGGCAAATACATACTAATTTTAGGAATGTTATTTTATAGTTCATTTTTTAAAAAATTGTAAAAAGATGAATTATTTAATGCTCAAATATGTGCTAACTAAGGCAGCTTATTGTAGACCTTTGGTAACTTTCTGGAAAACCTTTGTTTAGATAAATCTTTTCTCTGGAATCGTGTTCTTTAACATTTGAACCTAAGTATGCCACCCTCAAATATAAGGGATTTATGAGCTTAGACTTGTGTAGGATACTTGGGAAATCTCTTCATGCTGATATAACAGGAGACTTTAGTATTATCAAGGAAAGAAAAAAAATGTGAGATCTCTGAGGGTATGTCTCAATAATTTTACTGCACAAAATTTAATCATTCTTTTCTGCTGATAGTCTGGCTGATGTGCAGTTTAGTTTACTTTTCTAGAATTCCCGTTCAAAAACAAAACACATTTATATGTAACACATTTTATTCTTAGAAAAATAAAACCTAAAATATTTAAGATGAACAGCAAAATGTTTTTAATTTTTTGAAAGTAGCCATGTCTAATTAAAGCCATTTCTAGCTAAATCAAGTCTTTGTTTATTAATGTATTTATTTGATCTAATATATGGAAAAAGTATTCAACCCTTGAGGTCTTTGTTTTTCCATTCTTGACTGTCATAAAATTGTCAGCTCTTTTGCAAGTGATAGAAAAGTTGTAGGAACTACTGAACTAAAAATTATCTTCTCTTTTTTCCCCCACAAGTTGCTGCTCAACAGCTGAGTGATCTCAGGGAGGCAGGCCTGTGTTACCCTCCTGTGGCAAAGATTTACACTTTACAGAGAGCAGATTTATGGCCCTTATCTGTTGAAGACTTTTATGAATGACTGGTATAAATCAAGAACTGAATGACTATTTTTCCCTTTGAGCATAAATCTATGATTGGGAGATTGATTTCTGAGAAACTCTTTGGTAACCCATTTAAATTATCATCTTCTACCGATTTTCTGTATTTTGGCATAAACTGAATAAGTAAAATATAGGTTAATACCAGTGTGATAGATTTGTTTTTCTTCTGTTAGATAGTTCTGGAATTCACCTGGACCCCTTCTGTAACTCAATAAATAACTCAGTTAATAGAGTAGAAAACAAATTTATATAGCAGGAATCCCATTGATGGAAATAACTGAAGCAACTGTATCTACCTTTTAGGGAGGAAAGGGAAAATGAAATATGTGTTTAATTTTAAAGGTACTTATGATAAAATGTGCCGTTAATTGGGGGAAAAAAGAAGATGGAAAATGCCAGTCCTGTCTAGGACATTAGTGGACTACATTGGAAATCCTAGAAAGTATAAAAACATGTCAGCCCAAGATCTTTTGCACACAGTTTCTTAAGAGGCTTTCTTTCAGGAAGACCCATCTTTCTAAAAACAGCACGGAAGAGGTCGAAGCCCACCTAGAATGGAAAGCTAGATTCAAGTGGTTTAAAAAATAGTTTCACGGACAGTGCTGTTCTTCCTCTCACAAAAATTTTTGATTTATAAATGACAGCTTATAGGTAGAGGGATTACAAAATGCATGAAATTATATTATGTTCTTTTCAGATAAATGGTCCTTTCCTTCTTTTCCTCTTGTTCTATGCAGCTGTACAACTTACAGTGTGGAAGGAAAGGCTGGTGGGGAGATAAGAAGTTGATCCGGGCTAGATTTAAATGGAACCTTGAAAAGTACAGTGCTGGTCACATGGTAGTTGCTTAATAAGTATTCGCTCAAGGGCAGAAGTAAGGAAAGCAGCCTTCTGGGGAGGGATGACATATAGCACAAGAGGGCTCTACGTGCAGCGATAGGGTGAAAAGATGAAAAGAAGGTGGTCCCCTGGGTGAGTGGGATAAGAGTGGGTTCAGATTGTGGCTCTGGACCTGGGCACCCTGGTCGCAGTCTCAGCAGCATCACTTATTACCTGTATGACCCCAGGCAAGTTACCTTCTCTGTGCCTCATTTGCCTTATCTCTCAGTGAAAATAGAAAGAGAACCTACCTCCTAAATTTGTTAGGAGCATTAGCTGAGTTTAATATGTAGGTGGATTAAAGTCCTTAAGATAGTAGCCGGCACATGGCTTCCAGCAAATGTCAGCAAGTATGACACTGACTAGACAGCCACAGCCATTCTCAGCACCTGTCTCTAGCTAGTCACCGCCTTTGGTCAGTTCTGCATTTAAATATTTCTTAAAGGCGGTTTCTCCATGCTGAAGGCCACAGTTTTAGTTTAGAGATTCCTAATTTTAATACTGTTGCTTCTTTTTATTTTTTTAAATAATTTTTTATTATGTTATGTTAGTCACCATACGGTATATCCTTAGTTTTTGATGTAGTGTTCCATGATTCATTATTTGCGGTTAACACCCAGTGCACCATGCTATATGTACCCTCCTTAATACCCATCACCGGCCTGTCCCAATCCCCCACCCCCTACCCTCTGAAGCCCTCAGTTTGTTTCCCAGAGTCCATAGTCTCTCATGGTTCATTCCCCCTTCTGTATACCCCCCCTTCATTCTTCCCTTCCTTCTCCTACCCATCTCCCTGCTATTTCTTGTGTTCCATAAATGAGTGAAACCATATGATAATTGTCTTTCTCTGCTTGACTTATTTCACTTAGCATAATCTCCTCCAGTCCTGTCCATGTTGCTACAAATGTTGGGTAATCATCCTTTCTGATGGCTGAGTAATATTCCATTGTATATATGGACCACATCTTCTTAATCCAGTCATCTGTTGAAGGGCATCTTGGGTCCTTCCACAATTTAGCTATTGAAAAAACGTTCAAAATCATTAGCCATCAGGGAAATTCAAATCAAAACCACATTGAGATACAGTTGCTTCTTTTAGTAAAATTTTCCTAAAGTCCATCCTGCCCAGTATGACTAGATATTTTTCTAAAGTGCAGGTCCTACCCTGCCACTCTCCTTAAATCCCTTCTTTGGTTCCCTGTCATTCGTAAGGGATTTTTAATTAATCTTCAGCATAAAAGGCATTTAGCCTTCTAGAGAATTTAGCCCATGCTTGCCTTCCCAACCTCATCTCCTGACATATTTTATGAACGTCATTTAATTCTTGCTACAGCCTTCCAGAGGATGTGCAGGCAGTCCTTGGTTTGCAAGGCGGAGCAGGACCATGACAACGATGGTGCAGGCCAGACTGTGTGAAGTGATCTTAATAACCAATGGGAAAGATTATAGTAGTTCCAGACCTTTAAAAATTTTTGTTAAAATGTTAAAAACTCCCTTGCTGTTGTTATAAATGTGTAGGTAAATGAACTAATACTGATTTCGTACACTGTAGTGTAAAATACAGAAACGTTGGCAGTTGAAAATTTATCAGGAGCGGTGTGAACAATTTTTCCCTTCTTCGTCTTGTCAGGTAACATAAAATGGAGCACCTTTGCTATGTCTTAGTGAATTTTCATACACCTTTCTAGGTTTGGCTCAGCTTCTAGCATTTAATCCTTTTTGCTTTCGATGTTATGATATACCTCCTGGAGTTCCTTTAATATGAAGTGTTTTTTTGGTGGCATCACTTCCTCTGGACATCTTCATCCTTTTGCTCATTTATGTTGATAAATGAGTTGACTTCATGAAGTCCCTGCGGCTGCACATCCAGTCTTTTGAACAGTGATGGTGTTGACATTACCATGGTCAGCTGTGGCTTCTGTAAGCCCATTTCCGTTTGATTCAAATTTCACTTCCAGTTTTACCACTGTTTCTTTGTTACACTTTAATCTGTGTTTGGGCCAATAGTCTCTTTGGATTACCCATTTTTGAAAGATGTTGAGTAGATTTATCACTGAGAGAGACAGGGAGGCAACACGGCTACCTGCTTTTCTGTCTGTGCATGAACTAGCAGGTTCGCAATGATCAGTCTCCCATAGGCTTTGGAAGAAGGGATGTGATTGGTTATGGATCATGATACACATCTGTTACTTAGGTAGTGAGTTATGGACTGAAGAGCTAGTGGTGAAGTTTGTCTTTTTATGAAATCATTCATGGTTATATGCCTAGTAGGTGACATTTGAACCTTGTTATGGGGGGAATGCTGTTATTTACCTAAACTGGGGTAATTGAAATAGAAACATCTCAGAACCGTGGAAAGCAAGGACTACCTGCATGTTATAACCATTTTACAAAGAAACTGAGTCTCAGGAGCCTAACATCACATAGCTAAAAAGTGTGAGAGACCCATTAACTTTTTGAATGTCTCTGACCTTTAATGTTGTAAGGAGACATGACCCATTTCTTGAGGTTTCTGTTAAAATATTGATGGGATCTGAATTACTAGTGGATTGTTTAAAAAAAAAAATCATCAGCATGTCTAATCTGGTCTATAGCCCTGTAGGGATCCTGTCTCTTTGTAACTGTGCTGACTGTGTAATATTGCCAGGGCTTGCATGAAAAATGAACTATTGTAAAAATCTTCTGGAAGCTCAGGACACATCTGACTTTATATGAGTTTCTTAGAATGAATCAAGAGTCCTCAGCCTTGGAATGAAGGAAGGACTGACCCAGAACAAACCAAAAATCCCTGAGAAGGAAAGGAACATCCCAGCAGCCAAATGGAGAAAAGTGGCTAAATAGTTGGTGGTGGAGATACTGATTAGGATGGGAGATAAGCAGAGTGGGTAGGGATATTAAGTGATCTGACTCTCAGCTTCTGGGATTCAAGGATGGCTTCCGGGGTCTCTGCTCCATTCATTGGGTGGCGGGTAGTAGGAGTCCACATTAAATAGTTAAATCTGAGTGAGCCTGATTCTGAGATGGCAGTCTAGCTTCTAAAACTGAGGAGGCCTGCTTTGGAGCATCCAAAGTTGTTCAGGGTAGAACAGAACTGTGATATTGCAGTGCACTGAAAGGGTTACTGCTAAGACCTGGAAAGATGAAGGCTGAGAAAAAATGTGATTAAAGAAAAAAAGAGGCATTATTTAATGTCTCTAAAATGCTGGGCCTTGTGCATGACTTTTACTTGTTAATTATGTAATTCTCATAAAAACCTTGTTAGCAGTTGTGACAGTGAGACTCAGAAAAATTGAGTAACTTTTCTAAGGTCAAAGAACTAGTAAGTGGTAAAGCTCAGATTTTCTTTTTAAGCCCAGACCCCTTTTAAAGATTTTGTTTATTTATTTATTTTAGAGGAGAGAGGGAGAGAGAGGGTGCGAGCGTGCGAGTACAAGCACGAGCTGGAGGAGGGGCGAAGGGAGAGGGAGAATTCTAAGCAGACTCTGTGCTGAGCGAGGAGCCCAATGCAGGGCTTGATCTCATGACCCTGAGATTATGACCTGAGCTGAAATCAAGAGTTGGATGCTTAACCAACTGAGCCACCCAGGTGCCCCCAGACTCCTTTTAATATGTCACATAACTCTTAAGTAAATGGTACCAGGCTAAAATATTATTAAAAGAAAATAAGAGGGTTGCCTGGGTGGCTCAGTTGGTTAAGCATCTGCCTTCGGCTCAGGTCATGATCCCAGGATCCTGGGATTGAACCTGGAGTCAGGGTTCCTGCTCAGCGGGGAGCTGCTTGTCCCTCTCCCTCTGCCCCTCCGCCTGCTTATACTCTCTCTCTCTATCAAATAAATAAATAAAATCTTAAAAGAAAGTAAGGTATTTACAGAATGTTTCTCTTATCATTGATTTTGAACTAAGCCTGTTGTATAGATCTCAGAATGCACTTTTTTGTAAAAAAATTTTTGAAGATGTCATTTGGTACCAGGTTCATACTACAAAACTCTATTTCATATGCATATATATGTACCTGTGTCTCCATATCTATATCTCTTTATATGTATCTTTCTCTACTATTTAAAACACATTTAATTTTTGTATAAGTTACTGCATTATGAGTCCCAACTTGGGAATCCTGCTAAGGACTCCTTACCTGGAGGGCAGCCCTTCCTGTCAGCCACGCTACAGATAAATAAGAGCTCTAGTAAATTATTAAATGTTTACATCTGTGCAGGAATGGCAATCTATCTTCATTTCTGCTTGATACTCTATGTTCCGTTTCTCTGACCATATACATGTTCTTAATAAAATATTTTTGTGTATTAGGACTGGGTCTTAATCAGTAATTAAAAGTTCTTTCAATATCAAGTAACAGAAACAGACTCTACTGAAAGAGTCACCAGCTCTAAGGCTAAGGTGGGTGTGTCACAGTCAGAATTGCCAGGCCCCCCAAGGACCAGGGACTGGGGCTCTGTTCCATGCTCAGGAGCTTCTCTTACTGTCTAGCTCTTCTCTGCCTCTTTTCTGTCACTACCTTTGCCTCTCCGGCTTTGAGGTCACTGGAAGGAAGCTTTGCTTTGCTTGTTTGTGTCATTCTTCTCTCTCCATTGACTGGCTTGTTCTAGACCTCTGAGTATATAGTCCTGCATGACTGCCTCCCGGCTCATGGTTTTATATCTCTTCAGTTTCAGTGATGGGCAGATTCTAACAACAGTCTCTGAGACTTGATTCCAGAAGGCAGAATGACTTTAGTTAAGCAGGCCTCCGTCACTAGGTGGGCCTCTGTCCCTGGTTAGGCCTCCACCACTAGAATAGTTGTCAGTGACCTGGGGAGCTGACTCCTACCCTCCCCTCATGCTCCTGGGGTTCAGTTCTCTATTGGAACCAGAGCAGAGGGAGAATGGAAACTGCCTGCTCATGTCTATTACCACTAGTTGTATTTGGTTTTTTTGCTTCTGGCTTTTTGTCTGTTTTACCACTTTAAAACCAGGGAAAAATATCACCACACATTCTGTGTTTTCAATTAAAACTTCACATCCAAAGTATTCCTAATAATAAACGGCTCCCAAAGAACTGTGAAACAAAGGACTGGGAATAGTAGACTTACTGTAAAAACTCTGGAAGATATTTCAAAACAAATGTATCTGTTTTACTTAACCAGAATCCTAATAGCCTGCTAATTCTTGAGGTGAATAATCTGAAGACAAAGACATTGGTACGGTCTCTGAGTGAGACTATGCCTTTTAGTCACATTCTGTGCTGCTTCATTGCGGTGAAAAATATCAAAGGTGAATGCCGAATCAATTTTTCAGTATTGTACTTGTAAAGGCAGTCTATGAAGTGGTGAATGGAAGAATCAAACTTTTATGGTAATCTTTTATTATCATCTATTTCCAGTTCAGTCAGAGAAGCAGCATGGCCCAGTGGACTAAAGGGAGGATAGGGAATTTGGAGCTCTGAGATATAATCTATTTTGCAACTGACTAGTTTTGTGACCTTGGGAAAGCACATTAACCTCTGTCTACTTCCTCATATGTAGAATGGGATCTACCGGATAGAAATATAGGTACCTTCTGATTTGCACAAACTGAATAATAAGAAAGATTTTATACAAATCAAGAGTGATTTTTTTTTATACCAAAAGGCTGTGGTTTATAAAAAGATTCTCCCTAGCATTCCTTTAACACTCAATCTCTTCTCAATCTTTTAAACTGTGATTGACAAAAATTAAATTGATATATACCAGTTTAAAAAACACACCCTTTGGTGGGGCGCCTGGGTGGCACAGCGGTTAAGCATCTGCCTTCGGCTCAGGGCATGATCCTGGCGTTATGGGATCGAGCCCCACATCAGGCTTCTCTGCTATGAGCCTGCTTCTTCCTCTCCCACTCCCCCTGATTGTGTTCCCTGTCTCGCTGGCTGTCTCTATCTCTGTCGAATAATTAAATAAAATCTTAAAAAAAAAAAAACCACACCCATTGGATAGAATGAGAAAAAAATAGTCTTATAGAATTATGACAAGAGCTCAGTAAATTTATGTGAAATACTCCAAAAATAGTGTTTTGCAGACTATAGTAAACGAGGAATATGTCCATACCTTAGATTTCAGGGCTAATTTTTTCTAGTATGGAATGACATTGGTGCCAGTTTTGCCATATATTTGCTATATTGTTGACATTGGTATCATCATATTGGTCTTGGCATTTTGACGCTGGTGCTGAGTCGACATTCATGCTGGCACCGTGTCATCTTGACCCAGTCAGAAATGACTGGAGGCACTTGCAGCTTCTGCTGCTGGAATGTTGATGTAGCAGTGGTGAAGGTTTGATTTGTACCCTGGAAATCTTAGGCCTACTTGTGAATTAATTCCCCAGAGGGTGAAATATCCTAAAAGCTAACATGTAAACAAGCTCAAAGGATTAAAGTAGTAGGAAGCAATAGTAGTTTGTCATATATTTATGTTGAATTTGCATAACAGTCTTAGTTATTTAAAAGTATATTACTGTAGGAAAGAAATATGTTTTGCTGGATTTTACATAGAGAAACTCTTGAAGCACAGAGATTCAGTAGCTAGAGACACAGGCAAGTACCTGAATCTTGAGAAGAGCCCAGGCTTGTTGCCCTCCCCGTGTAGACTGCACCCTGAACTGTCATAGAGGGGTATTGCCTGACTGGGTTGTGAAACAGTCTGATATCTACATTTGAGTTGCTTTTGAAGGACTCCCTATCCTCTACAAATACGGTAACAAAATTTGCTTGTAATCCACAAATAGAGTTGTTTTTTTCCATCTGAAAGCGTGTCTCCCAAACCAGTCTGAAGATAAACGCTGCTGGGCCACCTTTTCCAGAAAGAATTTCATGAGTGAGCCTTGTTGATATATGGATTCATAGCGTGCAAATACTCATTTATAGGAAAGAGTGACTAGAATCTTTGAGTTCTTTTATATTGGTATTTGGATTTCTATTCAAGTTAAGCTAGTTTCCATTCATTTTACAGGAAGATTTTCCCGGAGTTTCATCTTGATTGCAAAACATATCCCCAGAGATGCCAGTGAGCATAACTCATGCTGACCAGTTGATTCCAAGTGTGATAGCACTGTCTTCCACAAGTCCAAGTGAAACCAGGAGGGGACCAGAGAATATGCGTGCTTTTGCCTAAATCATCTGGTTCACTGTTCGAGTCCGCAATTTCAATTGGCCTCAAATGAATGTTAAACCAGAGATAAATTTTGTAGCCTTTTGGAGTACAACAAATGTTTTGACATTGCAATTACTGGTTTATAGTCACAATTCAAAAGTTGGATACAAATTGATGTTTGGTTTAGTCATTTCAGTACCTGGGAGGACGTGTAGGTTGGATTAGATTTGTGTCACTACTTTTCTCTGAGAAAGGTAAGGCAAGTTCTCAGATTATTGTATTCAGTTAAGAAATTCTCTTCTACCTCTCCTCTTCCCTCCTCTTCCCCTCTTCCTCCTCCTCCTTCTCCCTCCAGGCCTCCCCCTCCTCCCTCACTCCCATTCTTCCCCCTCTTCCTCCCTCCCCCTCTACTCCTCCCCCTCTCTCCCCTTTCTCCTCCTTCTGTATCTCCAAACTCTTTCTCTCTCCTTCTCTTACTTCCTCTCCCTCTTCTTTACATTTATATTATGTAGGAAAAAAAATTCCAGCACAATGACTGAGTGAATTGCAACATTAAAGACTACTTGGCCAAGAAACTATTAATCTTTGTATGTCAGCCTTTAGGGACTAGCATCAAATACAAACATGTTAGAAATCCTTTGGCCATTCCAGCTGAACTGACTCAGAAAATTTTTAAGAGCAATAGTCAGTGCTTAGCAGAAAAGAACCAAACTATTGTAAATTTGAGAAACACTCATTTTTAACATGGCTCTTATACGTCACAAGCTTGACAACTGTACAGATTACATGCCTCCTGCAGCTGACTTCAAAAATTTGTGTTTTAAACACAATTTTACATTAAAGTTTTCTGTGAACTTGATTTATTAGTAAGTTTAACTTTTGTTGAAAAGTCAGGTTACTTTGCATGTAAATACTACAATGCTTACGGAAGTGTTAAGAAGAATTGTTATCCCACATATTGGACTACTTAAAGCAGTGTTCCTTTTAAGCAGTCAATTGAAGGAAGTTCACTGAAGGATTAATAACAGAAAAGAGGCAGAAACCTTAGCTATGGGTCCATCTTATAACCTGTTTTTTCTTTCTCTTTGAAGACCCAGAGTTAGAAGTATGCATGCTGTGCTACTCACTTTACCAGGTCAAAGAGCCAGTGTGATGAGAGATTAGGAAACAGTGTTTTCAAAGACTCACTTAATGCAGATGAGTATGTTAATTTGACTTTTCTTTCATTAGGGACCTGTGAGAGAATTTCTGCTTTGTTCCCCTTGATTTTCATGTATGGGGGGGAATTTTTATTCAAGTCATCTCTTGCTTAATTTTGAGGACAGTTATCCTAAATGTTCTACCTTGCACTTATCCTGAAGAAGTATGCTCAACCACAAGTGCCACCGACTTCTCTCCGATAAGATAGGGCGCCATGACTATAGCTACTGTTCATTGAAGATCAAATATGTTTCTTCATTTTAATCCTCACAACTCTATAAGTATCAACCCCATTTCACATATGAGGGCAACTGTGGATCAAACATGTCGAGGACAAATCCAAGGTCATTTTTCCAGTGAAGTGACCAAGCTGGGATTCCAGCCCAAGTCAGCTGGACTGAACACAGATGGTCCTAACTGCTTCTCTAGATCTCTTCCCCATGATGTGTGAGCTCCTGCCATCAGCAACTCAAACCTGTGTGCTTTCGGAGCTGTGAATTGTGTAAACAGAGCACATCCTGGTGGAGCCTTACTTTGCTTCCCCATTGATCCCTAGCAAACTTAGACATAGACTACAACAGACCCATTTCATAGCAATGTTTATTTTATCTTTTCTTTCTTATTCTTTTTTATTTTAATTAATTAATTAATGTATTTATTTATTTAGAGTGGTAAGGAGAGGGGGAGGGAGGGAGAGAGTCTCAAGCGGACTCCAGGCCCAATGCAGAGACTTACTCAGGGGTAAATCTCACAACTTTGAGATGAACTGAGCCAAAATCAAGAGTTGTATGCTTAACCAAATGAGCCACCCAGGCGCCCCAGCAATGTTCATGTTAAGTCCTCCTGTTTCACAGGTGATTTTTCTGGAGGAAAGATGATGGGCTAAAATTCTAGATCAAGTTTTGAGGGACTTTTCCTAATTGTCCAATCCCCATCTGGATTTCACTAATAAGACATGAAGTTATATTCCAAAGTGTTAAGTACCCAATTATATAATTCTTACTCTGATCAGTTATTTGCAATTCATTCAGCTTCAAATGAATTAAAGATTTCTAACTTAAAGTCAGTTTATTTTTGTGATTCTTAACACTTTTGAAGAAAGCCTCTTTGTATGATTATCAATGTAAATCCTTTTCTCATTATTTATGCTATGGAAGATAATGACTGGGAGAAAAGCAAACTATTATTAAGCATAAAAACAGATTACATTAGAAATCCTCTTCGGTGTTATTTCCCAACCCACATGTGACTTAGTTGACATGTGACTTAGTAAGGGGGCTCCTGTTTAAAGAGGCACTAAAGGATGACTGATCTCTGTGCTGTTTTACATGTCCCTCCCCCCAACCCCACCTTAGCCCACCTTCTGACTTGTCCCACCCCCTTTGTCTGTGTCTGCTCTCTGGGTCCCCTCTCTGGGGGACCTTGTCCTTTCTCATGGATTTATGGTGACTACTCCCAAACTTCTCTTTCTGGCCCTGCCCTCTGCCCTATGATCACTTGTTAGCCACCCGATTGTATAATGGAACCAACAAAGAGTTTTCACTCCCTTAAAAATATTTTAAAAGGCAGAACTATTGCTCTCAACTAAATGTTAGCTTTGGAAATTAGGTCTAAATTATGTTTAAGGTTGTAAATGAGCTTAGCATCATGTGGCTTACATGGTAAGTTATTCTAAAGAGTTTAGTTCCATAATGGTTTCAAATAATTATGTCATTTTGTTTTCCATATAATATGGATTTTAATTGTAACACTAATGAACACTGAGGACACATTTTACATTCAATCATATAAAGTTATTTGTTGAATTGAAGTAAGGTGACATTTGATGGATTTAGTGGAAGTTTAGATCTAATTTGCATTTCAGTGGTATTTTATGGCTGACTTTAGAAAAGTTTTTAGATAGGATTTCTTGGTAAATTAAAGGATTTAGGGGGATGATTATGATATAATTGATTAAAAAGTGTGCAATATTAGTTTTCATTGAACTTAAGCTTGTATGGGTTCAATTTAAAACCTAATTCAATACATTTTAGATTTTATATTTCCCTGAACCTCTTTTGGAGTATTAATTTTGTCATGCTTGTCATTCTAATCTAATGATGATTTAATGTTTGCAAACCTGAAAAAATTTGTATGCAAGGAGTTCTGTGTTTTTAATCAATGAAGATTGAAATCTGGCAACTGAGATGATAAAAAAAGAAAAATTTTAAATAGAAAATGAAAATAATGATTAAACTTTAGAAAGTACTTTCATTAATGTTCTTGGCTATGAACCATGTAATATTTTTCTCTTCTTTTTATCGTGTAACATTTAGAAGGTGATTGAACCTTAAAAGAAGTAATTACTACTAAACTGTGAAGAATATTTACATTAGAACAGAACCTTTGTGTTCACTTTCTCCTCTTTCCCTAAAACCTGTGATCTAGAGTTATAAATAAAAGCCAGAAAGATGCTAGCCTACTTCAAAAAACTCATCTGCCTTCTCCAGGAAACTGCATAGATCTTAGAATGTTCTCTAATGAAAGTACATCTTTACTTCATTATTATTGAATAAAAATGTAGAAGTTAGAATATTTAATAGACTAGTCACACCAAAAAAAGAAAAATTCTGGGTTTAGGTATCTAGGGCTCAACAGCCCCTCTTCAGTCAATCCAGAAGAGCCCTGACTGGTTCAGCATTGCTTTGCTTTTCCAAAGATGTCATGACACTAAAAGACAATTAATACAATCCTTAAAAGTCAATACAGGACATCTGATTGTAGTCCTTCACCTTTATTTCTCAAGGCAATAAAGGAAGGTGAAGGAAGATATTCCAGTGCAAACAGTAGGTCTGAAAATCTAACAGAGTTATAACTAATAAATGATTCTTGGAAAAAAAAAAAAACCCAAAAAATTTTATAATGTTATTTCCCAGAACTGAGGGGTGGGTTTTGAGGTGGAATAAAAGATGAATGTGATTATTCTCAAGGCCGAAATTTGACTTTTTAAATAGAGTGATGTAGTGATTTAGTGATTAGTGATTTAGTGATTAAATAACACATGTTTTATAGGATATGAAAAGCAAATTTTTTTGATAATGTGGAAATTTATGAAACCTGTGATGCCCTAGTAGATGTCAACAGTTAAAATTGATAGAATTAAGGACAACAGTTATTCAGATAGCTTTGTAGAAGCTTTGGCTGAGTTGAAGCTTCAACTTTTGTAGTATTAGAGCTAATTGGTGAAGAGAGCACACAGTGACATCCCTGAAAGAGATAATGTGACAAGAGTGAGAATCCCCCTTACCTGTGTGAGAGATGGAACCATCTCTTTTACATTATCTCATTTGATATCCTCTTAACTCCAAGACCTTGTTAGGGCAGGCATAGTTATTCTGCATTTTATGGATGACAGAATGGACTTGGAACAATTATGTTATCCAAGGCTGTACGGTTTATATGTGCAATTGACCTCCCCGAGCTGCTGAGATCCTCCTGTCCCCCACACCCAGCACCGTTACAATACTGCATTGTAGGGTCTTTTGATAATCTTTTATCCATGATATTTAACACTAAGCCAAAATTTGCTACTGAGACCTATCTGGCATCGTTAGTTCATATTCCCAAAGAATATGACTTCTTCAGAAAAACATGTAACAAGGGTTATCATTTTATGGCTATGTCATCTGTCTTCCAGCTAAATTCAACACCTTCATTTAAAGACATAGAAGATAGAATGTGCTGTGTATGCAAATAATTTGTCTTTAAGCCATAGCGTATTCTAGGTCCTATGATTTCTATATGAGAGACCTCGAAAACGTTGGCATAATGCAGACAGCTGCAGAGAAACTGCCAGCTTCAGGAAATGTCCACCGGGAAGGCCTCTCGCCCGTGTGTCAGTGCCCCTGATGACATGATCGCATGGTGGGCAGAAGTCTGGCTCTGGAGCAGACTGTGCCTGGGTCCGTCCACTCCTGGCCTGTGACTTCATTGGCATGGGACCTCATCTTCCCTGCCAACCCTCATCTTTGCGTCTTTATATTTCCACTTAAATTTGTAATCTCTCTCTCCATAGACTGGTCTCCTCTCACTTCAAGGAACCCCCATATATCCCAATCCTGAAAGTTTATTCGTCACTAATCCCCTCATTGTCAGCACTCTTGTTTCTCCTTTCCATTAATTGTTGAGCATTTTGACTGTATAGTGCATGGCAGTTTTTAGTTGAGCCTCAACTGGTTAGACACTATATAGTTATCTCATTTTAGAAGATATATTTCCCATGAGTGAACATTCCATCCAAAACGTATGCCACTTCCTTTCTTAAAAACTGGTAAAGTGGACTTTTCCCAAGCCATGATAACCCCTGAGGAGCATGCAAGCACCAGATCCAGCTGTTCCATTGGAGACCACTGGTGTATTCCTTACAGACCTGCGGAGATATAGTCAAGAGTAATGTAAGATTGTTTGGGGGTGTGGTTAACCTTTCCTAAGACTGAGTTAGTGGACAGTAATCAGTTATATGTGCAGATACGTAAGATAAATCCAAAATTCCACATACTCATACTTCTGAATCTGTACACAAACTCTGAGTCACTGTTGCCGGAAGGTCCTGTATCCGCTCTGTTAATACTTTCCATTGGGGTTAAAAAAAAACAAAAACAAAGTTTTTCTTCTTTTTAATTTGTTTCTTAATGATCTGATACACTGTTGGAGGAGATATCATAGTTTGTTTTATAAAACAGTAAAGAACCATTTTCATGCATTATTTAGTTTTATTATGATGACTTAAAGCCATCATTCTTGTGAGAGGAAGACCGTCAGATGGCCAACACAGCTCTAACTACACACAGGAAGATCTCCTTTCCTACCTGAGGGCCCTTTCATTTTGCCAGAATCTTCTGAGGTAGAACCCGAATGAGACATTAATTAAATTAGCTCCCAAACTGACCTTACTGGCCTATTTTTTTTTTTTAAGTTACAACTCTATTGAGGTATAATTAACATACAATAAACTGAAAATGTTTTAAGTATGCACTTTGATAAGTTTTGATATGTATACATTAGGAAATCATCACCACAATTAAGATAATAAATATATATATATATATGTATATACCTCCCCCCAAATTCCATTGAGCAGAGTTGTCGTTCCTCTGTCAAGTTCTTTGCACATGCCCCCATCATCAAACAATCACTGATCTACATTTTGTTACTACAGATTAGTTTGCATTTTCTAGGGTTTTATATAAAGACGGGCTCCTGGGCAGCTCAGTCAGTTAAGCCTCTGCCTCTTGATTTTGGTTCAGATCATGATCTCAGGGTCGTGAGATTGAGCCTGTGTCTAGCTCCGTGCTGGGTGTGGAACCTGCTTAAGATTCTCTCTGCTTCTCGCTCTTTCCCTCTGGCCCCCAACCAACCAAACAAAAAAAGGTGTACAGCGTGTCTTCTACTTTTTGTCTGGTGTAGTTATTTTGAGATTCATCCATATTTTTATGTGTATTAATTGTTCATTGTTCATTGTCCTTGCTGTGTAAGTATTCCATCGTGTAAATACACCACAACTCGTTTATCCATTTATCTGTTGATGGATATTTGGACAATTTCCAGGTTTGGACTATTAGAAATAAAGCTGGTGTGAACCTTTGGGTGACAGTGTTTATCTGGACGTATGTTTCCTTTTCTTGTGAGCAAAGCATAGTACCAGAGTGGTGGGGTCATCTGATAGGCACCTGTTTTAAGAAACTGTTTCCAAAGTGGTCGCACCATGTTCTCTGAGACAGCTCTAGTTTCTCCACATTCAGGCCAACCCTTGGTATGGCCAGTCTTTTTAATTTTAGCATTTGTAAAGAAGTGTGTAGAGATATCTCACTATGGTTTCTCTGCCCTGGTGACTAATGATGTTGTGTATCGTTTCATGTGCTCATTTGTCATCCATGTATCTTCTTCAGTGAGGTGCCTGTTCAAATCTTTTGTGTGTTTTAAACTGGGTGGTTTTCTTTGTTGAGTTTTGAGAATTCTTTATTTTTTTGGAAAGTAAGTTTACCAGGTGTATACTTTTCACAGGTGTTCTCCCGGTCTGTGACTTGCTTTCTCATGCTCTTCACAGTGTCTTTTGAAGAATAGAAGTTTTCAATTTTGATGAAGTCCAGTTTTCCAATTAATCTTTTGTATATTGTGCTTTTGGTGTCATATCTGAGAAAATTTGTCTAACATAAGCTCATAAATAGTTTCTCCTAATTTTTTTCCTAAAAACTTTTACAGTTTTAGGTTTTGCATCTAGGCCTATGGTCCATTTTGAATTAAGTTTTGTATATAGTGTGAAGTATGGATCCAATTTTTTTTCTATTTTTTATTTAATATTTCCAGCATCAATTGTCCATATATGTGTTGGTCTAATTTTGGACTCCCTGTTTTGTTCCATTGCTCTATTTGTCTCTTCTTACATCTGTACTGCAATAACAGTACAGTAGCTTTATAATAATTTTTGAAGTCAGGTAGCATGAGCCCTCCAACTTTGTTGTTCACATGTTTTGGCTATTCCATATGAATTTTAGAACCAACTTTTCAATTTCTACCAGAATGTCTGCTGGGATTTTGTTTGGGATTACACTGAATTTATAGGTCAATTTGGGGAGAACTGACTTAACAATATTGAGCCTTTCAAACCATGAAAAGAGTGTCTCAGTGTCTGAAATTTAAAACCATTATCTGGGTTTAAAATTTAAGCCATTCAGGATTACCGATCAGGAAAGAAAGCAAAAGGGATACTCAGGATGCCTCACAGTTAGATAAGCAGGACACTGGGGATTGGTCTTTCTGCTTGATTCACCCGATCAGTTCTTCACATAATTCTCATCTAATATGAGATGTCTAAATATTAGATGCCTCATCCAAAATAGGAGCCGTGAGTCCCCCACAAGCATCTTTGTCCCACAGATGCTAGTCGGCCATAAATATATATACTCACCTAGTCTGCTGCCACCTTACCAGATGGAGCGCATTTTGTGTGAAGTTAGGATGGATTTAAGCCACAGATCCAAGAATATCTGAATCCTCTCCTAATCAGCTACCGTTTTTGGGCGTTTTCTGTAGGAAAGACAGAGAAAAACATGCAACAAATATTAAACCATGATTAATAGGAACAACATAATTCTAGTTGTGAAGGAAAGAGGTCAGGTACCACAGATATTTAGATAGCCATGCTGTTTTATAGACTATAGCCTTTCATGTTGGGACTGTACATTTTTCTGAAGGAGTGTCAATTATAGTAATGAGGCTAAGCTTTGATTTTATAAAGACAACAAATGGAATGGTGACAAGGTCACTGCAAATTACCAATTCTTCGAGGACAACTGGAAACATATTTATCATTGACAGTGGGCCTATTCTGTTCTCTAATGTGGAGAATAGATCTTTTTGAATTAGGGTAGTGGTGTGGTCGAGGGCATGAAGTCAGGCTGCCTGAGTTCAAATGGCCACTCTGCCCTTGCAAACGTGCAGACTAAATTGCTCTGAGCCTTTCTTTAAGGATACAGAAAATTGTCACGGAGAGATTAAAAGCAAATAGTTGGGCTCTGTGTAGTTGGTACAGTTTGTGTTTTTGGCATAATAAATTTTTTCCACTTTTTATCTTTCTGATTGTATGCTCTTTTTAACCACTGATCACCTGTTAAAATGTGGACTGTGTGTTCAGTGAACTACTCTGCTTTGCTTTCTGTCAGTTAATTGTTCTGTTTGTCGGCCTCACCTCTCGCATCCCTTCGGACTTTCTGATATTCTCTCTCACCCCAGTTGGCCTTCTCCACTTCCAAACGAGTTTCTTCCAAGAAGCCTGCCCTCATGCACCACGAGTGACTCTGAGACTAGAGGAGGGATGGGCAATGTGTTTACGTACAAAGCAACACAAACAACCTATCAAAACCAAAGCCAAATGCTCTTTCCTACTCTAAAGTAAAGAGAAAAGTTTTAGGGTTATATCCTTAACGTGTAATTTAGAGAGTTCAAAATATTTTGTCTTAAATAGCAATGCAGGGAGTATTAAATAAGCATTGACAAAAAAAATTAACCATGTGGTAGATAGTATTCTGCCAATTAACAATTTATTTTATTTAGCTACAGAATGAACTATGTCAGTTTGAGAGCTAACAGCACTGATTTCTGACAATTTTAGAACAGGAATAGGAAAAATACTCAACAGAGATAATGGTTGCTTGAAAACCGCTTATGTCAAATATATTAAAATTTGAAATAGTTGAAGGCTAAAATCCAAATTCAGGAGTAATTAACCAAAATAGTTGACAGATGTCAGCCGTGCTAATAAAATTTGTATACCCTGAATATTTTCCAGCTTGTAATTAACTGTGCAGATGATGTGATCTGATTTTTGTCACTAAGTGCTTATTAATGAAGGGGATGATGACTAGTTACAAAACCCATAGTGCTAGCGGAATACCAAGTTTAAATATTCTCATACAGCTGGCATAAATAGGGGCTACAGAAGCCTAGATACCGGTTTGATTTGTACTTACTTTCTTCATCTGTGATTGCCAAGGGGAAACTAAATTTGTTAAATTCAGCCCCGAGTGACCTTGAAGATAGTAAATCTGTTTTTATTTGATGGTCAGCAAGCATAATGGCTTTTATTTTTAGATTCTTTGTTATAAATGTATGTCATCAGGCCAGTGATATCACCACTGGAAGTTCCATAATAAAGTGCCAAAAGGTAATTTTGAGTTCAATGAAAGCTAAGCAGAATGCGATCTGGCAATATGACTTGAAGACTTGAACGCAGAATACTGGTAACAGAAATGGCGTGATAACAGAAGAGCATTATTCATTATCATCTTATAATGTGGCATTTAATATAAAAGAGAAATACTATTCAGATGGCTGATGAACTTCTAAGCATAAACAAGAGGTTGTATCAGGTGTTTCTGACTTCAGTGCCGTTGCTCCTGGATGCTATTCATCTCTTCTGTCAACCAGTGCTTATCAAGAGCTCGGGGTATGTTGGGCACTAAAGTAAGTGCTGTGGGCATAGTAGCGAGCCCAGTCATTCAGCGTCTCTAAGCAGCTTACACTCTAAGGGGAGGTAGACGGATAGTCACACCAACAATTCTAACTGTGGCTGGTGTTCTGAGGGGCAGGAATATTTTATTGGCATTGTTGCTGGAGGTCAAGAAAGACTTCCTTGGGGGATTTGCTGCTTAAATTGCAATCTGAAGTTGACCAGGTGAGAAGGGTGGGAAGAGTATACAGGTAGAGGGAGCTGCTGGTGCAGAGGACACTCAGTATTTGAGGCACTTGGAGAAGGCCAGCGAGGCTGGAACAGGGAAGGCAGTGGGTCAGATTACAAATGGTTGTGGAAGGTTAGGTAATAGAGCATCCACGGTCCAGAAAGCCAGTTTCAGGAGATGTATCTTTGGTGCTACAATAGCAAAGGGAACCCTTGGAGGGGTTAAAGAAAGGAGGTAATGTGATCACATTTCAGTTTTATAAAAATCTCTATGGCTGCAACTGGAACTTGGATTGAAAAGAGAGTGCATGTGGGCTAGGGCAGTTAGGGAGCAATTACAGTTGTTTTGGCAATAAGGACGGCAGCCTGACAAGAAGCAGAAAGATTCCAGAGATACCACTGTGCAGCCTTCCCACTGCGCCAACCCTCTCTTTAACAGGTTGTCGCTCTTTTACCTCTTTAGGAATCTTTATGCCATTGCTCTTCTCCTGTTTGCTTTTCCCTATCAAGGGTGAGTTTGTTTAGTTCCTTCCTCTTTTATGATGGATACTTTCAGACCTCAGTTCTTTGTTGTCTTCTTTGGGTGGTCTTTCCAGGAGAGTGGTCTTACAGTATTTATGCTTGTCTGCCAGATTAAACTGTATTTGAATTCAATCCTTAAGAAAGAACTCTTTGATATCTCCACTTGGATGTCTCCCAGACATCTCCAACTTCACTTGCCCTTAATGTTGCTTTGATTTTACTTTCTCCAAACTGGTTTCTTTACCTCCTCCTCCTCCCCTTTTCTCTCTTACTCATTTTTGTGTCCCTGAGTTTAGGATAATATATATTTGTTGAGTAAGTGGGTGATTCAGGTTATGATTATAGTAGTAGGTAGTTCTAAGAAGAGGGAAGACTCTTTCCTTACACCATCTAAGAACAAGAAAACTCCATCCCTTTTATAAGAAAACTGTAGTGTGTCAGAGTTCTTTTAAAAACAGGTCACCCACAACTGGGCCCACTCCTTTATTGTCCACTGCTAGCTCTCTAAGAGGATCCTGTGTTTATGTTTCCCTGCTTAGCTACGGATGCTGCACTCTACAGTCAGGTGTTAGACTGCTATCATTGATTAATATTCCATTTTCTATAGGCCAATATGCAACTTGGTTGGAGGGAATTACATTTGTATAAAGCAGTGATCCCCATTTGCCCATATGACTCAGTTGCAGAGGCTGGAACTTGTT
The DNA here is from genome assembly GCF_002007445.2 of Ailuropoda melanoleuca. Lineage (NCBI taxonomy): Eukaryota > Metazoa > Chordata > Mammalia > Carnivora > Ursidae > Ailuropoda > Ailuropoda melanoleuca. Next base: position 2,375,074 of record NC_048227.1, read on the forward strand.
ACTGTGGGTGGCGATGAAGGTCCTTCCTCTTCTCCGATACCACCCCTGGAGTTTGGGGGAGCAGTGCCTCTATTTGCCTGTGCAAGGATGGCAGTCTAGGCAGCCTAGTTGGCTTTTGCTTACAGGGAGGTTTTGTTTTTCCTGTGGTGTTTGGAGTAGAGTGGTCATTATCTGAAGTTTTCTGTCTGTTAGGTTGTGCCCTTTCTATTCCTTTGGTTTGAAAAAGCAAGTTTTCCTTGAAGTTTTTTGGTCTACTTTGATTGTTTTTTCCAGGTTGCTATCTTCTTGAGCATTGAATCTGGGATGAACCCAAAAGAAAACCCAAGGAACATACTGCCATGTCATTCTTTGGGTCCTGAAGTCCAGTCTGACTTTTCTCTGCCTTTCAGAATCTTTTCATGATCGTTTTATATATAATGTTAAGAGCGTTTAGCTGCATTTGCAGGAAGAATGGAAAGACATAATTCTCCTTGGTTTGGAGCTGGAAATCAGGAAGTTCTCTTTAATGATTTTATGTCTTTCAAATAAAGTTTGGCCATTAAATTAAATAGAAATAAACTCTTTCTGTAGGAGAATGTAATGTTCATCCAGTTTAACTTATATCTGTTTGATGTATATTTGTGTATATTGCAGAAAATCTTAAGAGTTTGTAAAATTTCCACTAGCCCTTCACACATAACAAAATTAAAAAAACTCTATCAGTGCTTTATGTGACTTATATTTAGAGTAGGGTCTTAAGAAGAATCCTGAGTAAGAACAACCAACTTACTCGTAGAAACTTTCTCAAATTAAATATATTGGATTTGTCAAATCTCTGCTTTTAATTTTGTCTAGTAGATTCCTTACAATGTATTGTAAAATAGCATTTATAGAACAAGTTGCCAATTTAAAGCAATACCTGTTTTCAAACAAGATTAAACTGTATTTGAATCCAATCCCTAAGCAATAACTAATATCGAATCAGTGGCACTACACAGAGTCAAGTTAATATCCCAGGGTATTGTTTTAGCTACAAGTGTTTGCAGATGTTAAACTGTACTGTTAAGTGGGTTTGCTTTTCAGATTATTGCTTTACCATGAATTTATTCTCTTCAAAATCTTTTTCAGACTTTGCAGTTACATGGCTTATCTTTTTAGAGACCATGTAATCAATAGAATAGCTTTCAAGAAAAAAATTGAAAAAAAGACAGAAGAAGTCTTTGAAGGGAAAATTAATGAACCAGTTTGAAATGTGAATGAATCTGGGTGTGCAGTGGGTTTTAGGTGCCCCCCCTTTTTTTGCAAGTGAAAGGCTATAGAGCTCTGAACTTGAAGTTTTATTGAAATCTTTGAGGATGTAGATAGAATAAACCTCATTTAAAAAGTGTTCTTCACCCAACAGGTTTATAACTCAGTATTATTTATTCTGTTTTAATGTACTAAATATTATACATTAAACTACATTAGAGGAGAGATTTTTTTTGTTTAATATTATATTTAATTATAAAAATAAAATAATTATAATAATTGAAGCAATTAACATATCATAAAGGGAAAGTTAATTCTTTTTTCCCCAGCCTTCTCTCCTCCATCCTCTCTCCCTTTCCCCAGCTAATGTTAACATTGTAGGGTTTGTCTTTCCATACCTTTCTCCATCCCCAAACAAGTACAAACACATACTTATATATACTTATATACATTTCACTTTTATTGGACCCTACTAACTATAATTATATGCTTCATAATTAGGTAATTCTCTATATATTCGAGTCTTCAAATCGCCTTTTTCCTCTCTTTCTTCCAGGACAATAGATATGGGATAGGCCAGTGATGGGTATTAAGGAGGGCACATATTGCATGGTGCACTGGGTGTTATACACAAATAATGAATCATGGAACATTACATCAAAACTAAGGCTATACTGTATGGTGGCTAATATAACAAAAAATTATTACAAAAAATAATAAAGTTATGTAAAATTAACTATAGTATAGAGTATCTGAACTACGGATGTGTCCATTTATTCAGTCATTCCTGTTGATGGACATTTGAGTAGTTTACTGTGAGATTTTGTATTGCTTGTTGCTATACAAACAGTTGTTTGTAATTACAATCAGTGAAGAGATGAACATCTTTTCTTATGTGTCTTTAGTTTTATCTAGCAGTGCTTTTATTTCCAAAGGGTGGATTTCTGATAATGAGACTTGCAGGTCAAAGGATATATATGTATATGTATGTATGTGTATGTATAATACACACACACACACACACACACACACATACATACTTAATTTTGTATAACTATTGCTGTATCTTTTTCCCAAATGTTGACTGCAATTGTAGTCCTTATATTGTCATATAAGATTGTGTATTTTCTCACATCCTTAACAGCACTAGATATTCTCACTCTTAAATTTTTACTAATTTGATGGATAAAAAATAGTACCTCATTTTTTGCTTTAAGTGGCACTTTGTGATTTGATGTTTATTGGCCGCTTCAATTTGCTCTTCTGTGAATTTGTTTATGTTATTGGCTTGTTTTTCCTTACAGTTGTCTTTTTCTAATCAGTTTGTGGGAGTGCTTTCTAAATCAGGGATATTTGGGGCACCTGGGTGGCACAGCAGTTAAGCGTCTGCCTTCGGCTCAGGGCGTGATCCCTGTGTTATGGGATCGAGCCCCACATCGGGCTCTTCCGCTGTGAGCCTGCTTCTTCCTCTCCCACTCCCCCTGCTTGTGTTCCCTCTCTCCCTGGCTGTCTCTATCTCTGTCGAATAAATAAATAAAAAATCTTTAAAAAAAATAAAATAAATCAGGGGTATTTGCTCTTTGAAGATAATTTTTTTTGAAGTAGTTTTTTTATAATAATATTATATTACGTTAGTCACCATACAGTATATCCCTAGTTTTTGATGTAAAGTTCCATGATTCATTACTTGCATATAACACCCAGTAGTTTTGTTTTTGTTTTTGCTTTTTGTTTTTTTACTGGTCTATACGTCTTTGGAGTGGTTTGTGGTATTTTTTGTTATAGAATACTATATAAAGTAAGTAATAGATAATAATAAATGCTATCATGATTACATGTCTATATATCTTTATGGGTTTCTTACCATCCTTAGTTCTACAGACATTCTCCTAAGTTCTCTTATTGTGAATGTCACTGTCTTATTTTTTATATGGAGATCTTTAATTCATCTGGAATTTATTTTTATAATGGTGGGATATAGGGGCCAACTTTTGCCTTTTTCCTGATAGCTAGCCATTTATTATGCTAACGCCATTTAGTAAATAAACCATCCTTTCCCTTCTGAATTTAAATGCCATCAGTGTTCTTTTAAAATATTTAAATGATTACATTTCTTCTCCAGCTTAACCCATTTTCAGTAAGGTAATGACTTTTTAAAAGCAGGATTTAGTAAATTGGAAAGGTTATTTCTCTGCTCTCAAATGTCAAATGCTACCTGATACTCTTTACCGTTGCTGACTAAAAGTGCAAGTACAAGAAGGATTATTGCTGTGAACAAATCCACTAATCAGGATGTAACTTAACAGTTTTAAGACCCTGGGTAAAAAATGGGAAAATTTGGGATATTCTTTCAATGTTTCTACAAAAGCGGTAACATGTAAGCACTGTGAAGAAAGCCATTTATTAAATATTGAAAGAAAAATTTTTTTCTATTCAAACATATCCAGAGAAATTAAGTTCGTAGAGGCCTTCCTTTTCCTTAATGGCATGAGCTACATAGGGATGGCACTCCAAGTAAGGCTGTGTTACAGTTGCGGTCGGGGCACCTCGTGTGCAGAGATCTGTAGGCAACTGTCTACTTCACAGTTATATTTTGGGCTCATCCTTGAAGAAAGCCCTGTACCAGAAGATCAAATCCAGACATCTTATTTTCATGCCTTTTGGAAATAAGTCCTTGGGCTTGGTGATTCATCATCATGCTTTACAAAATCTTTTCGCCGGGGAATGATAATTGGGTTTATTTCACATCATTTAAGTGGTGATGTGACTGAGGCCCAAGGGTTGCAAGAGCACTTGGCTCTGGGGCTCCCAGATAGACCAGGTTTGGCCACTCACTGCTGGCAGAATCCAAAGGCAGAGAGATAAGTGATGGTGAAACAAGAATTTATTTCAGTGATGCCAACACTGGAAGACAGCAGACTAACGTCTCAGAGGCTGCAAAGTGCTGCAAATATGTCTAGGTTTATATAAGGAAATGTGGGATAAAGGTTGGTGGGTACGAGCAGGTGAGCAGGAAAGGTCGGGTAGATCATTGTCCCAGCAGCACTCGCACGGGGTCTTGCTGGCGCCAGGGCAGTCCTTGTTGCTTGAGGGGTAGTTTCGGTTTCCTCTTGGGATGCTTTGCCCACCGGGTCTTTTGCCTGAGTTAAAGATAAGCTGGTAAGAAGAACTTAATCAGTTAGAAAGCACAGTCTGAGGTCAGAATGGAGGTAGTTGAAATCCTCTTTCAGTGAAGGAGAGAGAGTCAAAGGGGTCTCCTGCATCTCTAACCAGGAGGAAGAATTGTATCAATTACAGGTTTGAGAAGATTTGACTGTATATGGCAATATAATAATGATAGATCATCTTTATAATTAGAGATAGGATCTTGAAATACAAAGCATCCTTACTACTATACTCTCTGACAGTAAGGGCATAAGCAAATAAAATACGCTGTGTCTTAGGTTGGAATAGTGTGTGGCTGTTAAATCATGTGTTTCCGATGACTATTTATAGTAGGTAAATACTCTGACATCATTATATTTCATGACAAAACAGTATCTACAGTGGATATCCAGCATTTAAACTCAAAAGATACCAAGCAGCAAAGGGACTTGTGTGACTCATTTGGTCATTCATTCATGCGTCTTTTACCGAGCATCCGCGGTGCTGGAGCATTCCATGAGGCTGTGGCACACAGTGATGAGGGGCAGAGTCTTTTCTTTCCAGGAGCTTACAAGCTAGTGAACAAGTAAGTTGTATCATCACAATACTGTGCTTTAACAATTATGTGGGTGCTGAGGATGCGAGGAGAGTGTAGTGGAGGCACACAAATCAGACGGGGCGTGTGGAGTCTGTAGGACTTCCTGGAGGTGGTGACATTCGAGTTGAGTTCAAAAGGAAGAAAAGAGAATTAGCCAGGCGAAAAGAGGATGATTGGAGGGAGGGAAGCTTTCAGACAGGAGTATTAGTACGTGGGGACACTGGAGAACCAACTGACTGTAATGTTAGGATAAATTCCAAAGTGTCCGTATAATTGTATCAGGTGCATATATGTGCATGTACGCTTGTTCGTCAATGTGAGAGATGATGTGTAGAGATTCACAATCACGAGGTCTTGAAAATCCTCTAGCCCCACACTAAAGAGACTAGATTTTATCTTGAAGGAGGACATTAGGCAGGAGGGCGATCTCTTCAGATTTGCTGTTTAGTATGCTTTCTCTGGAGATCCAGCGAAGGATGGATGAGGTGTTGTTAAGTCCAGAGTCGTGAAAACTGGTAGGACAGAGGCATAATAATCCCTGTGAGAACTGTGAAGTGTATTTAGAGATTTCAGGGAGTAGCATTGCTAGGACTTGGAATAAGAAGGAAGGAAAGGAAGCTAGAATGATACCTAGATTTCTGGTTGGGAGCAAGTGGATATGGGATTTGATCCGTGAAAACTGGAGTGGGGGGGAGTGAATTTGGGAATGGGAAGATACTGAGTTCAATTTTGGACTTAAGCATTTTGAGGCCTTTAGGGAGAAATGATGGCATTTATTGGGCAGCTGAATAGGTGTGACCTCGGCACATGAGAGAGTTGAAGATTTAGATGTTGTCAGCATGTAGGTGGTGGTTTTAATCCTGGCAGTATATGGGGTTGCACGAAAAGTGAAGAGGGCTGAAGATGACTGCAGATGACAGCAGAGCACCTGGGAGGGTGACTGAGATGCAGCAGCCAGAAAGGAGGAAGGAAATAGGAAGAGAGCAGCTGGAAGAGAGATTCTCCGAAGGGAAGCAGTCATCACCACGGTCAGATGGCACAAAGAGTTCACGTCAGCTCAGTCCGTAAGGGTGTCTGTTGGATTTGGCAACCAAGAGGTTATCAGTGGGGTAGGCCAGAGCGGGTTCCTGAAGTGGCACCGATAAATGGCAGTTTATAGGGATTACACAGAGAATGACAGGCAAAGTGGCAACAAGCGTGCCGTTCCTCTGTGTTGGTAGGTTGGCTGTTAACAAAGTAGACAATACAGCATCTAGAAGGAGATGATGCAGGGCTGAGGGAGGTGTGTGTGTAAGATGAACAAGATTTGAGCAGCGTCCTAAACTGAGGGATTAGAGAGTAATAATAAAGGTGCTGAGCTAGGTAATTGATGTGAGGTCCCTAAAGAGATGAGGGAGCTTGGAGCTCTGTAAAAAATAGGGACCCCTTTCCTGCAGAATCTATAGAGAGAGGGGGAAGAAAACGATGGGATGTAAGGTGCAGGGAAGTTTGGGTTGGAGGCAGAGCAGGCAGGGGTAAGAACAAGGGTAGCTGTGTTTTCCATTGTGAATTGGGGGGTGCCTTCTGAGAAAGGAGAGGGAAGAGATGGAGAGCGTGGAGACTCAGGGCATGGGAGCTGGGGGCTGCGTAGCACATACACCTCTGTGCGTGGCCACCGCTGCCTGGTCCTGCCAGTGATGCAGCCACATGGAATCTGAATCAAGTGGATGTAATCCAACTTCCACAGTCTTTCATTATGTAAAATGTTTTTTGACACTGAGAATTTATGTTTAACATGGGACTGAACAATTTACTGAAATTTAAGCTAAAGTAAATATTTGATGAACAATACACGTATAAATTTAAATATTTTAATTCCATCAGCCTCTAGGAGACCTGCTCTGCTTCAAAATATTAACTTTTTTTTTTTTTCCCCTTTCAACTAACTGACCATTTGAAAGCCGCCTGTATTCAGACAATCAAACCAGTGCAGTAGAGAAGAGGCTTGGTGAAGTACATAAAAAGGTGTTGCTCTGGGCAGCAACCAAGAAAATAGGCTCCACATGGGAGTGTTAACGTAGTATACAGGTTTTGCTGCTTATGAGCTCTGACTGTAATATTGATTTTTGTGTATATAGGAAAAATAATTTGTTCAAAACTCAGAGTGAATAAACTTGTATCTTAGAACCAGGAACAGAGGACTAAATTTTTTATTGAGTTAAATTGTGTAAGTTTATCAAGGGTTATTGAAGCTGGCTTACATGATTACGAATAATCAAGTTATGGACATTTTTGTGTCTTACCTACTCAACGTATTTGAGGCCCTTGCCATGTCACCTTTCTTTAGAACAGTTAGCATTTCATCTAAACTTTTCAGAACAAGAGTACTTTTTTAAGGGTTCTGAGAGGATGCGGACATTTCAAATTCTTAGATGCTGGCTGTATATTGCCTTTGCTACGCATCTGATTTCCTTCTGTCCCTCTCTAGAAGCATGTGATTGATATTGGAAATTGACAGGTTGGGAGTGATGTACCCACACACAAATAGCATGGATTTATTCATTTTGAATCCTAGGGACATTCTTACCTGGAAGCATCCCTGGAATAAAGTTAATCCTGTGATTGTTGTATGGAAAATAAAAGGCAAGAAAGTTACGTTGAAAGTACATAAATCAAAACCTTTACTACTACAATGTCACATTAAGAAAACTCTTAATTTTGTGTTTACTTGCTTTATGACTAACATCATAATGCAGTCTTGCAAATATCTAAAAAAGGAAAATATTTTCCAACCTGCTATGTTATAGTATAGAAAAATTTCCCACAATACTGTTCTATATATGGTGACATTAGAATTCAAAGAGATATACATAGTTATGTGACTTTGGGAATTTCTCTTCCTTCCACCACCACCCTGTTAGACACCTTGTTGTTTACTGTTTCCAAAAGTCTTGTAAGGTTTTTTAATAATCAGAATCCTGTTGCTGCTGTGATATCCCTTTCTTCTCCCCTCTTTTTGTTTTCTGATGTATTTCCCAACTCACAGCATATTCCATTGGGAAGTCCCTAATGATGTCAGTTAACCCATTCCACCTTAATCAACCATGAGAAAACCACATGCGACCGGCCATTATTTATTATTTTTTTGTAATTTTTAATGCCATGCATTGCTGCCTCATCTCCATCCTGACACCATGATAGAACTGACCTTGCAGCTGCATGCAATCCCTCTGTTCTCATCCTGTCACCAGTGTCTGGAACCATAGCAGAACTTAGACCCCCATGTCCCCAATGTGATGAAGCCCCTATACCAGTGCCTGAATGGGGCAAATGCCTTGATACTGCGGCAGATGCTTTCCCAGTGCTTATGACAGTGGCTCTGAAACTTGACTTTGGCTGAGAGGCATTGCTGGCATGTAAAGAATGCAGACCCCTGGTCCCTATAACCAGAGGTCCTGATTCAGTAACTGTGGTAGGCTGAAAAATGACACCCCCCCCCCGCCCAGTATCCAACATTACATCCCCAGATCTTTGAATATTCCCTTATTTGGAAAAAGGGTCTTTGCAGATGTGATTAAATCCAGGATCTGAACATGAGATTACCTTGGATTATCTAGATGGGCTCTGAATGTCACTACAAATGTCCTTATAAGAGAGATACACAGGGGAGAAGACAGACCGAGGAGGAGGAGGCAGTGTGGTCACGTATACAGGAATGCTGACAAGCAGCCAGAAGCTGGAAGAGGCAAGGAACAAATTTTTCCTTAGAGCCTCTAGAGTGGGGTAGCCCTCCCAACACCTTGACTTTAGAATTCTGGCCTCCAGAAATCTAAAAGAGTAAATTTCTGTTGTCTTTATTTTTAAAAAAGATTTTATTTATTTATTGACACTGAGAGAAGGCACAAGCAGGGGGAGCAGCAGGCAGGGCGAGAGGGAGGAGCAGGCTCTCTGCTGAGCAAGGAGCCCAATGCGGGGCTCGATTCCAGGACCCTGGGATCATGACCTGAGCTGAAGGCAGATGCTTAACTGACTAAGCCACCCAGATGCCCCAAATTTCTGTTGTCTTAAGCACCCAGTTTATATTTTGTTATGGCAGCCACAGGAAACTGATCTGGTTCCTTTGGATGGAGCCCAGGAATATGCATTTTTGACAAGCACCTGGGTTATTCTGATGCAGGAGCTCACCTCACCACACTGGACATATGTTGGCTTGGAAGGAGGGGCTATCTGTATGTGCTCTTTGACCTGCAGCCAGTGTGAGATGACACCTAGCATCTCAAGTTGACACTTGGACAGCATTTTTTGATGGACTGAGAGACACTGGTGTTCTTTAGTTCTCCTGGAACTGTGATTCAGGTTTGTTTGGGTTAACTGGTGATCTGGGTTAGTCCAGGTCTATAAAGTAATGAAATTCATTACGCCATTTTGCTGCAAAGCATGGCTGTGAGGTGGGAGAGGAGAAAAGTAGGAAAATTTTAGAAAGTATAAGTTATGTGGTTTTTTAATGTGGAGGACTTTGTCATTTTCATTAAAATGCTAACTTTTTCATTATAATTTACTATTCATGGTAAATAACAACTGTTTCCTTCTTTCCTAAAGAAACCTGGACCCAAGGTTGATTGGTTGGCAATTTACTTATACATGTCTTATTCTACAACATTTTTGAGGCACTATGCAATAGGAAGATATAAATACAATATACATAAAGGAAAACCAAGTTCCAAGATAAAATTGATACAGTTAGATCATAAAAACCAACTCAGTTTCTAGAGTTTCATCTTTATCATTCATTTCAATGTTACATGTTGTTTTTCTTCGAAGTTTCCTCTTTGAAAATGAACTTTTATTTTTGTTAATGTATTAAAATTTTTTCAAGTCTCCCTAGATTTACTTGTATGCGCGTGTGTGCACGTGTGCATTAAATTCTGTGCATGTTTTATCAGAGATGTAGGTTTATGTTTCCACAGTCAAGATCCAGAATAGCTCTGTTCTTCTGAGGGTCCCTCCTGTGGTGCTTTCATAACCATCCCCACCCCGGTCCCTAATCTGTGGCAATGATGGGTTTGTTTCCCATTCCTCTAATTTGTCATTTCAAAAATGTCACAGTATGTAACTTTTTAGGATTTGTTTTTTCACTCAGCATAATTTCCTTGGACATCATCTAAGTTCTATTTATCAGTAGTTCCATTCCTTCTTATCACTGAGGAGGATTCCACAATCTCTGCCTGCCACAATCCGTGCAACCATTTGCCCATTGAAGGACATCCAGTTTATTTCCAGTTTTTGGCTATTGCCAGTAAAGCTGCTGTGAACACTTATGTGCAGGTTTCTCAGGCATAAATGCCCTGGTGTGCAGTTGTTGGGTTGTATAGTAATTGCGTGTTTAGTGTTATAAGACACTGTCAAACTCTTTTTCAGAGTGGCTGTATAATTTTACCATTCTACCAGCAATTTAAGAATGGCATAGTTTCTCTGCATCCTTGCCAGTATTGGTTATTATCCTCATTTTCAAGTTTAGACATTCTGGTAGGTGTGTAGTGATAGCTCGTTGTGGTTTCACATTGCCCTGATGGCTGTTGATTTGAGCATCTTTTTATCCCTGTTCATGTTGTTTGCCCATTGTATAGTTGGATTTTTTGGTTGAGTTTTGAGAGTTCTCTATATATTCAGATACTTGTTCTTTGTTGGATATGTAGTTTGAGCACATTTTCTGCCAGTCTGGATTTTTTCATCCTCTAAACAGGATCTTGAGAGAGCCAAGGTTTTTAATTCTGATGAAGTCCAGTTTATCAGTTTATTTTTCTGTGGGTTGTGCTTTTAAGAGTCAAGTCTAAGAACTTGTTGCCTACCATTAGTTCCCGAAGATTTTCTCCAATTAAAACAGTTTTAGTTTTAAGCTTTATGTTGTCTGTGATCCACTTTAAGTTAAATTTGTATAAGATTGGAGACTCGGGTTGAGGTTCTTTTCTTTTTTTTTGTTTTTTAAACCCATGCGTTTCCAAGTGCTCCAGCTCCATGTGTTGAAAAGCCTATTCTTTCATTGTATTATTTTTGTGTCTTTGTCAAAAGTAAGTCGAGCATATTTGCATGTGCATATTTCTGGGTTCTCTGTTCCATCCATCCATGTGTCTATCTGCCAATACCTCATAGTCCTGATTAACATAGGCTGTATAATATTGGGTAGAGTGATTCTTCTCACATTGTTCTTCACTGTCAAGATTATTGTAGCTATTCTAGGTTTTTACCTTTACATGGGAATTTTTGAGAAATCTTGTATATCTGTGTCTACAGTGTCTGTATTTGTACTTGGATTTTGATAGAAATCATGTTAAACCAATAGATCAGTGTGTGGGGGGAAGATTGACATTCTTTAAGGAAAGGTTTGCTAGTCATCAATTCTTTCAGTTTTCCTTTGTCTCAGAATGTTTTTATTTCTTCTTCATTCTTCAAGGATGATTTTATTGATATAGAAGTTATGGTTGACAGTTTTTTCTTTCAGCACTTGAAGAATGTGTCACTTCCTTCTGGTCTCCACAGTTTTTGCTGAGAAATCTGTCATTTGAATTGTTATTCCTCTGTAAGTAAGAGGTTGTTTGTCTCTCACTGATTTCAGTTTTTTTTTTTTTTTTTAGTTCTCATTAATTTGTCTTGGTGTGGGTTTTGGGGGGGTTATTATGTTTAGGATTTATTCGGTTTCTTGAATCTGTAGATTTATGTCTTTTGCTGAATTTGGGAAATACTATTTCTTCAAATATTCTTTCAGGCCACTGGCTTCTCCTCTCTTTCCAGGACTCCAGTGATACCAATTTTGGAACTTTTGGTAGTGTACTGTAGGTCCAGAGGCTATGTATTTTCTCTGTGTTGTTCTGATCACTAAGTTCTGTGGTTCAGTCTTCAATCCTATTACCTACATTTTCCAATTGAGTGCTTCCAGAAGGTTTCTCTTTAAATTTCTCTTATTGTATTTTTCAATTCTACAACTTTTATTTGGTTTCTTTTTCATAACTTGTATTTTATTTTTGTGCTGAGATTATCTTTTCCTTTTTTTTTTTTTTTTAAAGATTTTATTTATTTATTTGACAGAGATAGAGACAGCCAGCGAGAGAGGGAACACAAAGCAGGGGGAGTGGGAGAGGAAGAAGCAGGCTCATAGCAGAGGAGCCTGATGTGGGGCGATCCCATAATGCCAGGATCACGCCCTGAGCTGAAGGCAGACGCTTAACCGCTGTGCCACCCAGGCGCCCCTTCTTTTCCTTTTTTTTATTTCATTTTTTTCAAGAGAAATAATTGGTAATTGCTTGTTGATGTATCTTTATGATGGCTACTTTAAAATTCTTGTTAAGCACTGTGGAAAACTGTATGGAGTTTCCCCAAAAAATTAAAAATAGAAACAGCATATAATCCAGTAATTCCATTACTGGCTATTTACCCAAAGAAAACAGAAAGAGTAATTCAAAAAGATCTATGCATCCCATGTTTATTGCGGTATTATTTACAAAAGCCAAAGTAAGGAAGGAACCCAAGTGTCTGTCAATAGACAAATGCATAAGGAGGATGTGACACACACACACACACACACACACACACACACACACACTATGGCATATCACATTGCCATAAAAAGGATGAGATCTTGACATTTGTGACAACATGGATGGACCTAGAGGGTATTAGGCTAAGTGACGTGTCAGACTGATAATACCATATGATTTCACTTATGTGGAATCTAAAAAACAAAACAAATGAATAAACAAAAAGCAGGATCAGACCTATAAATATGGAGAACAAAGTGGTGGTTGCCAGAAGGAAGGGGGGATGGGAGGATGAGCAAAATGGGTGAAGAGGAGTGGAAGGTACAGGTTTCCAGTGATGGAATGAATAAGTCATGGGAATGAAAGGCACAGCATAGGGGATATAGCCAATAATATTTTAATCGTGTTGTATGGGAACAGACGGTAGCTACATTTGTGGGGAGCAGAGTACAATGTATGGAGAAGTCAAATCACTATGTTGTACACCTGAAACTAATATAATATTGTGTGTCAATTATATTAAAATAAAAAATTAAAAATAAAATGCAATTCTTATCAGAAAGTTCTACCGTGTGTGTTAGAGTGTTGGCATCAATTGATAATATTTTCTCATTCAGTTTTGATTTTCCTGGTTTTGGGTATATTTATGATTTTGAATTGTATCTTGGATAGTTTGGCTATCAAGTGTTTGTTCCTACTCACACCTTTTATTTTAACTCACACTCACCATGTTTAGGTTCAGCACTTGGGTACTGATCTATTTTTGTTAGTGGTTCCAGTGACGTCTTAATTTTTAGAGCCTTTGTTGTGCTGTTTTGAGCTGTTTTTTGTTATTGTTTTGTTTTGTCCGTTTTTGTTGTTATTTTGTTTTTTCTTCTGATGCCTACAGGCCTTGCACCAATTCCTGCTGCTGCCTCCTGAGGGTGCAGAAGGTGCTCTTCTGTTCTGGGCTGCTGGGTGACTTTGACTGGAAGAAGGGACTCTCAGATGTGGTGGGGAAGAGGAATGCTGTTTCTGCCACTTATCAATGAGATTCTTAATTGAACCCTCTTTCTGGTTGTGCTGTTATCATTGCTGGGATTTCTATTGATCAAGGGGAGAAATGAGCTTACTTAGCTGCCTCCTTTGCTAGTTTAGAGGTAGAGAAGCACCAGGCCTGATTTGCTTTCTTCTTACGGGTAGGGGCTCATAAGATGCCTACCATTTTGTTTTGCCTCCAATCTTGGCATCCCTGACCAATTCACTTCTGCTTTCTGCCTTTCAGAAGTCTTGCAGGATGAGGATATAACTCTTTTAATTGATTCTTGTGCCCTTTCCCTATCTGTTCCATGCATACCATATACATTTTCTTGTCCCCTCCCTTCGTCCTCCCAATTTTATAACTTTTGGTCAAATCAGAACTTGGTGCTTACGTTTTATCATTGTTGATTATTGGCATATACTGTATCCCATGAGGATATTTCTTTTCTTCACAGGTGTCTGTTTTGTTTGGTTTTCTGTGTACCTGTTATTAGCTTATCCCTAAACTGTGTGAAGTTGAGCTTAATATGGCCATATAAACCAGTTGGCTTATCATTTCCTTTTTTTTTTTTCCTTTTTAAAATCATTTCTTCTTCTTCTTCTTCTTCTTTTTTTTTTTCCCTTGGAGATGTTCCTCTAAGAGAAAGCTTCAATCTGAGCTGGTTGCTCCATGGGTCTTCCATAGAACAACCATCATGGAATGCACGTCACCACCATTCTGCCTCCTTCCTTTGCCAGCCTCCTTCACTGTCTCTCTGTTACTTATTTCAATCCTTGTTTGTTAGCGCACATCCTCTGGGAGTTTGCTAAGAATGCACATGTGAGAAGGAAATTTTTATGCACTTCACGTCTTTGAAAATGCCTTTATTTTAGTCTCACACTTGTCTAGGTATGAAATTCTTGGTTGAAAATCATTTTCCTTCATAATTTTCAAAGTATTTCCCATTGCCTTACAACCTCTGGTGATTTTCTTGTGAAATAAAATGGCATTCTAATTCTTGTATTTGATGTACAAAAATGTGACTACGTTGAGATAGTTCTTTTTATTTTTGATGGTTTGAAACTTCGGGTTGATAGCCCTTTATGTGGCATTGTTGCACTGGGATGGGGCTTTGTGGGTTTCTTTAATCTGGAAACTGTTTTTCTGTCCTGGGAAAATGTCGCATTGTCTTTCCTCTTGTGTTTCCCTTCTTGCTATATGGAACTCTGCTATTAGAATATAAGTTCCATAACTAGAGGGATTTTTGTCTCTTTTGTTTGTTGTTTTATCCTGAGTGCTAGGACACTGTCTTTACAAAGTAAGTACCTTTTGCAATGAATATTTGTTGAATGAAGGAATAAGTGAACTTCTTCTGTTTGGAAATATGTCTCCTGGATTTATCTTCTAATTGTCTTTCCTCTTCTATTGCACAGCTCTCTTACCTTCTGTTTTGTACATAGGGAGATGCCCTCAGTGGATCTTAACCACTTTCCTGGTGTTTTGTCTGTTAGTATATTATTTCTATGATATTGTTATTATCTCTCCCTTTTTTCTCTCATATCTCTTTTTTATAAAGCACTGTTATGGTCAGAGTCCTGGTAAGAAACAGAATAATCTAATAGGTATACAGTCTGTCTGGAATTGGCTTTTATATACATGAGTATGAGTATGAGGTAGAGGTCAAGATTTATTTTTTCCAGGGGGGGCATGGGTGGCTCAGTTGACTCTTGATCTCAGCCTAGGTCTTGATCTCAGTGTCATGAGTTTAAGCCCCACACTGGGTTCCATGCTGGGCGTAGAGCTTACTTAAAAAATATATATATATTTTTCCATATGTGTGTCTGGACACAACATCATTATTAATATGATAATCATTTCTCTTAGGCACTGTAGTGTCACATTTGTCATAAATTAAGTGACTGTGTTTATGTAGGACTCTTTGCTTAAGCAAGTAGACATGTTTTATTGTTATCTTTTGTTTATTCTTGTGCCATTACCACACTATTTTTTTAAATTCAATTTAGGTAACATATAGTGTATCATTAGTTTCAGGGGTAGAATTTAGTGATTCATCAGTTGCATATAACACCCAGTACTCAGAATATCAAGTGCCCTCCTTAATGCCCATTGCCCAGTTACCCCATCCCTCCAACAACCTGCCCTGTAGCAACCCTCAGTTTGTGCCCTATGGTTAAGAGTCTGTTATGGTTTGCCTCCGTCTCTGTTTTTATCTTGTTTTATTTTTCCTTTCCTTCCCCTATGTTCATCTGTTTCGTTTCTTAAATTCCACATATGAGTGTAATCATATGGTATTTGTCTTTCTCTGACTGACTTATTTCACTTAGCCTAATACCCTCTAGTTCCATCCACATTGTTGCAAATGGAAAGATGTCATTCTTTTTGATGGCTGAGTAATATCAGAGCTTCTTTATCTATTCATCTGTCAAAGGACATCTTGGCTCTTTCCATAATTTGGCTGTTTTGGACATTGCTGCTATATAAACATTGGGTTGCATGTGCCCCTTCAAATCATCGTTTTTGTATCCTTTAGATAAATGCCTAGTAATGCAATTGCTGTGGTGTAGGGTAGTTCTATTTTTAATTTTTTGAGGAACCTCCATTCTGTTTTTCGGAGTGGTTGCACCAATTTGCATTCCCACTGCTATTTTAAGAGGGTTCCCCTTTCTCTGTATCCTCGCCAACATCTGTTGTTTCCTGAGTTGTTAATTTCAGCCATCTGACCAGTGTGTCGTGGTATCTCATTGTGGTTTTGAGATGTATTTCCCTGACACTGAGTGATATTGAGCATTTTTCATGTGTCTGTAAGCCATTTGTATGTCTTATTTGGAGAAATGTCTGTTCATGTCATCTGTCCACTTCTCGACTGGATTTTTTTGGGGGGGATGTTGAGTTTGGTAAGTTCTTTATAGATTTGGGATACTAGCCCTTTATCCAGTATGTTATTTGTGAGTATCTTCTCCCATTCTATAGGTTGCCTTTTAGATTACCACACTATTTTAATGACTCTAGTTTTATAAATAGACTTTATGTTTGGTAATGAAAAAGTCTCTAAATTTGTTCTCTTCAACATTGCCTTGATTATTATTGACCTTTTTGTATTTCCCTGTAAGTTTGTAGAATCAGTGTCATCACAGATACACACAAAGATGTAAAAGTACTCTGCTAAGATTTTGAATGGGATTGCATTAAATCTATAGGTCAACTTGAGGACAACTGACATCATTACAGTTATGTATCTTTCGATGCATGACTTTAGTATATTCTTTCTATTTTAAAGAACAAATTGCATGAGGTTATTGTCTGTTCATGCCCTGAAGTATCTTGTCCATTTAGTAGGAATTTGGTATTACAGTTGTAGTAAATTCTTAGACCTCTTTTTGCGTAAGGTATGCTTTCAGTTATAAAGTTTTTATATACTTTAACAGTTTGAAATGTGTCTGGCTCCAAATGATTTGAACCTTATGAATCTTCCCTGTGTTTTGTTTTATTTTAAACTTTATCTGAAGTTGACAGATATTCAAGACAGGATCAGATGTAGCTGCTCCCAATACCATCAAGAACTGAGGCTCTTCCTGTCTTTCTGCTTCTCCTTCTTTGTCCCTATGCTTGCTGCCTCATAGTCATGGCAACACTTGTCTATTCCAGGCAGGAAGTAGGGAAAAGGGCCAAGAGATGAAGGAAAATGCCTGCAGAATGTAATCGTTCTTTCTCTGTTCTAAAACCAAGAAAACAGATGCTTTCCCAAGTCCCCACCCCACAGATCAGTGTTTCCAGAACTGAGAACTGTTGTTGGCCAGAACTCGGTCCCACAGACTGTCTGGACCTGTCACTAATCAAGACCGGTGAGGTCACCACAGTGACCGGTTTGTTTAAACCAGTTGTAACTCCTATCCTTGGCCTGGGGTAAGGGCCTCCTCTCCCTCTCTACTGCTATTTGAAAGCTCTTTATTTTTCTTTTAAGATTTTATTTATTTATTTGAGAGAGGAGAGAGAGAGCATGAGCCAGGGGGTGGGTAGAGGAAGAAGCAGGCTCAGGGAGCCCAAGTGGGACTCAATCCCAGGACCTTGGATCATCATGACCTGAGTGGAAGGCAGATGCCTAACCTACTGAGCCACCCAGGTGCCCCTCTACTGCTATTTGAACTGACTCGGAGTTATTTAAGCAGAAAAAGAGGAGAGATGAGTATTATGTAGGTGAGAGAAGGTGTCAGTCACATTTATTGAGATTTCTCAATAAATAGAATGTTAATTTTTAGAAATCTGCCTGCTTCTGGGTAGCAAGGAAAGTGATTTTTATTTTGAGTATTTTTTGTTTTTTGTCAAACATTTTAAAATTAAACGATTTGGGGATAAGTGTTTATTTTGAAGTTTTTTTTTTTTTTAATCTATTAAGATCTGGTGGTATTTTAGGAAGGTAAATGGTGTTCGTATTTCCATAAACTATTGCTTCCTGGAGTGTTTAGGCATAACGGCATTTATCTTTTTAATGGGAAAATGCTTTCTACATTTTCATCAACCAAATGGTAGAATGGGGACAAGTGTAGTACATGTGGGTCACATAATGTGATCTGCTTGCTGTATTATAGTTTGGTATGATTGAGTTATGCCTTTCATAAGAATAGTCTGGGAAAGTTGGAAATTGGTGAATTAAATCACTTTATCTGAGAAAGCTTAGTTAGCGAATTACTAATTTTCAGAAACTCTGCTTCAGAATCTGAATCAGTATATATCTTTATTATAGGCTGTAGGTGTTTATGTCATGGAAAAACTGAAGTTGTTTTTTGTGTATCTGTTCTTTGATGCAGTTAAGATTTTATAAATGATTTTTTTTTTTTTAGTCTTTGGAAGAAATTTGAAGATGTGCTTTTAGGGAAGAGCAGGAGTTGTGGTAGTTTATAATATGTCAGTATGCCAAATCATTTGAGGTATACAAAATCTCATTCATTCAGTTTCCAAAGTTAATGACTTGATTCTTGCCATTTCCCCCCTTATGTTTATCTTTATTTTATATTTTCTTGCCGTATGCTCCAATTTGAGAATACTTAGTATTACAGCTGACCCTTGATCACCATGGGGATTAGGGGCACCAACCCCTGCACAGTAAAAATCTGTACATAACTAATGATTCCCCCAAAACCTAACTACTTACTATAGTTTACTCTTGACCAGAAGTTGTACCAATAACAGAAAAAATCAGTTAACACTTGTTTTTTTTATCTTATATGCATTATATATTGTATTCTTACACTAAAGTAAGCTAGAGAAAAGAAAGTGCTCTTAAAATTTTATCATAAAAAAGGGAAAATGCACTTACAGTACTGTATTGTATTTATTGAAAAAAACCCAGCTATAAGTGAACCCTATAGTTCAAACCTGTGTTGTTCAAGGGTCAACTGTGATTGTGGTGTCACGTAGCTTTGTTTAGTCATTGTGGATGAATCAGTTAAAAGAACTAATTTCCGGGCAAAAAAGAGCCCAATTATTATAAATTGGTGAATGAATGAATCTTAAAATTACTTAACATATAGAAAACAGTTCTGGTTATCTGTATTTCCTCATTGCTCTGTTCCTTATCATTTGGCATTTTTATCGTTCATTCATTCATTCATTCATTTAGAGAGGGAGTGGAGAGGGGCAGAGCGAGAGGGACAGAGAGAGTCTTAAGCAGGATCCATGCCCAGCACGGAGCCCAACTTGGGGCTCCATCTCACGACCCTGAGTTGAAATCAGGAGTTGGAGGCTTAACTGAGTCACCAAGGACGTCTGGCATTTTTAAAATAAGAAATCTTAGACTAGATTCTTGACTGAAGAGCAGCCTTTCTATCTTTGATAGAGAAATCTGTATTTTTACATTCTAAATAATACATAAATATTCAAGACCAAATCACAGCCAATTTGAAACATACATATCTGAAGTGGAAATTTCATAGGATATTACATATGTACATACATAGCATTTAACTGGATTGTGCACATTTTAATATTTTTGATGGCTTGTGAAGTTTTCAGTGTAACTGCTGTGCATGATGGTTGGTGTGTTGTAGAAATCAATTTGGAGAGCAGACTAGTTAAGAAATGTTCAAACTCCGTGACCCAGAGGTTGCCGAAAGTAGCCTTCCTGTTGTTGGATCTTGGCTTTTCTCTAGCTTTTCTTGATTCTTGCCCATTTTTCAGGGTTGTTTCTAGTTGTTGTGACTGTTCTGTGAGCAACATGATCTCATTCCCATGAATTCCTTGCCTACCTGATATTTCTAAAATTGAACTTGTTATTTAAAACCATCACCCTGAGTGGTATAATAAGCTTATGAAGTTTTAGCCAGAGTACACATCTCCCTGAGAAGTCCTGTGATTTCATTGGCCAGAATGTCTTTACGCAAGAGTCAGAGTTGGGGAAAATGATGTGAAGGAAAAAACTAAAGGGCCGGAGGACAGAGCAGCCCCTGCTGTGGAGTGGCATGAGGGCTGAATTCAAGTTTTAAGATCTGGATTAGAACCCTCCTGGCACTTAGTGGTTGTGTGACTGGTCATCACTGAACTATTCTGAGGTTTTATTTTATTTTAATTTAATTTAATTTAATTTAATTTAATTTTATTTGACAGAGAACAAGCAGGGTGGAGCAGCAGGCAGAAGGAGAGGGAGAAGCAGGCTCCCCGTTGAGCAGGGAGCCCGATGTGCGGCTCGATCCCAGGACCCCGGGATCACGACCCAATCCAAAGGCAGATGCTTACCCGACTGAGCCACCCAGGCTTCATGAGGTTTCTTTTTTGCCTCACAGTTTTCCCTGGCCTTCTGTCCCACCTTTTCAATAGATGATGTGCTTTATACTTGACAGAGAAACAGAAGCCATTGGATTAAAAACTCCCTCAGTATCTTACTTATAGAAATGACTGAGTTGCATACATCTTCAGCTTTTCCTCCTTTTGTTAAATATTTAAAGTTGGTTATCTCCACTTGGATTTGGAAATCTATCCTATTCTATCCTCCTAAGAAATGTGTACTATCAATTTATCTTTTATCTTTTTCCTTTCTTAAAATTCAAAATGTTCCTCCTAACCCAAAACAATTCTGTCAGCATTTGAACATGTTCAAGACTCTTCTATATTGAAAAAGAACCAAGACCTTCCCCAACCCTACATCTACCTAGCCATTGCCTTCTTTCTCTCTCTGCCCACTTAAAACAAACTTCTGGAAAGAGTTGTCTGTATTTGCTGCCTCATCTCAGATATCTCTAACTTGGTTTCTGTTTCCATCATTGTACCACAGTTGCCCTGGATAGGTGATCAGTGGCCTCAGGGAAACCAGGCTGAAAGGATGTTCCTCAGTTCACATCTCGCTTGACCTCTCAGTAGTAGTCTTCACTAATGGTCTCTCAGTCCTTTTGAGATAGTTACAGTAAGCTTTCTTTCCTATTTTTCTTCCTGAATGACCCCTACTTTCTCTCTTGATATTTTTTTTGGGGGGTTGAATATCATTATCTGCCAGTCATACAATGTGCTCCCCAAAGCTAATCCTAGTTCTGTTCTCAGCCAATACTCTTCTTTTTTTTTTTTTCTTTTTTAAAGATTTTATTTATTTATTTGACAGAGATAGAGACAGCCAGCGAGAGAGGGAACACAAAACACAAGCAGGGGGAGTGGGAGAGGAAGAAGCAGGCTCATAGCAGAAGAGCCTGATGTGGGGCTCGATCCTGGAACGCTGGGATCATGCCCTGAGCCGAAGGCAGAAGCTTAACCGCTGTGCCACCCAGGCGCCCCACAGCCAATACTCTTCTAAACTTTTTCATGAATATGGTTTGGATTGTCCGCTACATGTGTTATTTATTGGTGATTCAAATTTATTTGGGCTCTCAAGAGGTTCTCTATCCAACTGTCAACTCGATATTTTCACTTGGGTGTTTCCAGGGTACCACAGACTAACCATGTACTAGGCCAAGCCCTTCTACCTGGTCAAGCACTCCATAATGTAGGAGTCATCATTGATGCCTCATCCACATTATCCCATTTCACGGTTTTTCCTCCTAAATGTCTCTCCCACCTGTCCTCTCTCTGTTTCTGCTGCTGCCACCCTAACCCAAGCTAACACCATCTCTTTCTTGGACAAGTGCAGTGGTTTCTAGTGGATCTGGTCTCATCCATTCTGCTGCCCTTCCTGTCTATTTGCCACTCATTGCCAACAAGATTTCTGAAACACAAAAATAATACCATGCTACCCCACCTGCTTATTCTTTAGTGCCTTCCCATTGCTGTTAGGATAAAGGCCAAAGTCCTCCACATGGACTGTGTGGTCTGGATATTACCTCTCTGCTCTCCCTTATTTTCCTCTGATGTGTGAATGAATGCTTTGCTCCATCCTGCTAGGGGCTTTACACTTGTTTCTTTCCCTTCCCTCACCTAACTTTCCTCCTTCCGGTGTTAGCACAGACGTCATTTCCTCAGGGAGGTTGTTCCTGACTCCTGTAGAGACTGGGTGAGGACTTGTAGGCTTTCCTTGTCCTTCATAGTCCTTTGTACACATGTAACTTTACATTTAATTCCGTGATAATTTGATTAATGTCTCTTTCCCCATGACATCAAGGACCATGTCCTCCTCCCCCCCCCCAAGGATTTTAACCTTGGGAATGCAAAACTCTTAGTATTATATGTTTGGGACTGACGTATTCCTGAATGAGTGAATAAGCGAGGAAAGAATGAATGAATGACATCAGACAGATTGGGGTTTGCGTCCTGGCTCTTATACTTATTTGTCATGTGATCTTGAGCAAGTTTTACAGAGGTCAGTTTTTCTGAAAGTCTTTCTTCCTCATCTGTTGAATAGGGAAAATAGGGGTGCCTGGATGGCTCAGTGGGTTAAGTGTTGGATTCTTGATTTTGGCTCAGGTCATGATCTCAGGGTTGTGAGATGGAGCCCAACTTGGGCTCTGTGCTCAGTGGGGAGTCTGCCTGAGGATTCTCTCTTCTCCTTCTGCCCTCCCCCACTTCCCCATCCAAAAAAAAATTGGGGATAATAATTATACATAATATAAAAATATAAATGAAAATTTCATAGTTCAGTGCCAGCCTGTGATTAAATGCCAACTAATCATCAGATGATCATGATTATTACTACAGGAGTGTTTGTGACCTCTGGTTTTCTAAAGTAAGTGAGTTTTCTGTGCGTGTTTAAACGACTTTAGCTTCAAGGAAGAAATGATGGGCTTAGGCTTTGTGAGTCTTCATCTCTGCTTGTCTCTCCTGTAATGCTGGTCTTCCCTTAAGTTTGTCCATGTTAGTGTTTGATTTTAACACATTCCTTCCATAACAGGCTGTATGAGGAGGATCTAATGTAATGGTGACCTTGGTACCTGAACCGGCTTGTTTGACACATTCCAGGCACGTGGGCCCCGTCTTTCTCCTTTAATCCCATTCCAGGCACCTGTAAGCTCAGGGCCATGTCCGCCATCTTTGGGGCTTTAGAACCCAGAGCGCCAAGCATATGTAAAATATTCTTACTCTTAATCTCTCCTTTTCTGACATCTTTAATCTGAAAAACAATCAGCCTCCTTTAGGATGCTCTAACTGTGACTTAACCAGTCATTTAAATATTTTATGTACTTATTTCTGAATACTGTTATACTGACACATCTTTCTCTGAGTGAAACATAGAAATGCTCATTTCAAGTATATAAAGTTGTTTTTTGGGTCAGAGGAACTTTTGCTTTCTATTGTTAGCAAGATAATAAAGTTAAAACTTGGCATGCTTTTCCATTATGTCACTCTTTTTTTAAAATAAAAATTAATTAATTTTGAGAGAGAGAGAGCACACACACAAACAGGGGGTGGGGGGTGGAGGGGAGGGGCAGAGAGAGAGAGAGAGAGAGAGAGTCTTGAGCAGGCTCCATGCCCGGTGCAGAGCCCAGTGTGGGGCTTGATCTCATGACCCTGAGATCATGACCTCAGCCGAAATCAGGAGTTGGACATTTAGCTGACTGAGCTACCCATGCACCCCTAGAAAAGCTATGCTTTTAAAGCCAACATTTATAATACAAGGACAATAAATATTTTCTTAATGTGATTCATAGTATGTTTTTAACATTCGCATATAAAGAGAGTACCTTGGCTAAAGTACATTTCAGTTTAATGACTTCTTTCCCAGTTCAATGTTTTTATAGCAGATTTTTACAAAATACGTCATGACTTTATATTATA
Source organism: Ailuropoda melanoleuca (assembly GCF_002007445.2). Classification (NCBI taxonomy): domain Eukaryota; kingdom Metazoa; phylum Chordata; class Mammalia; order Carnivora; family Ursidae; genus Ailuropoda; species Ailuropoda melanoleuca. The sequence goes on from NC_048227.1 coordinate 2,398,760, forward strand.
TATTAGCCCTTATCTGGAGAAAAATAAACATTTATGTGATTTTTTTTCCTTTAGAATTTGCCAGTGAACTATAGTTTACTCTGAGTATTTAAAAAAAAAATAAACCCTGTATGGCTCAAGCTAACATTTTTGCTAGCCAGTAATGCACTTGAGGAAGACCCCTGGAAAGGGAGGGCACACACTCTTACAGGAACCAAGAATCAGAAATTTGAGTGTGGTGGAGCTAATTCTATGAGAGAGGCTGCTGCTGGAGAGCTTCCCAATGCAAATTGGAGTTAAGTCTCCACTCAGAGTGATTACTGGAATTCTGAGGATAAATCCTCAGAACTTTTTGATTTATGATATGGGCTGGCTTCTGGGGCGAAGCAGAGGCTGTCATGTCTAGTTTGTCACCTATGACAATCAATGGCATTCTCTAGAGGTTCTCATAATTCCTTCCAACATTTGTATAACACGTACAAATTCAACTGTGAATAAAACTACTTAAAACAAAAATGAAGATTTTTGGAGGAATGGGCATAGAAAACATAGTGAAAACCTCAGTGTAATTTGAGATTTCAGCAATTGAAGACTGAAGTTGGGAAGAGGTATTTCTAGTAGAGATAACTCTGATGTCCCTAACCATCGTTTTTTCTTGTTATTTAAAACCTATGAAAGCTTTTCTTTCTTTTTTGCATGGCTTTACATCCCTCTAATTGCTGAGTTTTGTATTGTTGGATTATTGGTGGGATCAAGCCTGACATGTTACTATAAACACACTCTTCCTGATTAATTATTTTTTGGAGGGTGGGAAAATCTCATAAAGGAAGGTGGATCTCTGTTCTCTGATCTGCTTATCTGAACATTCAGCCAGACTTGGAAGGTCTGGAAAGAGTGCTGGTGAGCCAGCTTAGAGCATTATATCGGTGTTTACTAAAGGATTTTACAGCTTAAGGATACAGCATTTCAGGGAGTCAACGCTGAGTTATCCATTGGTCTAAAATCCTAACCAACTGTAGGGACATAGAGGAGGATTCATTAACCACACCTGAGACATGCTCAGGTGACCAAATCCTTTCTGAATAAAAGGTGCTGTAGTAATTGTCCATCACTCTGTTTTTCTGGACCGATTGTAAAGCACAGACATGAACCCTTTGAATGCTACTTCGGGAGGTGGTGGTTTTTCTCTCCTCAAGTGGATAGCTCTAAGAAGATGGGGTTTGGTTACTGGCTCTGCCTTGGCTTCTACTCTTAAGAATGGGACCATTGGACACACTGGCACATTGAACTCATGGGAAACTTTCTAATTTTGTTTGGTTCTTGGGCTAGGAAGAGCCTTAGGCCTTCAGGCAGATTCTTAGCTTTATATGCTAGTTCTGGGAGCTGTGTTCTGCAGGATATGGATGCAGATATTGACCTTACAGTGAGGCCCTGGATGCTGCTTCCGAAAACAATAGGAAGCACAGCAACATCATATCACTCTTTCTCTGTGATATTGGAGAAATGCTAGGTACTCACCTGGAGAACATTGTTCTGTCACAGACAGGGTTCTTACCTAGTTTATGTCCTAACTTCAAGTAGCTGGTTGGGTTGTGTCTTATCATTTGAGTCCTTTAGTTTGGGCTGTGAGCTCAGTCTTGTACTTTTTTTTGGCAAGTTTTCTCATCTTCATCCACTCTTATCTCAGAATGAGTATATCTGTTTTTTGAGCCATGTTCCATATCCACAGTTCATATGAAATTGCTTGTCATTCTTGCTTATCACTTAAAATTATAACTGACTCCTTTCTTTTGTGACATTTACTAATAATGGCAGAGCTATCCAAACACTTATGATAATCTGTCAAGAGGATTGCCCAAAGCCCCCCATCCCCATCCCCCTCTCCAAAGCAAAGATGAATTGAACAACGTAAAGGGAATTTTCATCCATAAGGATTTTGACTAATGATTTACTATGTGATAGATTGATACCAAATGACTGGAGGCACTGAGTTCTTAAAATTGGAAATATTTATACACCATCTGTGGTAAACATCCAGTTCTTTTTTATTAGTATCTTTTTTTCTAGTTCTTTTGATAAATATGCTGTAAAAATCTCTCTCTCTCTCTCTACACACACACACACACACACACACACCCCTCGTGTATATTTGAAAAAAATATATGTAGTTAGTAAATAACACCAAAATGTTGATAAATGTGGTTATACCTGGATGGTAGGATTTGGGATACTTTCTACTTTGCTCTATGCTTCTTGGGGAACATGTGTTATTTTTATGATTAATAAAAATATTTTTTTCTATAACAAGCACATATTTTTATAATAGAAGAAATGCTTTTAAAATTTGCTGATAATTAAAGATAGTAAAATTTGTATATTGACCAAAATTTGAATTGGAGCTAAATACCACTTACATTTCTCAAGAAGAGGAAAATATTTTTACTCCTGTAATTAAGAGCCCTGCTGATGGTGTTTAAGAATTATTGTCCACTGTACTTTTGATACATGTGAAAACTGCACGTGGTAAAATAAGTATCTAATAGGTTTTGGAAGAATGGACTAGATACTCCTTTACCTGAATGAGTTTGTCTGCTTTCAGCTAAATATCATAGTAAATTCTTTTAAATTTGGTACCTGTTACTAAAATTGACAGAAATCATAGTCCATCTTTGCAACTATCAAGTTTCCTTAAGCACGAAGTTTGTTGAAACCTTTACGAATTAGTCTTATAGCCAATTTCTTCATTAGTGATTTCTTTCTACATTTTTTTTTTTTAAAGATTTTATTTATTTATTTGACAGAGATAGAGACAGCCAGCGAGAGAGGGAACACAAGCAGGGGGAGTGGGAGAGGAAGAAGCAGGCTCATAGCGGAGGAGCCTGATGTGGGGCTCGATCCCATAACACCGGGATCACGCCCTGAGCCGAAGGCAGACGCCCAACCGCTGTGCCACCCAGGCGCCCCTCTTTCTACATTTTTTGAACTTCTAATTTGAGGTAGGATTAAAAATAAGCTTAATTTTAACTGTTTTAAATTGTACAGTATTTAATTAAAACTCATTCTTCAAATGAAAATTTATTTCTTTCCCATAGCAGAAGATGTTATTTATTAGCTCATGCATTGGAACAGTGCTTGGAGAAATCTGAAAATGCATCACAAGGGTATCAGAGATCTTGCTTTTATATAATTTTTAAGTTTTCTGAGTTTGTAATTGTCATACATAGCGGACATAGTCATTATTGGTATTGTACTTCTTGAAAGAGGATTTAAGCTTTTCTCTGCCTCAGACATTTATAATGTAATACATACAAGAAATGAGTAGTTATCTCAGTATTTTTGGTTGGAAGAAATAAAGCGTAGAGAAATCAGTTTGTTCAAGTTGTAAAAAAGTTCAGCTATATATGTTCAACATTCCTTTATTCCTACTTCATGTGAGACATTCTTGTTGTCCAGGAGAAGTGTGTTTTCTTTTACTGGTGAAACAAAGTTCTCTTGTGCCCAATACTGTGTTTTCTGAAAGGGTTTAAATAGAAATTGGTTGATAAAATTTTGGGGGCTAACTTTAAACAATTTGGGCTTTTCCGTGGTTATATGAAGCTACAAAATACTCATTAACAATACATTGTTAGGTTTAAGGAGTGTTTTTTTGATCATGTGATACCATACAGGCTGGTTTTAAATTTGGAATTTTGTATCAATTAATTGACTTCACCAGATATTCTTTAGTAAAATAGAACTGAAGACTTGCAGTAAGTAGCCTTAGGCTATGTATATTTCAGTATTTTTGAGTGTTTACGGAGAGCTGATCTAATTCCTTGTGATTTGGTTTTCCAGTCAGGGCTTATTTCTAGCTTGGTTTTCCAAAGAAAGTTTTTTTGTGAGTGAATGCCATGTTTTTCCTTATCCAGTGACCTTTCTGAACACTTTGTATTCTCCATTTAATGCCTAATTATTTAAGGATTCTCTGAGCAGTTTGCTTGAAGTCTGTTTTTCCCTCTTAGCCATTGACAGCAAAACACATCTGCCTGAGTGAGGCCTCTTTGATCTTCAGAGAGCTTTATCTAAAGGGAGATTAAAAAGAAGTCTGTCAGGCATTTTCCCAAAGAAATTGAAAATGCTTCCTAAGATTTCAGATCAGGTGAAGCTGCTTCTCTGAATTAAGACATAGGAAAATAACTATGTTGATCAGTGGTTTAATCATAGGTTAAAGATTTCAGGGATTTGCCTTACTTGGTATGAGGGAATATTGTTTATTTTAGCACAGACACAAATTTCATGCAAAAATATTGATGGCCAGAAGCACTTCTGTCCATTAATTTTACCATATTTAGTGTCTGTGGAGAAGAAATGAATGACGTTCTGTTTGTTTTCAGTCTTTTTGGGGCCTAGCGTCCTGGAAGGAATTCTTAACTGGTCTTTTCTGAATCTAGAGTTTAAAGATTTCAGAGATGCATATGATGTAATTTTTGAATATAAGTGAGGTTTGGTGGGGTGAGGTCCAGAGCTATGGCCAAGAAAGAATTCTTGAGACGTCTTTGGTGCAAAATGGTGGTTTTATTAAAGCACAGGGACAGAACTTGTGGGGAGAAAGAGCTGCTGCACCGGGGTTGTGAGAGGTGGCGGATTATGTATTTGGGATTTGGGGTTTGGGGGATATAAGGAAAAAGGGAGGTTTTCAAAAGAATTTTCTTATGCTGAAGAGGACCTACAAGATGCTGAAGGCCTTGCCATTGTCAAGTTAAGGTGGTTTTTCCCTCCAGCAAGGCATTAACATGAAGACAGTTGGGAGCTTCCTGGAGGAACATTATACTCTTCCTGCCTTAAGTATTTGTCATTGGGCTACAGATTATAAGGACATTTAATTTTATCTACATTTCCTTTTGGAAGTTAGGTTATTGATAAGAATGCTTTTTTCCTGGCGCACCTGGTGGCTCAGTTGGTTGAGCATCTGCCTTTGGTTCAGGTCATGATCTCAGGATCCTGGGATCCAGTCCCATACTGGCCTCCTTGCTCAGTGGGGGGTCTGATTCTACCTCTGACCCTGCCCTCTCTCGTGCTCACTCTCTCTCTCAAATAAATAAAATATTTTTCAAAACAAGAATGCTTTTTTTCCTGTTAATCGCTAAGACGTTTGTAAATTGAGGGAGACTTCTCAGGACTATAATCTCTAAATTAACCATTTGTTCTTCCTTCCCTTAGCTTTAGGGCAGCCAGGAGTGCCTGAGAAATGTCACACATATCCCACCTTGACTGTGGGGGGGTGGTTGTGGGGTGTCAGCTTGTGCTTTGTCCTCTGCTTGCCTTCTGCTCCCTCATCATATATGCCAATCCCCTCCCTCCTTTTACACACACACACACACACACACACTGCTTATTTTGTGCCAGGCTCTGGATTTGTAGTCTTTACCAGGAACAAACCTAACAGGTATAGGATCTGATGCTGTAGGCTTCAGAGAAAGTTCATGTACTATCCTTAAAACACTATATACAACTATTTAAAGATCTCTTGAAGGGCTTCTCTTTTAGAAAGAAATACAAAATCTATACTCAAACTAAATTGAATTTCTGATTTACTATTACTTTTAACCTTTTAAAAACTTAGAGCTAAGAACAACTAATGAAATTAATTTATAACATATGTCTGTAAAAAGTCTGCTTTGAGCCTTCTCAGCCAGTCAGTGAGAAAACCTTGAGGAGAAAGAAAAACCTGTAGCAGGGTACAATGGAAACTCTTTATTGAAGTTGGGTGTGTGGAAGGAGAGGGAGCAATAAGGAAGTCTATCTAATACAGGGTTACACTTTGATTTCTGAAATGAATGGTTGAAAAGACACAGAAAATAAGAAGCTGACGGGAGAATCAAGCTTTCTGAATTTCTTTTCAGAAATTCCAGTCTTTTTATGAAATTTTGAGAAAATGGCTTAGTCTTATGTTTTTCCATTTTGAGCTGCTTGGAAGAAAATATCATATAAATGCAAATTTCTGCTATAATCATTTATCCACCTTGTATTATGTGCTTAAAGAGTTGGAGAATCCAGAAGCTGTTTAATATACAAGGTATTGCCTATAAAATATTCCTTTATCACGTAAATAATTTGCTGTATTGATAAGCAACCACCTCTCTTTCCTTCTTCTCATTTTCACCCCCCAAGTAATCTCTGAGTTGACCAAAAAGACCCTGTCAACATCTGGCAATTATTATATCTGTTTGAGGACTATTGGAATATGGGACTTGAGTTGCTATTAGTTGATAACATTTTGATGTCCTTCATTTCATTAATTAGTTTAGGAAAACTATTTGGATTTCATATATAAGTGCTTGCTAATTACTTGAGTCATGAGAAGACTGAGAGAGGTCCAAGTATCCTATTAATTCCTTTGAGTTTGAAAATTTTCTCATAATTGGCTTGGCAAGAAGAGTAAGTGAGATTAGTTGCTAATGAGGAGATAAATATGTAATTTTAGCATGATGTAAAGCTGTGATTGTCAGTAAGTGGTATTAGGAATCTAGATTATTTTTATTAGACCTTGTTTCTTTCTGCAAAATCATTATCATCTCCTGATATTGTAAATTGGGTTATTTCACACACCAATAATAACACATATTATTTTTAATATGTGTTAATCCTCAAACTACAGGTACTTAAAACCTTGTTAATTAAGGAGTCATTAATAAAGTTAGCAATATGAGCAGTCAGTTTGTATACTTCAACTAATTCAGATGAAATTCAATTTGGCATATTTACGTTGTGTTTTCAATTTGGCTAAAATATTTAAAGGAAGTCAAGAATAAGAAATGCTGTCAGTTTACACAAGCAAGCTCTGTGTTCAAGTGGACTGATAGATAACATTGTAAAGAAAGAAAAAAATGCTTCTTTTAGTAGCCAAGAACAAAATAAGCTTTGTATAATTTGACTTTTTATAGTCCATTTGGTTTACTGTTCTTAATGTACAACTCGCCTGGTTCTGCTAGTTTGAAGCATTCTCTGGGACTTCATTCGTTAAACCTCAATTTGTTTCTCTGCAACAAATATTGAAGTATTTTGCATTTGATTTGTGGAAAAGGCTCATTTCCCTCTTAAAAAAATCAAACTCTTCAAATCATTCATAACTACAATCACTATTACTTGAAGCATGCATTGTAGTCCTGAGTCAGTTTTTTACTTTTGTAGTCTTCATATCCTCTTCTGTATTTTTGCTTATGCAAAAGAAGTGGTATTGTTTCAGTGTATGTGAGTGCTTCCTCATCCTCTATCTCTGGCTTCTGCCCCACTATGTTTTGGGTTAGTAAACCCATCGTTCTCTTCATTACTTTTTGTTGGCAAGAAGGATTATAAATATTATTTTGCATCTCTTGTTTCTAGATATTCTCAGAACTCCATTTTTAGCCATAATGTTTTTGTTTTTGTTCTTTTTTTTTTTTTTTATAATTTTGAAGCTGCTCTTGCTGCAGGCGGAGGGATTATAAAGAACAGTTTGGTTTCAACACGTTATACATTTTGTACAAATTTTATTTGTGGATCTGGCACATGCCCCTTATGTTGCTAGACAGTGGAAAGGAAAGGAAAATTTTTAGTGATTTTCTTCCTGAGGAGATGCACTATCTAATTAGAGTGATGAGGCTAATAAGTTAGGAAACAATACAAGACAAAGATAGTATGTGGGTCTTAAAAGAACAAATATATACAATTATTATTGTTATATCTTCACAGAATATTTTGTAACCAGTAATTACTGGTTCTGTACTTAATTAAAAATGGTTACTTCCCCATCGCGAAGGCTTGAATTAAATGGGATACTACTGTTTGAATTTTTTTTTAAGATTTATTTATTTATTTTAGAGGGAGAGGAGAGAGTCTTAAGCAGACTCCATGCTGTGGGTGAAGCCCAACGTAGGGCTCCATCTCATGACCCTCAGATCATGACCTGAGCTGAAACCAAGAGTTGAATGCTTAACTGACTGTGCCACCCAGATGCCCCTACCATTTGAATTTTGAAGAAAATGAATCACTATTTGGTTAACGTGTGTGTAACACCAGAAAGCTGTCAAAATTTTGAACTTTGGACTGAAGGTACTCAATGTCTATTTGAAGAAACTGAGGCCAGCAACTTGCTTAAGTTACAAGCTAAGTAACAGTAGTGCTGGCATTAGAATGCAGGGCAACAGCTCCAGACATTGTGGTTGCTGGCAGTGCTTAGGGAAGAAACACTCGTGAGCATGACTGATGGAAGAAAATGAAAGAAAGGCCCTTTCCCTCCCTCCTCTTCTTCCCCTTTATTTCTCTTGCTACTCTTCTTGCTCCATCATCATCGTCGTCGTCATCCTCCTCCTCATTACCCCTTATATTTGCACAGCTCTTTCTGGCTTACAGAATATTTTCACGTACACCAATATACTGGAACATCACAGCAACCTTGTGAGGTAGGTCAAGGTTGACTCCTACCTAAGATGAAAAAAACACACCTGCAAATCAATGAACTAATTTGCTAAAGTAAGTGAAACAAAACTTCAAACCCAAATTTCATACTCCAGGCCTTTCACACCACCTCTCAGAAAGCTGATTCTACCCCAAATCCTTCCCCAAACCAGGAGAATCAGTTAGAAGAACATGCAGAAAATGAGTGAAATTGTGTGTGAATGCTTATTGTAATTATGCGGCTTGCACCTCTTAAAATGCTTCACAAATTGACTTCTTTAATAATCCTTGTAGATTTGTGTTGTGTGTTATCAGTAGGCACATAGCATAAACAGACCTCTAGGCTGACTTGAAGAATAGCCTTGTGGAGTTGTAAACCCCCGAGGGACCGCCCCTCTCTAGATGGGACTCCTGCAAACAGTGAGATGGTGGCAGTCCTAAAGTGACCTCCAGAAAAGCCTTTTGAATTCTGCCCTACACTTCCATATGCTTATTCATTACTACATTTTCCTTACAGCTTCAGCTACTAATATATCTTGAATTACTACTTTTTTTTCTTCTGGTCACCTTTATTCTACTTCCAACTTCTTCCTAAACATAGAGCTCTAGCTCCCAGCGTAAGGTGTTAATGTATATGACAGTGTTCAGAAAGTGTGGTAGAAGCTAGGTGATCGTTTTAGACCATTGTCTTGCCTTTATTTTGCTTAGGCTATTTTTCCAAATTTGTATATATTCTTAGCTACCATAGCAGTGAAGGGTAGTGGAAGGGATTTGGGCTTTCAAGTCAGAATAGTTTGGGTTACAAGATGCCCTCCACTATTTGCTAGCTGTGTGGCCTGAGGCAAATGCCTTGACATCTTTGGGCCTTGACTTTTTTACCTATGAAATGAGGTAGATGCCTGCTATGTGAGATTGTATGAGGGTCGTCTGCCTGTCCACTTCACTTCTCCACGAGATGTTTTAAAGACACTTCCTGCTCATGATGTCCAGTACTAACCTCAGTCTCGCCCTGCTGCCTACCTGCCTGGATCCCCTTTCAAAAGGTGTTCTCTGATTTGGTTAAGGGCACCATCCTCCATCTAGATACACGTTTCTCTTTCATACTTTATATCGAATCCAGAGCTGTTTTGCCACGTTTGCGTCCTATATTTCTCTCTCACCTATTTTTCTCCACCTGTAATGACATCGTATTGGTTCACACGACTGCTGTCTCTCCGCTGGATCATTGTAGTGACATCGTAACTGATTTTCTTGCTTTGGCACTTTGGCACCTTGCCGTCCATCCAGTATGCAGCAACCAGGATAACGCTTTTAAAACAAACTTCATCATGCCATTCTCTAGCTTAAGACTCTCTAGTTCCTTCCCATTGTCCCTTCTGTAGCACATGGCCTGTAATGAGGTCCAGCAGGATCTGGGACCTTAGCAGCTGTCGGCTGCTTTCTGTTGTGTTTCAGCCATCCATTGTTCTTTCGCTCTGTCTGGAATTACTCCCCTGTGCTTCCTGCCACCCTCCCCAATCCTGTGCCATGAACTGTCCCACCTACTCTCCCTGCAAAACTGCTACTCATCCTAAAGGCCTCTGGGAAGACGTCCTCATTGCTTTGTCTCCTTATGGATCTGTCAAACCACACAGACTTCCTTACGACAGCCTTTCCAGAGTAGGGTGTCCTGCCTTCAGAGCACTTGCATCTCGCTCAGTGTATGGTCACTGGGTTTGGCAGGAGCCAGATGCAGCACGGTAGATGCTTGGCATACTCATTTTCTTCTCCCTGCACTTAATTTTCAGTTGTGAAGTTTATTTTATTAATGTTTTATTGGAATCTTTAATTGTTTGATTTTCAAAAGATTTATTTTTAGGTATTATTTGTTACATTACGGCCAGTTTTTCCCCCCTCCAGCTAAAAGTCTATGGGGGAATTGGTCAAAAAGTAAAGAAATTCATTTGTCAAGTCCAGCTTGTATATGCATCTTAATGATGTATATTATACCCGCACATATGATCTTCATGTACAAATGTATGATTTCAGAGTGGATCTGCAGTGTTTAAAAAATTGCTTTAGTTCTGTAGTTTCCTGTGGCACCATGAGGTATTAATTATTCATTGTTCTATATGATTTCTGCCCCAAAACACTAATTAACTCAAACATTTTGACTTTCTTTTTAAAATTCCACTATAATTTAGTATCTTTAGTTTTAGAACCTGTTTATATATCCTGCTTATTATCTTTGTTAATTAAAACTTCTTCTATTTATCATGGAAAAGGTGCTGTATATTTTTAAACCTGTGTTTTAAAAACCAATTTAAAACCTATTTCAAAACAATGTTCCTCACTTGTGGATGAAGTGACTAATTTTATTTATATCCTGTCTCATTCATCAAAGGTTTTGGAGTGCATCCTAAAATGTATAATATGCATATGGAAGCTGTTCCTGTAATTTTCTTTCTTTGATCAGTTTCCACGTTTTATGGCTTTCTTTAATGTTAATGACCTGAACATTACAAAGGATTCCATGATCCAAAGCAGTGTGTCATTTCCATGTAGACAGTCTTCTTCAGTTCCTGTTACCTGTGAACATCCAAAATTACAAGGCTGTATTTTCAAAAGGTGGTCAGTAGCAATTTCAATATTATTGTTTCTTAAAGCAGACGTGACATTTTTTTTCTAAATTATCATATTGCTACTGTTGTTGAAATCTATATTCCACTTTCCTGCCAAATGCTATGGCTTAGTAAAATCCTTCAAGATTTTATTACCAAAAGCTTGGGGTCATATAGGACTTTACCATTTTTAAAATTTCAGTGTATGTATCATTTTTCTTACTGTGCCATGATCTTTTGATTTTGTACGTGGTGGGTTTATTTTCTATATTGAAATCTACCGTTTTTATATAGCTAAATTTGTCAGTCTCTTTGTAGTAAGCTTTTCAAATCTCTAGTTCTTTCTCCCCAGCCATTTTCTGCAGCTGCAGTATAGTCTGGATAACCTCACCCAAACATTGATTCTGTTTGGTTGAGTTTAAAGGCAAAATCCCGGGCCCCTTCCTGTGAATGGAATTCAGGCCTAGTCCAACTAGTGCAGGGCATTCTCCTGGTTACAGTAACTATTAAGAGGTGGGTGTATGAAGAGGACTTTAGGCATGGATGGAGGAAAAGCAGTTCCAATTTAGATCCGATGAAGGCCTACAGATGAAGGACTGAGACCCCGTAGGTGTGATGGGAGCCATACTGTGGAGGAACTGGTACATGCTGACAAGGGCAGATCCAGAGAACTGTAGCAAAGTGGAACCAGAACTTTGGTCAACATGAACCTGAAACATGACCTCCGTCTGCTCTGCAGTTAAGCCAGTTGTCGTAGATTTCCTGTTTGCAACAGGTGACATCCCAATGATTCATTTTTGCTTCAGGGTTTTTATCTAATGTGTACATTGAGAAGTTGGATGAAAATGTACCTGTATTTTCTTCTCTAGTAGTGTATCCTTTTCCATCGATTTAAAACATACCTCTTATGAAACATTACCCTTGTGGATTTTCTGTTTTGTTCCACTGATTTGTCTTTAAATCCTTGTATCAGTAAACAAATGTTGAGGTATTATCCCCTTGTATTACACTTTCATGTTTTTAGGGCAAATGTCCCTTGTTATTTTCCCAAAATTTCTTGGCTGTTACTCTCCATTTACTCGAGGATTAACTTGAGAATTATTTTATGTTTTATAAAATAACCTGAGGTATCTAAATGTGGGGTCTCTCCTTATTGCATGGGGGCCCCCAGATGTGGGGTGAAGATCACATGGAAAACGGTGGCACAGGCTGTGAAAGAATTCACCTGAGGAAAAAAGGCAACAGAAGTTTGTTGAATACACCTGGAAGGCAGGACGGTAAGGCACAGAGAGGGTGTCTGCGAGGAGGCAGTGGGTGAGGCCTCTTTGGGGGAAAGTGAGGAGGTATAGCGACATAGGGCATTTTCCCTTTTTGGTCACTGTGCCCAGTTGTAAGTAGCCCATTGCTAAGTTTGGGTCTATGGGTGTTACGAGGTGGTTCACCTGATGGGTCTGTCTGTGTTCAGCCGGGGGGTCACTGGGGGCCCTTTCTACATTCCATTGCTCAAACCTGTTTGCCTGAAAGCTGCCTCTACTATAACTCCTTGGAGTTTTGATTAGAATTCTTCTTATTTTATAAACTTGTCTTATAAATTTGGGAGTTTTGGCATCTTTATGTTATTAGGTTTTTCTGTGTATACCAGAACATGGCAAATCTCTATATATCAAGTATTTTTATGTCCCTAATTTTTTGAGGTAGATTCTCCACATTTCTTGTGAATGTGCTATTAGGCATTTAATATTATTATTGCTGTTGTCAATGAGGTCTTCACTTATTTCCTGATTTTTTTAATTTGGAGAAAGTATTTAAACACATACAAATGTAATTATTAGAAAAAGAATCCAGGAATGTCACATTTACATCTTCTCTTTAAATAAAATTCAAATACAGTTGAATATCCAATTACCATGAATGTTACATTTGTATCTTTGCTTTCATTTGTGTGGGGACCTATTTCTCCCTCCCTCCCTCCCTCTCTCCCTTCCTTCCTTTCTTTGAAAAATTTCTTTTAATTTAAATTCAGTTAATTAACATACACTGTATTATTAGTTTCAAAGGTAGAAGTCAGTGATTCATCAGTCTTATGTAATACCCAGGGCCACTGCATCATGTGCCCTCCTTAATGCCCATCACCCAGTTCTTGATCAATGTTGCTAGAAATATATCAATTTTATTAGGCTTTTCAAGGAGTCAAAGGTTTTGTTGAACTTCTATTGAATCTTTGTTAATTAATTTATTTCTTTTATTATTTTCTGTACTCTACCTAATTTAGGTTTATTTTGTTGTTCCTTTCTTAATTCTTAAATTAGATGCTTAGTTCATTGCTTTCAGCCTTTATTTTTTTTTTAATAATTGAAGCGTTTAAATTTAGAGATTTTCTGTCACTTTTGTTCCTTCTTGGGAGTTCTAATACGTGTTATTTTCTTTGTTCATGTGTAAGCATTTTAACATTTTAATTATGATTTTTTGTTCAATCAGTGAATTAGATATGTGTTTTTAAATGAAAACTTCCTTTTTTTTTTTTGAAATCCTGATTTCAAATTTGCATTATAGTTGTAGAATATGAGATATATTAAACAGATTGTTTAAAATTTCTTAAGACTTGCTTTATGGCCCAGTATGTGGTCACTTTTTGTAAATGTTTCACATTTGCATGAGAGTATCTATTCTCCAGCTGTTGGATACAGGTTCTAAAAATATCTATTAATCAGCTTAATTATATTGTACAAATCTTCAATATCTTTAATGATTGTTTTTAGTCTGATTATCTGGCAATTACTGAGAGAGATATGTTAAAGTATTCCATTAAATGATGTATCTGTAAATTTCTCTAAGTTCTTTCAGTTTTTTCTTTTTAAGTTTTAAGGCAGAGTAATGTCTTCCTCCTTCCCACCTCCCCACCAAAAACAAAAAGATGTTCATACCCTCATTTCCAGAACCTGTGAATATGTTCACTTACATGGCAAAGGGGAATTAAGGTAACAGAAGGAATGAAGTTTGCTAATCATGTGATCTTAAACTATGGAGATTATCCTGGATTTTCTGGGTAGTTCCAGTATAATCACAGTGGTCTTGAATGTGGGGTATGGAGGCAGAAGAGGTCAAAGCAGTGTGATGTGAAAGTATTCCATCAACTGTCTCTGGCTTGAAGATGGAAGGGACCATGAGTCAAAAAACGCAGGTGCTTTCTAGAAACTTGAAAAAGCAAGGAAATAGATTCTTTCTCCTAGGGTCTCCAGAAAGGAGGATTGCCTATTTCAGCCCAGTGAGCCTTGCATCAGATTTCTGGTTAATCTTTCCCTTCTATATCTTTTTTCCTTCTTTACCGTTCTGTCTTTCAATATGCTTATGTTTTGTGTGTGTGTGTGTGTGTCTCTCGCTCTCTCGTTTTTTTAAAACATTTTTTATGTAAATTCAGATAATTAATATATAATGTATTATAGGTTTCAGAGGTACAGGCCTGTGGTTCATCGGTCTTATATAAATAATACCCAGTGCTCATTACATCACATGCCCTCCTTAATGTCCATCACTCAGTTACCCTCCAGCAACCCTCAGTTTGAGTCTCTTATGGTTTGTCTCCCTCTCTGGTTTCATCCTGTTTTATTTTTTCCTCTCTTCCCCTGTGATCCTCTACCTTGTTTCTTAAATTCCACATATCCTTGACATCATATGATAATTGTCTTTCTCTGATTGACTTATTTTGCTTAGCATAATACCCTCTAATTCCATCCACATCGTTGCAAATGGCAAGTTTTCATTTTTTGATGGCTGTGTAATATTCCATTATATATATATGTGTGTGTGTGTGTGTGTGTGTGTATGTGTGTGTGTGTATATATATATGTGTATACACATACACAATATATATATACACACACACATATATATACATATGTGTATATATACATATACACATACACACACCACATCTTTATCCATTCATCAATCAATGGATATCTGTGCTCTTTCCATAGTTTGGCTATTGTGGACTATAAACATTGGGGTGCAGGTGCCCCTTCAGATCACTACATTGATCTTTGGGGTAAATACCTCGCAGTACAGTTGCTGGGTTATAGAGCAGCTCTATTTTCAACTTTCTGAGGAACCTCCATCCTGTTTTCCAGAGTGGCTCTACCACCTTGCATTCCCACCAACAGTGTAAGAGGGTTCCCTTTTCTCCGCATCCTCCCCAACATCTGTCATTCCCTGACTTGTTACTTTTAGCTATTCTGACTGGTGTGAGGTGGTATCGCACTGTGGTTTCGATGTGTATTTCCCTGATGCTGAGGGATGTTCAGCATTTTTTCATGTATCTTTTGGCCATTTGGATGTCTTCTTTGGAGAAATATCTGTTCACATCTTCTGCCGGTTTCTTGATTGGATTATTTGTTCTTTGGGTGTTGACTTTGGTAATTTCTTCATAGATTTTGGATACTAGCCCTTTATCTGATATGTCATTTGCAGATATCTTCTCCCATTCTGTCAGTTGTCTTTTGATTTTGTTGACCGTTTCCTTTGCCATGCAAAAGCTTTTTATCTTGATGAGGTCCCAATAGTTCATTTTGTTTTTGTTTCACTTGCCTTTGGAGAAGTGTCTAGCAAGACGTAGCTGTGGCCAAGGTCATAGAGATTGCTACCTATGTTCTCATCTAGGATTTTGATGGATTCCCATCTCACATTTAGGTCTTTCATCCATTTTAAGTATATTTTGTGTATGGCGTAAGGAAATGGTCCAGTTTCATTCTTCTGCATGTGGCTGTCCAATTTTCCCAACACCATTTGTTGAAGAGACTCTTTTGTCCATTGGATATTCTTTCCTGCTTTGTCGGAGATTACTTGACCATAGAGTTGAGGGTCCATTTCCGGGTTTTTTATTCTGATCCATTGATCTGTGTGTCTGGTTTTGTACCAGTACCATACTGTCTTCATGATTACAGCTTTATAATAGAGCTTGAAGTCCAGAATTGTGATGCCACCAGCTTTGGTTTTCTTTTTCAACATTCCTTTGGCTATTTGGGATCTTTTCTGGTTCCATACAAATTTTAAGAATGATTTGTTCCAGCTCTGTATAAAAATTGATGGCATTTTGATAGGGATTGCATTGAATGTGTAGATTGCTGTAGGTAGCATAGACATTTTAACATTATTTGTTCTTCCAATCCATGAGCATGGAATGTTTTTCCATTTTTTGTGTCTTCCTCAATTTTTTTCATGAGTGTTCTATAGTTTTCTGAGTACAGATCCTTTGCCTTTTGGTTAGGTTTATTCCTAGGTATCTTATGGTTTTGGGTGCAATTGTAAATGGGATTGACTCCTTAATTTCTCTTTCTTCTGTCTCATTGTTAGTATATAGAAATGCAACTGATTTCTGTGCATTGATTTTATATCCTGCCACTTTGCTCAATTCTTGTATGAGTTCTAGCAATTTTGGGGTGGAGTCTTTTAGGTTTTCCACATACAGTGTCATGTCATCTGCAAAGAGTGAAAGTTTGATTTTTTCTTTGCTGATTCAGATGCCTTTTATTTGTTTTTGTGGTCTGATTGCTGAGTCTGGGACTTCTAGTACTATGTTGAACAGCAGTGGTGAGAGTGGACATCCCTGTCGTGTTCCTGACCTTAGGGGAAAAGCTCTCAGTTTTTCCCCATTGAGAATGATATTCTCTGTGAGCTTTTCATGTATGGCTTTTATGATATTGAGGTATGTTCTCTCTATCCCTACACTGTGAAGAGTTTTAATCAAGAAAGAATGCTGTATTTTGTCAAACGCTTTCTTTGCATCTATTGAGAGGATCATATAGTTCTTGTCCTTTCTTTTATTTATGTAGTGTATGACATTGATTGATTTGCAGATGTTGAATCAGCCTTGCAGCCCATAAGTAAATCCCACTTGGTCATGGTGAATAATCCTTTTGTAATCATTGTGTTTGTAGATTATGAATTTTTTTTTTTTTTACAGTTTGACAGTACTTTTTAATTAGAGAACTCAAAATGATATGATTATATATATATTTGGAATTATTTCTACCATTTTATTTTGCCTCACTTTGGCTTTTAAAAATTTCATCCTTTTTCAGTTTTCTTCCACTATTTTGGATTTAATAGATTATATTTCTGTTATTTTTGTAGTTATTCTTAATGGTTTAACATGCATACTTAGAATCTAAAGACTTCTCCCTTACACTCCAAGGACCACTAAATGATTTTAAATCTTGTCATTTCTTTTCCACATTCTTATTTTCTAGTATATTTAGTTCTCATTTTTTATAAACCCCAAATGCAATATCATTATTGTTGTTTTATGTGGTTATATTTTTTGGGAATTAATCATGTTTACTATTTTCTTAACCCAGCTTTTTGTCTTGCATTTCAGAGCATCCTTCTGGGTTTTTGTTGTTGTTTTTGACTAACAGTTACTTTCTGTCTGCATCATAAAGTTGTCTTTTGTCTTTGGGCTTCCACTATTGCCATTGAGAAGTTCTCAGTGAATTGAGTTCTCTTCCTAAGATGGTCTGTTTGTCTTCCGTGTTTTGTAGTTTCATGATAATGTGTGTAGGTGTGAATTCTTCCTAATTATCTTGATTGTATTGAGATTCATTGTACTTCCCACATCTGAGGATTTGTGTCTGTCATCAACTCTGGAAGATTTGCAGTTTCTGTTTTTTCCCTCTATCATTTTCTTCTGGGGTGCTGTTATATGTGTCTTGCTGCTGGTTGTTTTATGTTGCATTCTAGGTAACTTACTCTTCCCAACTCCTGGCTCACAAATTCTCTCCTGGAAGCTGTATCTAATTTGCTGTTTAGGTGATTCTATATATTTTTTTTTATTTTTAGAAAATGTATTCTCTATAAAATCTGCCTGGTCATATTTTCATTGTCCCTTGGTCCTTTCTTGTGGCTTTGCTTGCCTGTTACTTTTAAAAACATACTGAATACCGTACCTCATGTTCTGTATCTGAACATTATGTCTTAAGTTGTTTTTTTTTTTTGAGTCTGATTATGTTTGCTTTTTCTATTGATCCTTCCTGTGATGCTTTCTTTCCTTATATGTTACCATTTTTATTGTGAGTTCATGTGTGTGAAGATTAAAACTCACTTCAGAGTGAACTCATAACCAAATGCAGTGTGTTGGTTCTTGGTTGAATCCTGATTCAAACAAACCAGCTGTAATTTTTTTAGACATTTGTAGAAATTTGAATATGGACTGAGGATAGGATGAAAGTAAGGAATTCCTGTTAATTTTGTTATCTGTGACAATAGTGTGATTATATAGAAAAATATCCTTATTTCCAGAAGATGTATGCTGAGATGTATGAGGCCCCATCATGACGTCTAGCATTTACTTGGAAATAATCCAACAAAATATTGAAAAGACGAATATAGCAAAATGTTCATATTAAACTTGGGTGTTGGGTATACATGTAATTGCTAAGCTATTTTTTGTACTTTTCTTTATATTTTAAGCTTTCACCATAGTTCAAAAAGACGAAAAAACAAATTATTTGCTCTTCATTCTGTAATAGGGGTTGACAGACTGTAGTTTGAGGGCCTTATCTGGCCCTGGGCAGTTTCTTGTAAATAAAGTTTTATTGGAACATAGTCATACTTATTTACGTATTTTTGTGTGGCCACTTTTTTGCTACATTGGCAGTGTTAAATAGTTTTGACTGAGGCCATTTGGCCTGTGCAGCCTAAAACACTTACTATCTGGTCATTTACAGAAAAAGTTTGCTCTGTATAGTTACCCTGATTTATTTTTCTTTGCAGCCTTTAACTCTCCACCCTTCTCTCTCCCCTTAACATATACTTATTTATTTGTTGTTTGGCTCTGGTTACTAGAATACAAACTAAACAGACTTGGTGTTTTCACTAAAATAATACCAAGTACATATTAGGAGCACAGTAAATATTTGTTGAATAATAAATGAGTTAGCAACATGTGAGAATCTAGTTTCCCCACAACTTTGTTAGTGCCTGATATTATGAGATTCACAAATTTTGCCCAAAAAGTGGGTGAAGTGGTATTTGATTATTGTTTTCATTTGCATGTCTTTGGTTAGCAAGGGTGAGATTATTCATGTTTTTTTCCTGTGTTCTCTGTTTATTGATTATGTATATTTTATCTTGTGTGAATTGCTTGCTAATCCTTTACCTCTCTGTTTGGCTGCCTTCAGTAATGCTTTGAATACTGAATTGAAGAGGCCGTCCTCTTGAGGGGATTTGCATTTGCTTTTGCCAGTTGCCCAGGGCCACAACTACCTGAGAGCTACATTTAAAAATTGTTTGCTGCAGGCTGTTTTTGGACTTCCCTGTAATGTAGCTGGAATCTGGGCTGCAGACATGTGTGAGGCCCCCTGGTGGTTATAAATTCTCAGGGATGAGCTTTCCCTTCTACTCTAGTAAATCGGACTTGTTCCTTTGCTTTTCTCTTCTACACAGGGATTTATTTCTCACTCACCTTCATGCCCTGATCAAAGGACTTTGGGATTCAAACTTAATTCAGAAGTCTTTTTTGAGCTTCCCACTCCGTAGAGACCATAGACTTCATTGCCTGTTTCTGATACTCCCGACAGCCATCAAACTAGAGCTCCAGGCCACTGGAATTCAGAGATGGTAAAAACGCACTGCCCTTAAGTCCAGCTTCCACATTTTCCCCCTGCCAATTTCTTAAGCTCTTGCCTGATCAGAAATACATTCTAGAATACTTTTCTTTGAAATATTTCATCTAATGTTTTTAATTGTTTTCAGTAGTTACGTAGTTTAGGGTGTCTGATCTGTCATTTGTCTGTAAGATGAAACCACTACCTTTTCAAACTCCAGTAATATATGTTTTATTACTGGAGCTTTACAATATGTTTAGTAGAACCTGTCCTTTCACTTAACTGCTGTGTGGTTCATCGTTCCCATAGGTGTTTTGACATTCTTTTACATGCTTTAATTGGTCATCCTTTCTCACAGTACAAATTCTCCCTGCCAAATCTGTTGGCTTGTTTTTTGTCACACAAAATTAAAAATCTTGATGTCTTTAAATTGATTAAGTTTTTCTCTCATGTGATTTAAGTTTTGTGTCTTTTGAAGAAGGAATCCTCGCTCAAGGTTATGAAATACTTTCTATACTTTCCATTATATTTATAAAGTTTCACTTTGAGTGTATTGATCTTCAATTTGTCTAGAATATTTTTTGTGAGTATTATGAGGGAGGGCTTTAACCATTCATTTGCCTAAAAGGATAGCTGATTGATTAACTGATCCTTTCTCAGTGCATCAGTGAGGTCCTGGCAGAAAACAGATTGTGCAAGCAAACAGGGATAATTTGAGAAGAGTTTAATAAAGGGTCTTTCACAATGTGTGGCAGTTTAGGGAAATGGAAAAGAACTCTGTCCTTCTGTGAAGTAGGCGACAACTGCTTTTTCCACCATGAGGCTCTAAGTGATAAGGCCATGAAAGAGGAAAACAGATGTCCAGAGAGCTGAGTGGAAAGGCCATCTGATAGGAGCTGTGGCATTTTGTCCAGGGATGTCATGAGCCTAGTGGCAACCGTATAGAAAGTGGCAACACTATAGAAAGGGGATGGGGGCTTGGGGGCAGGTAGGATTCAGAATAAGTCCCTTGACCTAATTCTTTACCCTTGTTCCGCATTGGATAAAACCAGCTGGAAGTCACAGGAGCCAACTGAGTAGTCCCAATAGGTCAGCCTCCTGGGGTACAGAGCAGAGAGCAGAAGAGCATAGAGAGGTATGTGACAATATTCAGCATGTCCATTGATTGGCAATTTTACCTCTTTTTTTTCTCAAACTCCTTGAGCTGTCCCAGGATAATATGGCAGTTACTATGAGCAGAGGTACTGGGCTTGAATGCACGACCTGCAGAGCACTAGTTATGGGACTTTAGACAAGTTACTTAGCCTCTCTGTGTATTAGTTTTCTCAGTTGTAAAGTGGGGTAATGAAAATAACTAGTTTAACGGATTGTTGTGGGAATTAAATGAGCTTATCTACGTAATAAACTTAGACGTGTTTCTGACATAAGTGCCAAGTGAAGGTTAGCTACAATGAAGACCTAGGCAACAATGATGATGTTTGATGGGTTTGAGGCTTTTTAATTCTTTCTTTATTAATATCACACCATATTACTTAAGACAGTGCTGTGTTGCTTTTGTATTGTTTCGTGTAGCTCATACTCTTTCAAGGTTTTTTAAAATATTTTCTTACATATTGTTTATTTTATGTAAGTTTTGGGATTCGCTTGTCAAGTTCCTGAAAAATCAAGTTGAAATTTTGGTAGGGATAGGGATTACGTTTATCAATGAATTTGTTAAAAACGGATGGACACCTTTACAATATTGAGTCTCACCATTCTTGAACAAAGTGTATCTTTTCATTTTCCAGGCTTTTATGTTCTTCAGTAAAGTTTTATAGTTGTCTTCATAAAGATCTCGAACATTTCTTTTAGTTTTATACCCACTTTAGTGTTTTTGTTGCTTTTTTCTATTAGATTCTTAAATTGGCTATTTTGGAGGTGTAAGAAAGCTATTGATTTTTGTGTTGACCTTGTATGTGGCCCACTTGCCAAAATTTCTTATTTTTTCTGTTGATTACCTCTGATTTTATAGGTGAATTATCACATTATTTGTGAATTATGGTAATCTTGCTTTTTCCAATATTTATAGCTCTAAATTTATTGCATTACCCAAAGATTAGGTTTGTAGCAAGTAGAGTATATCTCCTTGTTTTACTCTTTCTTTTAATGAATGCTTCTAATATTTTACCAATAAATGTAAAGTTTTCTCTGAATTTCTGGTATATACCCTTTATTTGGTTTTGCTAAGCATTTTTGTTAGTAATTGGAGTTGAATATTATCGATGATATTCCTGCCTCTACTTGATAATCTCAGGATTTTTTTTCTCCTTTAATACATAATATAGTAAAATCATTAGCACTTTTTTCCTTTTCCCTCTTTTATCGTTGACTATATGTATGTACCTTGGATAAACCCCAAACAGGTACAACACCTGGCTGGCTTTTATACTTCAAAATCATACATTGTTTAAAAATGTTACTTCCATGTTCATAAATGCTATTTCCATCTAAGTTTCTATTTTCATCCTGTTGATGAGTCCAGTTATGTTGGTCTCTTAAAATATGTTAGGTAGCTTTTTTTAAAAAAAATTCTTTTTCTTTGTCCTAGGCAGTTTTATATTATAGTAGGAATTATCTATTCCCTGAAGATTTAGAACACTTCCAAAAACCATCTGAACTTAGTGCTTTTTCTTTTTCTTTCTTTCTTTCTTTTTTTTTTTATAGTTAAAACATTACCTGTCATCTTAATTTTGTGATTATTTGGTCTGTTCGTGGTTTTACTTTATGAAGTTTTTAGTACATTTTTCTAATATTTTATCCATCCTGCCTGGTTTTTAAAATTAAAATTTTATGGTAGAAAATAATCTTTTTCAAATCTGAGGTTATTCAAATCTGTGATTTGAACTTTCTTTTTTCTTTATCTGATTTGCAAAACTTTGCCAGTTTCCTTGATCATTTCAGAGCACCTGGATTTCATATGTCCTGGTATTTTTATTTTGTTTCCTAATTTATTTTTTCTTTTGTCTTTAATGATTTATTCTACTTTGTTTTTTGGATTTATTTGTGATCATTTTTTTAAAAGTCATTTTCTGAGTTAAAAACTTTACTTCTTTTCAGTGTCTTATGTTTTCTAGTGAATAAATCTTATGCTGTGAATTTTTTTTGACCCTGCTCAGACTGTTTCCCAGTCTTCATTCTGTAAGCTCTAAATAGTGTTTATGTGTAAAGGAAATGCAAATTTTTCTTTTCTTCCCCCCCTTTATTCCCAAACACATTTATACATAAGGTCTTATGGCTAAGTAGGTAAATATAGAGATAGCACTTTTTGTAATTATGTTTTAACTTAAACTCACTGCATTCATTTAAAAAGGTTAATATGATTTCTGTTTTTTTGAGTTTGTGAATATATTCTTTTGGCCTAATATTTGGTAATTTTTGTGAACATTCCACATGTGTTTGATAAGAATGTACATTATATTCTGCCTCTCTTAACTGTCTTATCCTCTGTCAACTTGTTTTTATCTTGCTTGTGTATTAAAACTGTTGTATTAAGGGCATAAAGTTTATATTTGCATTGAAAATGTTGCATGAGCTATCTTTTTATGGTCTACATTTTTTCTTGTAAAGGGCCAGATAATAAATATTTTAGGTTTTGTGAGTGGGATGTTATCTGTCACAGCTACTTGCCTTTGCTGTTGTGTGTGAAAGGTAGAGTGACGCTGTGTTCCAGGAAAGCCGTGTAAGAACGTGTGGCAGGCCAACATTGGCCCGCCGCTCTGTGTACCGACTCCTGGTCTAGCATAAGGATTATGAGAATCGGAAGTTTAGATACTATCTATATGTAATATCATTTGTGTCAATCTTTTTGGGAGTAATTTCTTGAAAACTCTCACAACTTTACCCGTTGTTTTTTGTATTTCTTGTATTTCCTCTCTTGAATCAGTTGGAAAGTCCTTATTTTTCTAAAACATTATTCTTAGTATTAATGTGTGTATTCTCAACAAGGACAATATTATGAAAATTGGTTTGGGTTCCAGAGGAGGCAAAACAAACAAAAAAATCTAAGAGATTACAATGCCTGTGGCCTCCAGAGCTGAGGCCTACCCAACAAAATCTTCTTACTTAGCATTTAATTTCAAGGGCAGGATATTGATTAGGAAAGTCCCCTTAGGGCACAGGAATGAGAAAAGGGTAAAGTATTCAGATTTCGTACTGTTAACTGAATGTAATGTCCTTTAAATTTTTTGTAGTATCTGTTTCTGAGGTTATACATTTTGCTTACTCTTACCGTTGCACATTGTGTTTTATCTAATTGTTCATCAGACAAGCTTAAAAGCGTGTCTTCCCTGTCCTCTTCAAATGCACTCAGCTCTCTCAGCTCTTTTCCAGATTCATCTGTTTTCATCTTTTGTCTTTCTGTATTTTGTTTATTGCTGTTTGCTTTCTGATATCTTTAAATGATTAATTTGTTAACTACTTCTCATCTCCTCAATTTTATGCTCTTTTGATTATAAATCTGGCATTATTTCTTTTTTCTTTTCCTATCTTTTCTCTCTTTTCTGGAGTGTAACATTCTTACTATCATTATTTTCTAAAGATTTTGCAATTGCTTCTGTAGCTGCTTTGACAAATGATTTCATTTTTGAGAATTAAAATTTTTTCCCTCTCATTTGGCTATTTTTGTCACGAATTTCAGTTTTTATTACATTCAGAGAATCTGATCTCTATAATTTGTTCTTTTGAATTAAGGATTAGTTTATGGCATAATATATAATCATGTTGTATGATCACGGGATGATTTTTGAAGCCCATTACAGTGGTCATGAGTTAGGATGCTTCAGGTATAGGTAGTGGAAAAACAACTGAAAATGCCTTAAGCAGAAAGGAAATTTATTATCTTCAAAACAAGAATCCTTCAAGTAGAGTAATTCTAGGGATTGTTCGCTGGGGGCCTCAATAACATCATCAAAAACCTATGTTTCACCCATTTTCCCATTCTCGCCTCCTTAGCCTGCCAGCTTGGGCTTGTGCTCCTACACACACTCTCCTCAAGGTTTCAGGATGGCTCACACAGAAAATGACCAGAGGCTCACAAGAGTCAGTGTCCCCGTTTAAAGGCCTGTGTGTGAAAGGCCTTCTCATGAACTTCCTATAGAGCCTACAAGCCCTTTCAGTCACCAGGATTATGTCACAGGCCCATTATAAACCAGTCATTGTGTGGGAGACCTCTGTGGGTAGCAAGGGCGCTAACCATTTGCTGCCTTAGGGTAAGTTGGGGCTGGCAGATTTGACAATAGCCTTTCCTTAAGAACACAGGCCTTGGGCAGAGTGATCAAAATCAAGGTTCTGAGAGTCAGTTAAAGCCTGGGATGTTAAAGTGCAGGGATGGCGGTTGGGCGGGATGCCAGTATTATTGTCTATATAGTGGAATACTTTATCAGCTAGGACATCAAATAATCTACACAATTCAAAATATTTATTTCTTCAGTTATAACTTAACAAGCATCATTTTGGCTATAAATAGTTGAGTTTGTCTTGGAAAGTTTGGTATGATTTTTGTCTTTAATAAATAGTTGCTGCCCTATTGAAAATTGATTATAAAATTCTCTATTACTATTAGTATATTAGATACATATTTTTGCCATTTTCTTTATAATTCAGAATCTTCGGATTTTGGTAAGACTGTGTGTGTGTGTGTGTGTGTGTGTGTGTGTGTGTGTGTTTTACTGTCCATCCAACACTGAGTACTGGATTTTCAGAAACTAATTATTGAGTAATAATGAAAGGTGCATATCTTGAGATAGATTGAGGTGTGACTCAAGATGGGATTAGCTACCTGGTTTGTTTTTATTAAAAATTTTTTTTCCTGCATATTTGTAATCCAGGGAAAGTTTCTAATGTGAAAAGTAAAGTAGATTTATTTTAAGGCAACATATAAAAAATAATTGGTCTAACAGCATTGTGTGAATACAAATGAGATGGTCCTATTAAAATTTGTTCACAAAGTATATATGGTAATGCAGCGGGATTCATGCCAACTAATTACTAGTTCAAGTTTTCTTGTAAAATCCTGAATTAATGGGAATTGTAGTGTCACTAAATGAGTCCTGTCATGAAGAAATGATATTGCCAGTGTCATGAAATAGTCAGAGGCTAATACATTTGGATAGCTAATTCTCAGGTTAAACTTTTTTTTACCTGCCTTGTGCTTACTGGTGGTTTATTTTCTTTTTTGTTGAGAGAATACACAAAAATGATATATTTTCACTTGCCTTCAAGCTGGAATTATTTTTCTTGATATTTAGACGTAGGTACCAATTAAATGAAAAGAAATCTGTCTTAAGTAAAATTATTACCACTCATATAGTGTATCTTGTAACTCTTTAATCTTGTAACTGCTAGGTTTCTTACTTTGCGTCCAGGTAATTTAATATGAATGATGGATTATTAAATTCTTTTCATAGAAAATAGGCATATTTTAAGTTAATAGTCCTTATCACTGATACCAATTAGCAGAAGAGAAATGAATTCCCAGGATTTATATTTTTTAACAGTTCTTTCAGGATTGTTTTGTTACTCTTGGGGAAAGGGTATGAAATTTGGCCTAGGGATTGCATTTGGCATAGAACAAATTTATTCATTAATTCTACAAATACTTATTGAGCGCCTGTGATTGCCAGCCATTCATGTGTTGTATACATCGTTTTAAAGATTGCCATTCCTTTTCTTCTGATACTTCCTTAGATACCTTATTTTGTGTTAAACATTTACCATATGGAATGCCTTGGCTTCTGCTACTTCCAAGTAACTCTCTATCAGGAA
This sequence comes from Ailuropoda melanoleuca, assembly GCF_002007445.2. Classification (NCBI taxonomy): domain Eukaryota; kingdom Metazoa; phylum Chordata; class Mammalia; order Carnivora; family Ursidae; genus Ailuropoda; species Ailuropoda melanoleuca. The sequence continues at coordinate 2,425,155 of NC_048227.1, forward strand.
TGGAATTCAGTGTGAACACATAAAACACAGCTACATGCCCAGACACTCGACTGCTTGAAATGGCTTGTGAATGGAGAACACTGCCTGAGTCCACACCCCTGACTTGGGAGGCCTGTCAGCCCCCCACCCCCCTTTCTTACAGGATGTTGCAGGGAGTCCCAGACCTACATGTGGGCAAGGAGCTTCCTTTGGGCCTTGCTGAAGCATCTTCCCTGTCATCTCTTAAGGCATTTCTAGAAGATTAAGAGGGTAGCGGGGTCTCCCTGTCCCACACTCCCACAGGTGAATTTGCTTCTGTTTGGCATTTATTCCTGTGTGGCGTTCATCCTGAGGCTGCAAATTGCAAGGGTGACATAACCGTCATCAGCGATTGATCACCTTTCCCACACCTTTGCTCTCTGCACATTTGGTCTAACCCTCATGTAACCCCACTTTATAAATTTACAGAAGAAAAAGGACAAGAATCTGGTTTGGATTGCCTGGTGGAAGTCTGAGCATTTGGTGGGTAGTATGAAGCCTTAAGTGAGTAGGATGTCCAAGCCTCCCTGTTTGTTAAGGGGCTCGCTTTGGCTGCCATTCAGATGTCTCTCGTGTTGACAACATAGAGTGAGAACACAGCTGAGGTCAGCGTGTCTTCCTACCATGATGTCTCCATAGGGAGGACTGCAAATAGATCCCTGTTTGGTGACTGGGAAGACTAGAATTTCTGAGGAGTGGTCTGAAGCTTGAGTGGCAGGTCCCTCTGGGCACTGGAATCACCCGAGGAACATTTAAGGCTACTGATGCTCGTTCTGCCTCCCCCAGCCAATTACATCAGAGCCTGTGGAGCTGGAATCCAGGCTTCAGTATTTTGTAAAGTTCCCAAACAATTTCAGTATGCAGCCCAGCGTAAGAACCACTGGTTGAGAGCTTTGAACATGCAGTTATTGTTGTTTTATGGTAGATGTCATAGAAATATGTTGTTGAATTGCCTATAAAATGAATTAAAGATTAAAGTATTTCTTTTCTCCCCCCATTCATAAACCCTTGTGATAGCACTCTTAACTTTTATAGAATTACCTAATTTTGCCTGATGAGATTTACTTAGAAAAAGAAATAAACATATAGCTCTATCTCTCCTGAAGTCTTTTTGCAGCTACTAATTAAGGCAGTACACTCATTCTTAGCTGAGGTAGAACTTTAGATATTGTCTCTTTGCTCCACTGAATGTAACATGAGTGTTATGGCTTTTTAAATGAATCAGAGCAATAAATCCAACATTGTTTGCAAGCCAGATGCTTTTTCTCATATGCCAGCAATTATGTAATCAAAGTATAAAGTAGCCATTTAAAGATTCCTTGCTCTTGAACAGAATTTAAGAATTAGAAATAATAATTAGCATAGATAAAAGTATCTTACCACCATTTATTTGATGCAGTGAATACAGGTGCTCTTACGAAATAGGCATTTTAAATCCTCTGTCCATATGGAACACATTACCTTTGGTTCAGTTTACATTGACTTCCTGTTGCTTTCTGGATACAATGCAAGGTGTTCATTTCATTTGCAAAGCCAGATGTGATTTGGGCATTTGGCAGGATAAAACTTAAATTTCCTCAAATTCATGCCTTTTAGGGACTTAAAACATGAGAAAAACAATAATAACCATGTATTTAAATCGTGAACATTTCCAAAAGTCTTTTCTGTTCATCTCGAACTTTCTCCTCTGCTGAAATTGTTTGTGGTGTGTGGGAGCAGATTTGTGAGTTAAAGAGTAATGTCTCTAATTAAGAAGCTGGTGGCTGACAGATGTGTCTGTGAAATTGGGGTGACCTTACCAAAGGCACGTGTGGACAGTTCTTTATTAGCGCCCCTCCTCCTCCTTGACACAGTGAACTTGATACGGGATCGCACAGTTCACGTTTAACAAGTGCCTTGTTGCTTTCTGGTTGACTGATGTTTTGTTTGTTACATAACATCTCGACATCCTATTAAGACTGTAATTATAAAACAAAGTCCCAACTCATTGACAATAATGGCAAACAGAAAGATGCAGCTGTCTAGCTTGCTCTTCTTGATTGAACACAGAACTTAATTTGGTCTTTACTTGATTAATGATTAAAATTTTTATATTTAAAGATGAGCTGAGAAAATACTGGGAATTTGATATTCAAATCATATGTAGTTCATGCATGTCCTATGTTCTAAGATATTTTAATGTGTCTGTCTACTTTTCATCTATTTATCCATCTTTGCCATTACTTGAGAGCTGAAACTCAGTTTTTAATCTTCAAGACCAGAGCTCAATCCATTGAGTTACTTCATTAATCAGATTTTAATGATGCATGTGGATTTTGTCCTCAAAAAAGAATTAGAAGTATTACTTTTTGTGTAGTGTGCTGTTCTCACTACAGAGTAGTTTTGTTTTCTTTATTTCTAATTTATACATATTTACAAGGAAGTACCCACACTGATAAAAGAGTCATAATTAAGCAAGAAATATGACTTTTTTGGGCTATTCCTTTATTTAGTTAAGAAAAGGAGAATTATAGAAGGAATTTTATGAATCCTATCTTCAGGAGGCAGGGCTTTTGTGATGCTAAGGCTTTTCAGTTTCAATTTTTCTCTCGCAAGGTTAAAAGAATCATTCTTGTGTTAGCTCACCAATACCGCGTTTGATCATCCTTTCTCACTTATGACATAGCCTCTGTGACTTACGGAACATTGGATTTGCTATAGTAGATCAGTCTGAATTTGTCTCTACATGGAAAGACCAGACTGAATTGGCACCAAAGTTCCATTACAAATCCTTCATCCAGCCTTCCAGTTTGAATTGGAAATATCAAATCAAGCAGCTCAAAAGTCGTCAAATGTTTCAACGGGTTGTTATAGCCAGAGCAGGCAAAAGAATAAGTTCTGGTATAGACTTCATTGAAGAGTCCAGTTTTGTATTATCTTTCGGTGAGTTTTGAAAAATTAGATTTTTTTAGTAAACTTTCATTTAGAAGTCAAATATGTTCTAAGAACCTAAGAGAAAGCAAATACCTCCTCCTCCCCCTAACATTTAAAACTGCTTTTTAAAGTCCCTTTTTTATTACATAGGGAAGGCTTAAATGCTTTTTTAACCTTGGATCAGTATTTTTTACTTTATATATAATTTTAATGAGTTTTGTTATATGTTATTCATTAGAGTCAAGATTAAAGATAGGAATTTGGAGGAGGGTGATGAGAAATGCTAGATGGAGCAGTGAGAAATGAGAGGGACATCATACCTGGAAGAGAAGGAGAGATTATACTAGTCTGAGACATTTAGGGTGGTGGTAAAGAGCTCTCAGTCAGTAGTAACTTCTGAGGGTATCATAACATTGTTATTGTAAGAAAACTCATGTTAGAAATTACAAAATTTTGAAAAAGTGTTGCGTTTTATATACTCTGTCAAAGAAATCAGGGTCTGTATTGGGAAAATCACCAAAGTTATTAAAACTTTAACCCAATTTTTAAAATGAGAAAAGCAAACATTTACCTGTTTGAATCCCCTCATTCTCTGATTATGCTGCATAATTCCGAGATTACTACATGTGCTTTATTTGGTAAACATTTATTGTGTGCAAGAAGTGATATACGGACTTCTCTACTTCTTGGTCCCCTGGTTTCATGTCTGTCTGTTTGCACCCTGACTTTGAGTTCTAGGCCATTATCTTTTATGGGCTAATGCTTAGCACTGTCCTTCTCTTCTTTAGGAACTGAAACCTGTGACTCAAACACATTTATGGGAAAATAAATAGTACTACTAGTACGTTTGGGGAAACATCCCAAGGGCTACTGGGACAAGAACACTTATCATCTTAGGAGAAAAACTTGGGGACTGATCCAGGAGTGTCTTTTGGTAATAGTTTATTCCCTATTGGAGTGTATAAATTGTATTCTTCTCTGTTAAATGTAGGGATGAACTTATTCTCAGTGATGAGGCAGCCTCACTAGCTGTGGTACTGTGAGTGTCTGAGAACCGCATTGCCTGTTAGAAGTTGGACTGATGCCCACAGATCTCATCTTCTACCTACTCATAAACGGTATCTTTCAATGAAGAACTTACTCTGCTGTCTATATTTGAGAACTGTTTGGATGGGAAAAAGGAGCTTCCCCAGATTTTAAATTTGTAATAAAGGCATTTAAAAACCTTCTGTCTTCCTAAAGTGCTCCTACTCCAGGGCATTCCCTGTCTTGGTTAACGAGGGATGTCGCTGTCTGTTTCTCAAGCTGGAAGCTTTAGCACAGTCTCTGTGCTTTTCTTAGTATCCACAGCCTGCTGATGACACCATATGATGATTTAGAGCTGTTCTGTCAATGAGAGCTCCCTCTTGTTTATGGTTGCCTTAGTTCAAGCCCACAGCTGGAGCACGTAATAGTTCTAGCTGGCTTCTCTGTGTTTGGGCTCTCCACAAGGTAGACAAGATTATTCTCTTTAAAAACAGTGGGGATGATGTCATGCTTCCCACAAGATCGCCATTGACTTTGGCTACGTCACTGGTCAGCTTGGCTTCTCCACTGTCTGGCTGCACAGGCCCCACTTTGTGTCCCATCACAGCTCTGTGCCTTTACACATGCTGTTCTCAGAGCTTGGCGGCTCTTAAACTATGGAAACCACGGAGATGATATGCCAACTCTCTCCTGAGTTCACATCTTACTCTGTCATAGATCTGTTTACCTACACTTCTCAAAATTCCGATTCATAAATTCCAAAGAAAATTGTGTATATAATTAGAACATATTTGTCATATGGTCTGTCACTGTAAAATAGGGTAGTAATTGTAAAATAACATTATTGATAAACTTTTTCGAAGGAAAAGAGACGATATAACGTAGTGGTTAAGAGCTTGCACTCTGGCAAGCACATGGCTTGGTCTTGAACTCCTGCTTTCCATTGAGTCAGTAGCTGCGTGACAGACCTCTCTGCTAGCCTTGCCCTTTATCACTAAATTGTCTGTCACATGGAACCTGTCTCATGGAATTGCTGCAGGCGCGAAGAAGTTAGCATATCTGAACCTCTGGGGATAGTGACTGGTGATGTCACGTGCTGTGTGTGTTAGCTGTTGTTACTGTCATCGCCATCATCAGTTCTGGCCCCCAACTTGTGTGTGTATACAATTATATATGATGTTATATACCATATACATTTTAAAGTTTCTGTAGCTTGTCAGGGTATCAAGCTGTCTTAACATTGTATCATCAGCATTATAGAAGGAGGCTACCTGTCCCTACTTTATCTTCTTTTGCTTTCTATTTGTAAAATATGGGGAAAATCATATTTTGCATTAGCAAATGTGTTGTTTGGAAAATTTGTATGACGAAGGTGAAAATTTAAAGATGAGGATTCAGGTCAAGTGTAATGCATTGGCTCATGCTTAATAAATTTCAGAATAATGACTTTTCACATGTTGAATTTCCCTGTTTTATGAAGAATGTCTAGATTCTGAATATTTTGCTTCTTAATTCCGTTTCATTAGTTACATTGTGAAAGCATAAAGAACGGGCCATTGGTTAATTCATTTAGTGTAGTGAAGGTATACAAATTCAAGCTAAATTTGGCTAATTTCTTCTACAGGCCAGAAGATAAAAATCCTTTTACCTCCCACAGTTAGGTTAGTAGTGCATGACCAGACTCCTCTTTAGAGGTCATCTGATTTAATTGTGGCTGTGAAGCAGCCCAACAATCTGAGTCCCCACATCCCTGTTTCTAGTCCTTTGCGTTACCAGCACAGAGTGATTAAATAATTATTGTTGGTCATGTCATTTTTCCATGTGAAAAATGTTCACAACAAATACAAGAGTGAAAATCCTTCTAGACAAGAATGTTTATTAATGGACAAGACCAGGCATATTTCTGAGGCTTGATTTGAACTATAGCTTAGCTAGGAAGAAAGACCCCCCAAAATGCTCCAGCAAGCTTGTTAACTCTCACAGGAGCACGATGGCTACTCTTGTCTTCTTTAGATTATTTTGCCCCTAACATAGGATTCCACAGTGCTGAAATTGTGAAATAGGAAAGTCCGCAAGGGGCCTGGGGCCTCTGTGGTAAAAAATACAGTATTCATGAGGAATGTCAAGCTACCTGCTCTTTTTTATGTTTTATTTTTTATTTTTTGATAGATGATGTTTATCACTCTTGTAGCTCTCTGCTGCAGACATCATTGCACCTTTATTATGAACGTGCTGTGGCTTTCCCGTCATTGCTGTTCCAGAGCGAGTCTCTGCAGCAGCAGGAGTGAGATGGTTTTGCAAATTACAATATTATACCACATATGATCTTGTCTCAACCTGTACCACACATATCCTCACAGAAATAACGTTTAATTACGGCACTATCCTTCCTGATATCAGACATAGTATGGCGCCTGTTAAGATTATATTGTTTGTAGTAAGATAGGGTAAAAAAGTGGTTTAAAGATGAAGGAATAAAATCACATACCTTGATAAACCCCTTAGATGCCATTTAGGCTGTGGAGCACTTTGATTTTATTTCCTCTCTTTACCCCCACAATAAAAATGCAAACAATAATTTGACAGACAAACACTGTCAAACACTGTAACCCCATCTAATCCCCTCACTGCACATCTTAATTCCTGATGGACTTCTCTCAGATGTATGGGCTGTGAGGTTAGGGAGTTTCTGGATGTGACACTTTTTCCAGAGTCTCCCAGTGACAGATGCAGTGACCTTATCATGCAGACAGCTCTATCCGGTTTGACAGTCCGGCCATCTGGCTTATATCGATCATAATTGATTTAAAGAAACCAGCCCTCAAAAGTTGGTCATTTAAAACCCTAAGGCTAAGTTGGCCTACATTTAATTTGGAAGTTTTAAACCTTTATTCTTGAAACTTGTTTTGAATTGATCTGTAAAATTAATCCTAGTTTCTTGTCTGTGTGAGGTTTTGGGGTAAAAAAAAAAAACAAACTCATGGCTTGCCTTGAAAATGTCAACTTTTATGAGGAATATTTTATACTGTAATGACCATATACGAATAGGTACTCATCGTTTGAACTTGGGTCTCTTGTTAGAATTTGCAGGAGTTGAAAACTGAGGTGTACTGACTATCAGTCCTGGCCTCCTTATTTTCCAGCTTGCTAGATTGGAGCACATTACTCCACCTCTCGGAGTCTCTAGACTCTGTATTGGGGTGATGATAGTAGGTGTTTCATCGCATGGCTGAGAGGTTGAAGCGAAGTAGTAGACATCAAGTGCTTAACGGCCGCCAGCACATTGTGCGGAGAAATAAAGATTGGTTTTACTACTGGCTACTGTTACTGATTACCAGCTGCTGCTGGGAGCGGTTACTACTTCCCCTCTTGAATCTTCCTCTCATGGCTCCCCTAATACCGCCTCTCACCTTGTTCTCCTCCAGTTTCACAGACACGGCGGCCCTTTTACCTGCTTCTTCACTTGTCCACCTGTGCAGTGTTGGAATCTCTTGGAATTTGATGAGTGGGCTTTATCTTACTTGACTTTATGTTCTCTGATAGTAATCTCATGCACAGCCAGGATTTCCACGCTCACTTGTATGCTGATGGCTTCTGTATGGTTTTTCCACCCCAGATCTCCCTTTTAGGCTTCCTAAAGGCACTTCTCCTGTTACATGGCAGATTAGGGGCCCGGTGCCACACAGGCAGGTAAAGATCAGTTGGGAAATGAATACCATTGGTTCGGAGCCAGCTTTTATTGGTTAATTGGTAAGAATGTGTAGAAATCCAACATTCAATTAAAATGTAGGTGTTTTATACTTTGTTTTTTTCAAAACCTGATTTTGGCATGTTGCACTGTAATATAAATACATTTTGGTCAAGTGTTCCCTTTCTACAACTCCTGGTTATGATGATGCTTCTAGAATTATTTGTTTTGGAAAATCTGGTTTTCCGAATTGCTGACATTGTACCCAGCTCGGCACTAAATGGTTTTTTTAAGATAGACATCTTTCCAGATTTATTTTATGCTCTGATTTAATTTGATGATTAACAGAGATATATACAGTACTAACTTGCATGGTGCTTTGTTAGGCTGCCTGTTCTTTTTTATATTTTATGTTTTATTTCGTGATAAATAAATACCACAGCTCTCTGCTGCGGACATCATTGCACCTTTATTATGAGACTACTTTGGCGTTCCAGTCATTTTAATAAGGCGCTAACTTGTTTTGTTAAAATGGAGTTTATTAACCAATCATTCCTTAATGCCTTAGCCATTATTATTATTTTTGGGGGCTATTTTTGTTTTCTTTTTTTTTAAATTGTGAAGTGTATACTACATGAGGAAGAGTATATAAAATGTGTGTATGGTTTAAAGAACACTATTAAAGGAACAACTAAGTACCCAGCTTCCAGATTAAGAAAACATTATCATTTTCTTAGAAGCCCCCAGTGTGCTACTCCTCCTGTTGTTTCCTTCTCCCTCAGCACCCATAATGTTTCCTTGATCTTCCTTACAGGTTAGCCAACACATTGCTATTTGTGCATAAAGTAATTTGTTGTTTTGAAAAATTGAGTGACTTCTGTATAAACCTAGCTGTGTAGGAGAAGGGCAGTGTTGCCACTGTAGACTCTTTAATTAGACTGAACTGAACCTTTGGGTCATGGTTGGGCTTCATTATCCCTGGCAGTTTACAAAGCCCCTTCTGGGGTTGGTGGGCAAGGTCACGAACGAGTCCTGGGGAGCTTAGGGCTTACTGTAGTCAGAACAAGGCTGTTGTATGGGTCATGTTTTAGATGTCTGGCAGATATATGGAGAGGGGATGAATGCTTCTCTGTTTCCCATTTCTGCATTCCCTGTACCAAGCCCAGCTTTCCAAAGTAGACCACCGTAGCCATTGCAGGGTAAAAGGAATGTCCTCAGTGGATAAAGGCATCAAAGTGGGATTGGGAGTTGGGTGTCGGGGGAGAGTAGAAACTCTATCAGCTTGTGGTTACAGTTGAAATTCTAGTGATAGACAAACCTTTAACAAAATTCCATTTATACATAAACTCACTGTCATTTGGTTACTCTGATTAAACATATGAATGTTATAATTAGGATTTATTTAGTCACTGCCATTAAAACAAACCTATGAGATGAAAATTCAGTGTAAACAAGGATCATTAATTGAGTATTGCTTCTTCAGAGAGTTTAAACATTCATTGTTTTAATTAAAATTTTTTGTAAAATGTTTTCATAAGATTTATTTTTAATAGCACTTCTAACACACTTAAAGCATGATCACATATACAAAATGTGGATTCACGTACACTTTTATAACTACATATTTTATGTAAGCCTACCCACTTCTATTTCTTGACAAATGAAAGGGTCTTTTGTTAGAATTAGCTCCAGCTTCTGATTTTCTGAATGACCTTGAGGACATTGTTTACTTGTTCTATATAACACACTTTTCCTGGCTACAAAACTAAGATGAAGATGTTAATCCTGATCCCACCAAACCATTGCAGTATTGTAGGGATTAATGAACTCATGTCTATAAAATATTTTGTTCTTCATAAAATTGGAATTACATAAATAGATGATATTATCATTAATTTATGTATTATGTTCAGCACAGTGGACTAGATGATAATGCCATTGTATCATCTAATGTTTTAGACATCTTTTAATTAAAATTACATGGAGATACTGGTATGCTTTCTGCAATCTTGTCATTCCCTGAAAATAGCAAGTGACTATTAACATGAAATATTTAAATCGTATGTATTTACAAGGTTCTTAAGAATTTATCAGCTCCAGGGGAAAAGAGGGAGTAAAAAAATATTCGTTAAGACTCAGGAATTCCAGCAGTCATATTTGGAAGAATTGGATTATATGTCCTATGCTATTCATAATACTTCATAATATTCATTTTCAGCCGGCGATGATTGAGTCTTCTCAAACATAGTATACAGCAGAGAACAATCTACAAATGAAATTGAGAAAAATAACTACATTTATAATAGCATTGAAAAGACTGAAATCAGGGCCACCTGGGTAGCTCAGTTGGTTAAGCAGCTGCCTCAGGCTTAGGTCATGATTTCCAGGTCCTGGGATTGAGCCCTATATAGGGTTTCCTGCTCAGCAGGGAGTCTGCTTCTCTCTCTCCCTGCCCCTCCCCACTGCTCATTCTCTCTCTCTCTCAAATAAATATATAAAATCTTTTTTTAAAAAAGTGAAATCTTAAGAATAAAAATGGAGTACAAGACTGGTACACTGAAAATTACTAAACATTGTTAAATCAAAGAAGATCTAAATAAATGGAAGATAAGAAATGTTTATAGATCAGAGGGCTTAATATTATTAAAATGACATTATTCCCCAAATTGATCTTAAATCAATTCATATAAAAATCCCTGCTGAATCTTTGCGTTATTGCTGCAGAATTCAACCAGCTGATCCTAAAATCATGTAGAAATACAAGAAACCCAGAATAACCAAATAATACTGAAAAAGAAAATCAAAGCTGGAGGAGTCATACTTCTCACTTTCAAACACTCCAGAGCTACAGTCCTCAAGACAGTATGGTATTGGCATAAAGGAAGGCGTCTAGATCAAGGGAATAGAATTCAAAGTCTAGAAATAAGCCCTTACATTTATAGTCACTTGATTTTGAACCAAAATGCCAGGACAATTAAATGGGACAATTGTGCTGGGACAACTGGATTTGCACGTGAAGAGAATATCTGGGCCCCTGCCTCACACCTGCACAAAAATTAATCAAAGTTTTTTTTTTATAGCTAAACCTGTAAAATTCTTAGAAGGAAACATAGGAGTCCTTGTTTTTGAGACCTTGGGTTAGATAATAGTATCTTAGGTATTATGCTAAAAGCACAGTTTATTCATTCACTGAATATTTATTGAGTACCTTTTATGTGCCTTGCATATAAATAAGTAAAATATAATATGTAAAGTTTCAAGTGGTGATACACAACTTTAGATTTTTGGGGGCTTTTTTTTTTTTTAATATGATAAGTCTGTTTGGCTATTAGAGTAATTTTCCTTAAAGTATACAGATTGTATATATTTGAAAATAAGTAGAAATTTTCCTTTTTTCCGAACTTCCTATGGATTATTTTTAAGTATAACCTGCTCTCTTTTGCCTTACTAACTAAACCTTTTTGATTTTTCCTGGTTGCTCTAAGGTTTACAATACACATATTTATTGTCCATCTTTAATTAATACTCTGTTCCTTCACATGAAAGATAATACACTAAGTAGTATACTTTCATTTCCGTCTTCTTGCCCTTTGTGTTATTATCATCTCTTATCTTTATTATATGTGACAAGCATTACAGCAGTTTGTGGTTTTGCTTTAACTCTCAATTGTCTTTTAAAGAAATTAAAAAATGTGAAAAAATTGATTTATGTTCATCCATGTTTACCACTTAGGATGCTTTTTATTCCTTTCTGTAGGTACAGGTTTGCATCTTATAACATTGTTCTTTTATCTGAAGACCCTTTTTAAGTTTTTCTGGCAGTTCAGGTCTTTTGAAAACAAATTCTCTAAGCATTTCTTTGTTTGAAAACCAGTCTTGGTTCTATTTTTAAATGACATTTTCAGTGGTTATAGAATTCCAAGGTGATGGTCTTATTTTTTCCTGAAAGATAAGGAAGTACTTCCATTGTCTCCTGACCTGTATTGTTGCTGATGAAAAGTCAATAATTACTCTTATTTGTTCCTTGTGTATAATTTATCTTGTTTTTCCCTTCTGGCTGCTTGTAAGCATTTCTGTTTGTCACTTGTCTTTAAGGAATTTCATTATGATGTGACTTGTGTTGTCTTGGTTTTTATTCTGTTTGGGTTTTATCAGCCTTTGGGATATATGGGCTTATATTTTTACTAATTTGCTAAAATTTAAACATTATATTTTCTTTTTTTATTTTATGTTTTATAATAATTTTTATTATGTTAGTCACCATACAGTACCTTATATTTTCAAATCATTCTCCTTCTAGAGCTCCAATGACATGTATAGTATGTTTGATTTCTCTGTTTACCCAGATTATTTCCTTCAGGCTTATTTCTCTCCATGCTTCAGTCTGTACACTTTTTATTGCCCTGTCTTCAAATTCAGTGATCTTTTCTTCTCCTGTGTTTATGTACTTTTAAGCACATCCACTGACTTTTTAATTTAATTTCATTTCATTTTTCAGCTGTATTCCCCCCCATGTTTTCATCTATATTCATTATGTTTCTTGTTTTTCTTTAAATCCTCAGCTATATTTATGTGTTCATTTGAAGTCCTTGTCTATGAATTCCATCATCTGTCATTGCTTCATCTGTTTATATTATCTGATTTTTCTCCTGATTAAGAGTTGCATTTTCTTTCAAAAAGTAGGTCTTTTTATTCTGGCAGCAAGCTACATTACACGTCTATGACCTTTATCTTTTCGAGTTTGTCTTTTGTGTCCTGGTGGTGGACAAACTTTACTTGTTGTTCACTTGGGTGAGTCTTTATTGTGGCATTTGTTTAGCTTAATTATTTCATTTTATTTTATTTTTTAAGTAGGTTTAATGCCCAACGTGGAGCCCAGCATGGGGCTTGAACTCATGACCCTGAGATCAAGACCTGAGCTGAGATCAAGAGTTGGATGCTTAACTTACTGAGCCACCGAGACATACCTGTTTACCTTAATTCTAATGCATGGTCTTCAGATCTCTGGTCAGTGCCCCAGGTGCTGAAGGAGGTTCCTGTGGGGCTCTGATATCTTCTTGCTGGGCGCACTCCAGTCACCCTCCTTGATTTTTGCCTTGTGTCTTGGAATCTCACCCTACACACGTATGGCTTTGTATTCAGACAGAATCCAGGGGACTCATTTTTAGATTTCTGCCCCACCTTTTTTCCTTTTTAGTATTCTGTCCCACCAACTCCTCTCATCACTGTGTTCTCAGCAGAGCTGATCTGTCTCCAAGTCACTTCCCCAGACTGTACCCTTCTCTTCTCTTACCACGAGACTCTCCCCTTGATGTCATAAGGCAGGCTCACACAGGACAGGTATTCTCTGCCATTGGTCCTGTGTAGGATTTCTATAAGAAAAGGAAAAAGGCACAGAGAGCCCCAGAATACACATAGAAAATGGCCATTTAGAGGCTAAATTTTAGAGAATAGAATGAATTAGATCAGTGGTTCTCAACTCAGGCTACAGTGAGGATCAGGAGCTCTGGTGGGAGGGGCCGTAGTTTTCAAGTCTCCCCATGCGACTTCGAGGTCCAGCTGTGGCTGAGAAGAACCACTACTGTAGAGCTGACCAGGGGCTCAGTTACATCTTGTTCCTCTAGGTTCTCTATGAGACAACCTTACCAGAAGTAGATCTCTCACTGTTTTCCCAAGTGCTTGGGCCTGGGGATCACCCCCCCTCCCCCCGCTTAATTCACCTTTGCAAACCACTGCGTGCTGCTAGTCACCATGGCAAGGGAAGAGCAGAGCACAAGGTGATGAGAAAGCCAGCATCTCTCAGGCAGTTTAAGATTTCATAGGGAAGCAGTGGCTGAACTCAAATTGTAATTGATATGCACAGAAAATTCTGTTGCCAGAATGGGTGTCACTTAAAATGTCTTGGCTGCTCAAAGTTTTCCCTTTGCTGGCCATGGCAGTGTTTGATTGTTTATATCATGTGACAGTATTTCATTTGGCTGCTGATATTCAGATTTTTATGTTTTTTTTTCCTTTGAAGATTTATCTATTTATTTTAGAGAGAGGGAGTATGTGTGAGACAGAAGACGGGCAGAGAGAGAGAGGGAGAAAGAGGATCCCAAGCCGACTCCCTGCTTAGGGCAGAGCCCAGCGCGGGGCCAGATCTCATCACCCCGAGATCATAACCTGAGCTGAAACTAAGAGTCAGATGCTTAACCAACTGAACCACCCAGGCACCTCTCAGATTTTGGCTTTTAAGAAAGAAAGCATGGCAGATGGAGGATTGCATGAAGAACTGAAGGATAATGAGAGGCTAGTTTTAGGGAAGGAATGTCTTTATTTTCTTTTCCAACATTCTTTTCAGGTATTCTGGTGTTTTTCTCCACCATGAGGATAGTTTCCTGATATATGATGGTAATCACCTTTAGCAGTGCACACATTAAGTGTCACTTGTGTTAAAAGAGAGACGTAACATTTTACATTTATTTTTAGGCACATTTCCTATGGTTAGCATGTGCACCGTGGTAAATGTATCACTTTTTTCACTCATTTAGTACATATTTATTTAGCATGTACTCTGTGCCAGTTAAATTCCAGATACTTGGGAGACATCAGTGAACCAAATGGACAAAAACTCCTACCCTTTTTGAGCTTTTACTTGGTGCAGAGGGGACAAAGACTAAATAATAAACATGACGAATAAATTATACATTATAGCGTAAGGCGAGGAATGCTGTGAGGAAAGAAAAGAGCAAGGGGTAAGTGATGGGGTGAGTGGCCTGCAGTTTTCAGGGTAGTGGTTGAGGAGTGCATCATGACGATGGTGACATTTGAGCAAAGGCTTGAGAGGAATGAGGGGGTGTGCAGTGCAGCTTCTCAGGAAAGAGTGTTCTGGTGAGTGCAGACGTTGGCAGAGGAGTGAGTGGTGAGCAGGTTCCCAGGAGTAGCTGGCAGTCCACAGGCTGCAGACAACTGTTGTCCATAGAAGAAGAGTCAGCTGGAGCAGCAACAGGGGCTTGGCCATCAGTGCCTGTGTAAGGATGGTTTTTATTGCATCAGATAGGAAGCTATCAGAACAAGAAGTAATGGGACCAGCAGGAAAGGGCCACGGTGGCAGCTGTGTTGAGGACATCCATGCTGAGGCTGAGAGCGGGGCCCAGGGCCAGGGCTAGTGCAGTAATCCAGGCAGAGGAGGGGGTGGGGCCAGGGTGACAGCGAGGTCTCTGAGGGTAGAGCCCACTGGCTTCTGATCTGAGAAAGAGGAGTGGAGAGTGACTCCAGGCCATGCTCATTTCTACTGAAGTTCATCATAGACCGCATCTTTTAATTTAGTACAGTGATTGTGAATTTTATTTCTTTTGCTTGTTGGGCATTTATAACATAATTTACTATATTCTGAAAATTATACTATATTTAGATTATTCTTCTCTTTTGCAGAGTGAGAATATCTTTACCTATTTATATGTTCAAGATTTCACATTTGATATCAGGGATAAAGATTTTAAATAAAACTGTAGTTCAAAAGTATTTCAGTTCCTCGAAGTTAAATTATTTAAAATTCAATAAGTAGATTATTTGGGTCATTTTACTTCTCTTAGTGCTTTACATTAAAATTTTCCTGTTTAATGAACACTTAACTTATGAGTAAAATTTGCTAATCAAATTGTCAGACTCTGTTAAATGCCTTGTTGAAATGTTTATTTAGCAGCTATTCCTGACTTTTTAACATTGTGGAACGCCCACTAATCCAGTTTTTTCCTGGTAATTGTGATATGTGGCAGTAGTTAACAATTATTTAAAAAATTATTTATTATAAAAATGAGCTCATTGTAAGCAATTAGTAAAGCATAAAAAGTTTAAAGAAGCAAAAAATAGAAATAGAAAATCAACCATAATTTACCTTTCCGAGACAACTACTCTTAATCATATTATTTCCTTTAAATCTTTATTTCTGTGCTTATTTGTATTAATAGTTGATATTTGGGGTAAATATAATTTTGTGATCTGCTCTCACCCCCACCCCCCCCACTTAAGATCACAGTGAAAGCTTTTCTTCCTGCTTTGTTAGAAATGCATCATGTCATCCTATGAGCTGAGTGATGTAATGAGATTTAATGTTCACCTATTAGAGATTTTGGTTATCTTCACCTCTAAAAAATTATATATAACATTGCATTAAAATAATGGTACATAAAAATCTTTCTGGTATTTTGGATTATTTTCTTAGAGTACATTCCCAGAAGTTAAGTGACTAGTTTGGAAAGTAGAAACATTTTGATGGTTTTTATACATATTATGGTGTTGCTTTCCAATAATTATACTAATAAAAATAATAATAGTTAACACGACTGAGCTCTTAGTTGTGTCAGGCACTACTCTTAGTGCTTCTGATGTTTCCTCTCGCTAAATCTTCCCAACAACCCTGCACGGTGGGGCATGTGCTTTATTCCTGCTTTATTGCTGGAAGAGCCCAGCGCAGAAAGATGATAAAGGCAGAGCCAGGACTCACGTGGTCTGTCTCCTCCGGAGCCCCAGCTTCTGCATCTGCTCAGCTGTGTTGCTTTGCAGGGCATGAAAGCTCCTTATCAGTTCAAGCCTAGGTAGCTACTACTGTGGAGTTCCCATTTAAAAATCTCATTAATTTTACTATGACGTGGTATCTTTTTTGGGTTTACTTGTCTTTGAATATTAATGAAAAGTTACTTAAATACATACTAGCCCTTTGTATTTCTTATTTTGTGCATTGTCTTTTCCTGTTCTGAAATTGTTATTATCTTGCTGTGAACTCTTTATACATTAAGGAAATTAGCTCTATTGTGTCAAATTTGTTACAGATATTTTGTCCAGGTTCGTGGTTTGCTTTTTATTGTAAGTTGGCTTTGATTGCAAATTTCGAGTTTGGTAGAAAATATGGTCAAAGTAGATTCATTTGTTTCTTTTATGATTTCTTCTGTTGCTTTGAAATGTAGAAACATCATCCCGAAAGTTGATATTTATATCTGCATTTTCCCTTAATTACGAGATTTTGTTTGGAATTGTGTTAAACGTATAAATCAATTTGGGAATAACTGACATTTAAAAAAGTCTTCCTATACACAGCAAATCTCTTAATTCAAATTTTTGTCACTTTTAGTGTCTCTTAATGAAGACTTAAGAGTCATGTGGCTAAAAGAGTTATGGCAAACAATATAAAGAAAATATTAGTATTTTAGAAATGAAAAGGAAAGAGCAGGACAAGAGAGGTTATCTGTTTCAGAGCAAATGTCTACAGACTGTCTGATGGAGTTTGTATGTTTTTACTCTAATTTCCAAGAATGATTTTTTTTTTCTGCAAGAGATTTATAATAGACACTTCTGCATCTCATAAACTGAATATGGTGCCCAATTTTCTGCTGTGTCTTGGATTTGTTTTTATGTGTTAATGTATTTATTCTGTTAATGAAACAAGGGAAAATATGTAGTTAAAACTTATATTTGTTGGAAATTTACATATCCATCAGATTAGCTTTGGTTTCCCTTCACTAAGAAATGCACATGGTTTAATCAAGGGAGAGATTTATTTCTCTCTTAAATTTCGAGAGGTAGGTGGTGCAGGGCTGATGTGGTGGGTCCATCATCACTAGGACTCAGGCTCCGTGTGACTCTGCTTTGCCTTCCGCAGTGTGCCTCTTCGTGGTCCTGGGTGGGTACTGTAGTTCAACTGTCCTGTGTCTCCACATGCAGGAAGGAGGGTAGCCAAGGGACACAGGACAAATAACATATGCTTAGCTTTCTTGGGGGGTTTCTGAAAGTTGCTCCGCAGTACTTAGCACCGCATCTTCTTGGCCAGAACTCTAAGCCTGTGGGACAAGATACCATGTCTTGTGCCCAGCTGAAAATCAGGAGTTGTAGTACTAAAGAGAAATGGGAGACTAGTTACTGAACTAGTTAATTAGCCGTCTCTGCTCTGCCTCATTTTTATTTATTTAGGTCTCTCTCTCTCTCCTAGCATTTATTTTATGTAATTAAAGGAAAGACAACATTTCTAATATTGATTAGAAAAATAATTCCTAATGCTCTTTCACCCCTGAGTGTGAAGTTTTTATGATGAGACATTATTGGACTTGGAAGGTACCTTTGATACTATTTAGCCTTGATGTCACCCAGTATATTCTGTGGGCAGGGGGGTGGGTGAGAGAAGGGAGAGGCTGGACTTGTCTGGGAGGAGACCAGACCTGGAGGTGCAGTGACTTCTCATTCTGCTCTGTTGTGAAAGTGAGCATGTCTTGGACTGAGAGTTGACTCTTACCCACTTGGGACCATCCTGAGAAATAGTCCCATAGGAGGAAAGACTTTTGTATTTTAGGAAAAGAGCTTTTCTTTATTGTGTCTAAATTGAATTAAGAAAGAGAGGTATCTCTGACTAGCAAGATTCTGGGGGGCAAATACTGCATCCTTATGAGCTGCTTGGCACAGATCCATGTACATAATAGATGTTTCCAAGGGCAGGACTGAAACTATGTTTAACTCATAGTTTCAACTCTGCTTGTAACTTCATGAATGATTACATTTAAAAATACATACTGTAGTTAAGTGCTAGGTAATTTATGCTCAGAGTTGTGTTTTTGATAAAATTGTGTCCTCTGTAACCTAGAATGTATTCTTAAAACGCTCAGGCTTTTCTTGACTTCTATGACCTAGAACTGAAACAACAGGTAACTTTCTTGTTTTCATATTTGAATGTCATTTCAGATTGTATAAGGGTTTAGCCAAAGAAAAACATCGATTTAAATTATGCTTTGTACATTTTGCACTGTTTTTCAACTCACTTGATTTTATAAATCACTTGATTTTCCAAATTACAAGTTACAGTCGACCCTAAAACAACATAGGTGTGAACTGCGTGGGTCCACTTGTATGTGAATTTTTTTCAATAGAGTACAGTACTATAAATGTATTTTCTCTTCATCTTTATGATTTTCTTAAAAACACCTCTTTTCTCTAGCTTTATTGTGAGAATATGGTATGTAATACATATATAAAATATGTGTTAACCAACAGTGTATGTTATTGGTAAGGCTTCTGGTCAATGGTAGGCTATCAGTAGTTAAGTTTTGGGGGGAGTCAAAAGGTATACATGGATTTTTGACTACGTGGGGGTTGACACCCCTAACCCCTGCGTTGTTCAAGGATCGAGTGTACTTGAAATTACAAATGTAACAGTGTTATAGTCTCGAAGATGTAAATCACCTTATTTTGATCAATTTTTGAAAATTGAAACAAAGCTAATGAAAAATAGTCTTCACCATGTATGAGATTTAGCTGAAATTTTTCATTTTTGATCTTTGAAAATGTTTATGTAGTGTAATTAGAAGGGCTTTCTGCACATGTAATTATTTCATTATTGTTATTTTATATTTATAGTTCATCACATGAGAACTAAAGTATTATGTTCCTTTTATATTTTGAATTTATTTTTCATTGCTAATATTTGAAAGTACAATAAGCAATTTTTAAGTATCTTACTTTAAAAGGCTGTTTTATACTTTAAGAAATAAAGAAATAGTTGTCAAACCTTTTATGAAATTACTCTGATTTCTAAATGCAGTATTTTTAAAGCTTCCGTGACCTCTTAAGGAATTCATTTTCTAGTGTACTACTAACGATACTTTTGCAAAGTGTTCTAAAAATATATTAATTAGGGTGTAATAGCCTTTCGAATGAGTTATTATGGGTTTGTATAAACGATAATTTGAAAAAGTTCATGAAGTCTAGTGTGAAGAACTATGGTTATTGTCTGACAATTAACTATTTGAAATATATCCAGTTTTACAGATTTTTACTTTAAAAGAAATTGATACAATATCAGTCAAAGAAAAGTACTTTCTTAGGAATTCATTAACTGTAATAGACTTCATTACCCATAATTTGGGGACACGGAAAAGCACTCACTGAAAGAGCTGTGAAGTGCCATGTTGGGTCACATCAGCCTGCTAGTAGCTCTCTGATGTTGACAACCAGGGTTTTGTGGTTGGGAGAGGAGTATGCTTGCCTTTGCTTATGTTATCTCAGAGGATTAGGGTTACAAGCAAGCAGCCCTGATTTTCCTCTGTGACCTGTATTGTATACATCATTTCTAAGTGAATGAAAAGTCTTAGTGAGCCTACTTAAATTTTGAGTCTGAACCATTTTTGGAAGGAGCTTACTTCTAAGCCTTTGAATGAATAGCAGCAATTGCTCTGGCCATCAAGTCAGGAAACTAGGTCTCCAGGTCGATCAGAGGAGTGCCCCACACTTCAGTCACATTCATCATTGCGTGAAACTTTGATTATGCCCAAATTACTCTTGGATTTGTAGAGCACCAATACTTCTATTGTTATGTGGGCCTCATATCATCTTAATTATTTTACCTTATTTTTGTTTGATTTACTGCATCTCCTCTTGAGTTGAACCTGGGTGTATTCTCAACAGCATCGGCGGTACAAATGCATCATGGTTCCTTAGAGGAGGAAGTCAAGTCTGTGTTTCAAATACTCTTCCTGATCAGACTCCTCACTTTTGCATGCTTTCTATAGGAACTTATTGAGCTGTTTCATTAGGAAATAGCCCATGACCACTTAAGGAGCCCCGAATATGTCACCTTTCATGACTCATAGCTCAGGGCCCGTCATCCCGAGAGTAGGTTGAGTTATTATCTCGAGTGTATAACCTGCAAGTTGTCGGTGTTGATACCCACAACTCTTCTGACAAGGCTCTCAGCTTTTTTATGTTCCATGGTCTATTAGCTTTGAATTTTACCACCACCAAATGCTTTCTTTTCTTAGCCCATCTGGAGAATTCCTTGTGCATTTCTTCTCCTAGGTCATCATTAAATAAGACCATTTTTCTGGCACTTGACAGTATAGCTGAAATTGCTCTTTCCAGAAAACAAACTCCCTGTTATTATTCTACCTTGAGCCAGGGTCTAAATGTTTTTTCTTAGTCTAAAGGTAATTCATTTTGTATTTTGTTTGTTGGTTCCTTTTTTGTGCCCTTTCTCTTTTTGGTGGAAAAGCCTACCAGGGTGTTTAAAGAACCAAATTAAGTTATAGTTTTAGGCCATTTTTTTTCAAAACATCATTTATCTTTCAAAGTGTTTTAGTAAGATATGATATTTGTGTTGATACTTATAGTATTGTTTTTGCCTAGAAGCTCAGTTCATATAGTATACCCAATATTGATACGAGGCAGAAAAATACGGTTTTTTTCTCGTATTTTAGGAGAATAAAACTGTTGATTCTCCAGAACATACAGCAAGAGGGAAAGATTAGGTGGGAAGGTAGGAGATAAGAATGTGAGTGCCTGTGGAAAGAGTTTAAAAATTTGCTAATGTTCTGAAGAGGGAAAGGCTTCTTCCTGTCTTTCAGAAGGTCTGAATCCAGAGACCAAGAAATAGGGCAAAGTAAGTGGAATAGTACTTAAGATGCTAAGTTAAATGGAAAATACATTTCTTCTGGGTGAATAACTTATTTTGTACTTTCTTTTCTGGAAGAAAATATCAGTAGTACATGTTAGAAATTCTTAAAAGTGTGAGCCTTTTATGCAATAATTACATGTCTTGGAATTTATTGTAGGAAATAATACCAATCATAGCCAACATCTCTCTGTTGCGTGCCAAATTTTGGGCACTGTTGTAAGTGTTTTACGTATTTTAATTTATCTAACTCACCATACCCTGTGGGGATAGTACCATGTTGTTCCTTTTTTTGGGGGGGCCGGTGGGGCTAGGTAACTTGTGTGTTATCACAAAGCTAGTGAGTAGTGAAGCCAGAATTTTATTTTGGCTCTGTTATATCCAGAGATGTGCATAAAAAATAAAATATTTAAAAAATATTAAATTTAAATAAATTTATTAAATTAAATAAATTTAATTAAATATTAAATTTAAATATTAAATTTAAAAATACTTATATTTCCACAAATAGAAGTTACCATTAATTAGGAGAATCATATAATTTTGTGATGAGATTAAAAAGTCAAGTTGTAGAAGATACCTTCCATAATGCTAAACCTGAAAAAAAGTGTAATACTGTTTTAATAAAAGGGGTATTAATGCACATGTATGGAAAGGAACACTGTATGAATCAGGAAAACACCTAACAGAATAGTGTATTGATTAGTACCCTGGATGCTGGGATCATTGGTGATTTTATTTATATGTGTGTGTGTGTGTCTGTTTTCCAAACTTTTTTTTTTTTTTTTTTCCATTGAGCATGTGATTCTGGGTTTGGGAAAAAAGTTATTTAAAACTACTTTAATTAGATGAAAAGTTTTACTTATAATCATGTTTTTGTCATTGTTAGGTAAGTAAAGATAGTAGGTATCAAGTTATCAGAATTTTTTCTGGAGCCCTCCTTGTGGGTGTTACATTTATATCCCACCTGTCTTTTAGCACAATGATCTTATAAATGACATGGCTTCGGGATTTTGACCAACAAATTCATGGTTTCCTTCTGTGTTCCTGTAGCACATGTGGATAGATGCTGTCTGGTTGCACTGATTTATCTGTGTATAGTTTATCGAGAGTTAAGAACATCCTGTGCTGTTTAGATAGCTGTTGGATGGTTATTGTGTTAGTACAGTATTTTTTTAGAGAGAGTATTATTTATTATTGTTTTTAAAGATTTTATTTGAGAGCGTGAGCGCCCATGAGCGAGGGGGAGGGGCAGAGGGAGAGGGAGAAGCAGAGTCCTGGCTGAGCAGGGAGCCCGATGTGGGGCTCAATCCCAGGACCCTGAGATCATGACTTAACTGACTGAGCCACCCAACCGCCCCTGCATTAGTATAGTATTAATGATAACATAGCTATGCATACAATCTTTCTGTATGTTATTTAACTTTGCCTTGTATTGTGGTACAGACTGTACCCCTAACCCTGTCTAAGAAAACTGATTGGATCATAAGGGGAAGTTTTGCCTGAATTTGAAAATTTTAGTTTTCTCTCCTTATTTCAAAAGCAGCTGAAGCAAATAGCCTAGCATATGCTATAGTTCTGATATATTTGACCTGCTTAGTTTAAAATTCAGTTTGGCTATGAGAATTGCTCCATGGTTTCCTTAATAAAAACTGAAACATTAAGGATATTCTTTACTGTTATCCCTGTTCAAGTGGGCCTGTTGATTGTTTAACCAATTTACCAGCATTTAAAAGAACCATTTATGTTTGGATAGCATGTCTGAAATTGCCTTTTGGCCTGTGTACTTTCTTATTTGACCTTGTGCTGCCCCAGTTGTTAGCAGATTAGTTTCTTGTTGCTACCGTAATAAATTAGCACAAATACAGCAGCTCAAACACCACTTACCTATTATTTCACAGTTCTGTAGATCAGAACTCTAGGTACAACATGGCTCCACTACTTGCTCTGCTTCGAGTCTCACAAGGCCCAAATCAAGGTGCAAGCAGGGCTAGGTCCTTTTTTGGAAGCTTGGAAGATGAATGTGCTTCCAAGCTCATTCACATTGTCTGACTTCAGTTCCTTGAGGTTGTAGGACTAAAGCCATTTCCTTGCTGGCTTTCAGTGGGGGCTGATCTCTGCTCCTAGAGGCCGCCCACATTCCTTTTCATGTTTCCCATGTGGTCTCTCCACAAAGAGCAGCTTGAGTCCCATTCAAGGGAATCTTCTACTTCCCTTCCACTCCCTCTCTCTGCTTTAAGATTAAATGAGGCTCACCCATATAATCCAGGGTAATCTCCCCATTATTCGGCAAAGTCCTTTTTTGTTCGTAAAGTAATATATTCATAGGTTTCAGGGGTTAGGGCGTGACTGTCTTTTGGGTGCTGCTCTTTTTAACACAGTGAGCCTGTCTGTTCTCTTATAAACCTGTTCCTTCTATATATTAACCATTGTGTTATGTGTAACGGACACCCAAAAATTAAGAGAATCAGTCCTGACACAGGAGCTGATAAAAACTTGTAGAGAATTTATGATAAAAACCTATGTTGGTATTTTAGGATTTTTAAAGGAAAGTAAAGCTGATAGAGATGGAAAATAAGGCTTTATAAAGAAGGAAGCACTGGAATGAGTCCTTTCAGGCTGTTTTGGGTTTTGATAGTGTAAAGATTGAGGCGAATAGAAGGTGGGAGGAACTTGATCACCTGAACAAATACAACTTAGAACTGGGCATGGTGTTTGTGTGGCAGCGAAGGGGCTACACTGACTTAATTAAGAAGTATCAGGAAGTAAATATATACACATTGTAGAAGGGCTGGACAGTTATGCAATGGAATTTAGGTGTAATTTACAAAATGGGAGACCACTTCCTTGTGGAGTGAGAAAGTAACATGAGGAAACTAGTGTAAAAATTAGTGTTGCAGCAATATGCAGGAGGGACTGAAGGTGGGGAAAGTGGAGTTAGGACAGATGGTCAGGTGCTGCTGTCATCGGGGCATGGGCTACCCAATCTGGACCATCATCATCAAGCACCTTCTTACTTTGGTCATCTTAAATATGAATGTCGTGAGAGTTTATGAGTTTAAAGCAGAGGGGACTTCATTAATTCCTTCACTGACGGTGCTTTTGGTTTGTATACAGTAAATCTCTCTCTCTGTCTCTCTCTCTCTTTGTTAAGGCTGTGATGTCAGTAAGAGTGATGAACTTTTCTCCTGTGTCAGACTCGTAATGCTTCACATACTTTCCCAATAGCCGTCTTCAGAACATGTTCAGGATAGAAAGAATTGCTTTTTCTATTTGAATATGAAGAGCTGAAATTCAGAAATCTGAAGTTATTTTATCAAGATCATTCAGCATGTCAGTGTCATAAGTAGAAGCAAAATTCTGGGCTTTAACTCTGATCCAGTGCCCTCTCCCTGCAGCTATTCTTAGAGATAAGTTGAGTGAATCTTCAGACGGCACAGCTTCAACTAAGCTGAATAATCTTCCTGCTAAATAAATATATGTATATATTTACTAGTTTTTAAGGGGATAACTTATCTGTGAGACATACAATAAATACTTCGGAGTTCCTTGGATGCCAGAACTTGAGCATCTTGCTGCCCCAGTGCTCAGTATGGGGTTTAGGCTCACAGAAGGAGCCATGAGATGCTTATTGAATCAGTGATTGATGATGTTGGGGGCGGGAATCACCTGGGCTGACCTTTGAAGGCTGCTGCTTTCTGATCCTCTTCTAAACTGGCCTGAGGGCCAGTCGACAACCTGGGGCAACCCCGCCCTGGATCACTGATGTCTGGGGTCCCAGCTTGATGGCTCACAGCACCCTTTGTAAAACACAGTCTTGTTTTAAAATAAATTTTTTAATTAATCCTTTTTTGTGGATATCGAGATTCATGTTTTTACATTAGAAAGTGTAAATAGCCTTTTTTAAGGAGATCCGATTAGTTTGTTCAATTCAAACTAGAATTTTAGACATGACTTCACTAAAGGTTACAGGCACTCTTTGGCTCTAAAATTTCATTTCAAAGTAAGAGGTCCCTAAGGGCTAGTTTGACTTATTTAATTATACCTTTCAGAACTTGGGTAATAGTTTTATAAAAGCGCCCTTCAAGGCAAATTTGTAATTTAATACAAAGTGGTAAATTGGTATACCTTTAACATTTGTATCATGAGACAGGTAATGTAGATCAGGATGAAGTAAAGGGAAAAATTTTACGGTATCACATTTGAACTAGAAATGACAATATTTGTATAGTTTTGAGAAAACTTGAAAATGTGAAATCTGAAAAACAGCATATGCAGTTGACCTGAATGCCGTAATTTTAACGTGCCAGTAAATACTGCAGAAGCATTTGTAAATCATAAATGAAACCGCGTATTTTCTTCCTAGTTGACAGTTTCTATGTTTCTATATGCAGTGAAGTGCACCAAGCCCTGGATCCTGGAGGATGTAGTCTGTGCTGTCACAGGGCTTCTAACCTAGTGGGGGAGGAGACGCAGAGGCCTTGGGCAGAGATTTCCGAGGTAGCTTCCCGCCAGCCCAGAGTACTCAGCAGTAGGTACTCAGCACACAGTAAGTTATCACTAAGTATTAGATTAGTGTATGTAAGTGGCCCTTTTTCTAATCTTGTCTGTCCAATGAACAGCCACTAATCTTTTGAGGTTATCTAAGATGTGTAAGAGGCCTGGAGAGAATCTTTTTTGACCTTTCACTATGTTTATCCCTGACGCTATGCAGATCTGACAGCATTTACGACACCGCAATGGGTGTAATGCTCCCGAGCAAGTGCAGAACGGGCAGGCATGGGGCGCCTTGCCTCCCAGAGCAGGAGGACAACTTGTTAAGTGTCAGAAATCAGAATTACCAAATATTAAGTAAACTGTGCCAGTTGTTAACTAGTCAGACTTTTGATTTGCAACAATGTGAAAACTTTGTTTTCTTTTCATCAAGCTTGAAGATAAAAGCAAAGCAAAATTAAGCCTTTCCTTCAGACAGGAGTTGGTTCTGCTGCAGTGATGATCAGGTCTTTGCCTCCTCACCCTTACCCCCTCTCATCATGTTCTTTGCTTTAGCAGGTGCCTAATAAATGTTCAGATATACTGTGGGGAGAGCATTCTAGTACAAAGGAAACTTTTTTTTTAATACTGCGCTTGCTGTTGTTATCATAAATTACTGCATTTCTAATATTTTCTTTCACTTTTTTGCATCTCCTTGCAAAAGTCCACTTCCATTTCACTAGGTTTGTCTAATGATAGGCTTGTGAGGTCCTGGACTAAAGCTCATTCACTTGCACAGCTGAGAATTATACCATTGTCTGTATCCCCCTCCTTAGGAAACATGTCCTTCTCCCTTTTACCAGTTGATGGCCTCCAAATTTTCTGTCACCTGTGGTTCACTTATCTGTACAAGATGAATTTATTTATTCACTTGTTCAGTAGGTATTTATTGAACAACTAATAGGAGCCAGGTATTATTTTAGGTATGGGGATAAAGCTGTTTTGTAATTCGGATATGGTGCCTACCCTTACAGATAGAACAGTCCAATAGAGAAGGCAGATGATTGAACCAGTAATTAGAGTGTAATGTGATGGAACTGTCATAGGGGACAGATGGAGGACTGAGGGGGTTTAGGAAAAAAGATATAAACTTATAACGGAAACCCTTTGTTATCAGAAAGCTTTCTGAAACATGTAACCTATCAGTGTCAGTTAAAAAAACAACAGCAACAGAAAAAACAACCAAAAAGCCCTTAAAGTTTCCAAATTGCAATCTGTTATGGGTATATGTTGTCAAAAGAGAATTGAATAGACGTTTGACTTAATAAAAAAAAATGAAAAGCAAACATTAATTTTTTTTATATATTTAAAAGAAGAAATATCAGTAAGATGCTTGGATTTTGGCTACCGAAAAGGCATACCTTATAGCAGTGCTTCTCAAACTATCTGTGATGAAGGATTGTTTTTTCCTGTTTTATCTTTACTTTTTTTAAAGTAAGCCCTGTGCTCAGTGTGGGGCTTGAACTCACGACCCTGAGGTCAAAGGTTGCACGTTCTACCAACTGAGCCAGCCAGGCACCCCTGGTTTTTTTCTCTTTTAAAATTCTGGTCCATTGCAGACTGATTAATGGTGTTTCAGCACACGATTAGCATGTGGCTCACACCACATGGAACCCAAACTGATATACACTCTGACCAGATGCACTGACGTGTCGCAGCAAAGTCAAATTGCCACAAAGTTTCTAAGTGTTATTCTTAATTTCTGTTCTGATGGCGTGCAGACTGGCGCCAGTGCTAGGTCACATTTCTGAGCAGCAGCTCTGCAGTGTAACTGAATGATTAATTTCGTCTATATTCTAACAGATAATTTAAGTCTCTTTGTTCTAACGTTGTCATCACCAAGCAGTCTCACGGTTGTGTATTTGGTTTTCTGCTCACTTTCATGGCCAAAATTTTGGGCCTAGACCCCACTGTCAGCTGACAACTTGATATCTGTACAAATCTGTCTCCTCTGAGACTGGATTCTCCTCTCCAGCCCGTGATTCCATCACAGGGATTGAAATCCTGCAGTGCCTGACCTCAGTCTGTATGATCAGCACATCAGCTTTGTTGACAACACTGATTGCTTCATTCAATAAGTGTTGCCTGAGAAGATGACATTTGAGCAAAGACCTGCAGGAAGGAAGGGAGTGAACTAAGTGGAGATGTGAGGGAAGGCCTTTCCAGAAAGAAGGAACAGCAAAAACCATAGCTCCGAGATATGAGGGATGAGGTCAGGGTACCACAACATGTAGGGCCTTCCAGAGCATTTTAAAGACCTTGGCTAAAAATTATTTGGATTAAATTGGCAAACCACTGTTGAACTTTGAGTAGAGGAAAAATCACAAGATCCTACTTATATTTTAACAGTTACTGTGGCCGCCGTGTTGAGAATAGTGTGCAAGGACAAGGATGAAAACGGGAAGATCAATCAGGTAATTTAAATGATCTACAAGAAAGATACTGAGATCATTGGACCAGATGGTAGCAGTGGAAATGGTGGGAGGGGATGTTTGGATCTGTTTTAAAGGTTTTGCCAACAGAATCTGCTGACACAGGAGACGTGGAGTGTGTTGTGTGTGTGCTTATATACACATGCCCACATACAGATGTGTCTGTAAAAGAGAAAAAAAAAAAAACAGAGCCAAGGATGACTTTAGCATTTTTGACCTGAGAAATTGTGTCTCTGTCCACTGAAATGGGGAAACTAAGAGCAGCAGGTCAAAGAGTGACATGTTCGTTGTGAGACGTCTCTTAGATATCCAGGTAGAGTCAGCAGCTAGGCAGTTGGATGTACAAATCTGAGTTATGCTCTGGAGAGGTCCAGGTTAGGGATGAGAATGGGGGATCATCAAATAACAGGAGGCTTGAAAGCCACGGGAATGGGTGCGGTCACATAGTACGTGAGGATAGAACAGAGAAGAGGTCTTTTGTTGTTGTTGTTGGTTTTTTTAATAACAATTTTTATTATGTTATGTTAGTCACCATGCGGTACATCCTTAGTTTTTGATGTAGTGTTCCATGATTCATTATTTGCGTATAACACCCAGTGCTCCATGCAATACATGCCCTCCTTAATACCCATCACCGGCCTGTCCCAATCAAAAAAGCAAGGAGACTGGATGGAGCAAGCAGCGTAGTGGGAGAACTCGGAGGCTGGTGTCCTGGGAGCCAGAGAAGAAAGGAGGTCAGCTGTGTGAACTGCTGCTGAGTCCAGTGAGGGGACACTGACACTCGAATATTAGGTTCAGCCTTACTGGTAACCTTCGAAGAATTGTTTTTATGAAGTGATCTTGATGGAAACCTAACTGAAGTGGGTTCAAGAGGCAGTGGGAAGAAGAAATTGGAGATCTCCAAGGTGCAGTTTGTTGTAAAGGGGAGTTGAGAAAGTAGCAGTAGTTGTATTAGGGAGTGACAGGCTTTCAAGAGAGGCTTTGAAAATTTTAATGGGAGAGTGTTTGTAGGCCCAGGAGGAAAAATCCAGTGGAGGGGGAGAAGTCAACCATAGGGAGAGAGAGCGTAGAATTGCCAGAATTATGTTTTTGATCTAGTGTACAAATGCAGGTTTGGGCCTTGGATGGGAGCACGGCCAGGTTATAGTCACAGGAGAGAGGGCAGAATACACGGGTACGGAGACAGGCAGGTGGGGAGCGGTGGTGAATGCTTATGCAGGGGCTCTTCTGATTGCATTTATTTTCACAGAGAAACAGGAGGAAGCTGAAAATGAGGAGGTCTGAGGAAAGGGATATATAATTTTCATCTAGGGGTGTGGGAGAGGGGACAGAGCGGACAGTGGGATTGCCAGGCAGTGCGAGGTCCCATTTGAGGTTTGTGATCATGAATTTAAAGGGAGCCCAGTCAGTATGATTGTGTGTCTTTCTCCACATACAGTCAGCTGCCTGGGAGCAGAAAAGGAGTTCACACATAACAGAGAGCAGATTACTCTTGTAACATAGGGTGGGTGTCTCCCCATGGATTCAAGCTGCCAGGAGTGTGTTCTGGGCACATCAGGTCACTTTCTTCTGCCTCTGCCCTTCTTTCATCCAGTGAATTTGTATTGGACAGCTTGCTCATTTGCACTCAAGAAAAAAACTCTTCACTCTAAGTTTGTTTAGACCCCATGTCTTCCTTTTTTTTTTTATTTGTACATCTTTTTATTTTTAGAACTATTTTCTTATTACAAAATGATCATTGTTGTCAAAATATTGCAAACTGTAGTTGAGAAAAAAGAAAATTAATTTCATCAGCAGTCACATACATCATTATTAATCATGTGATGTATGTCCTTGTGGATATTTTTCTATGCATATATGGATTACTAGAAGTTAGGATGTTATTATATATATATATTTTTTTTTATTTTATTTTATTTTTTATTATTATTTTTTTAAAGATTTTATTTATTTATGTGACAGAGAGACAGCCAGCGAGAGAGGGAACACAAGTAGGGGGAGTGGGAGAGGAAGAAGCAGGCTCATAGTGGAGGAGCCTGATGTGGGGCTCGATCCCATAACACCAGGATCACGCCCTGAGCCGAAGGCAGACGCTTAACCGCTGTGCCACCCAGGCGCCCCTATATATTTTTTAATGATTTTTTTATTATATTATGTTAGTCACCATACAGTACATGCCCGGTTCCCGATGTAAAGTTCGATGCTTCATTAGTTGCGTATAACACCCAGTGCACCATGCAATACGTGCCCTCCTTACTACCCATCACCGGTATCCCATTCCCCCACCCCCCTCCCCTCTGAAGTCTTCAGTTTGTTTCTCATGTCTTCCTTTTCTCATCTTCTGAGAAGTTGATGGCATCGTGCATTCACTCCCTAAGTACAGTCGTATGTGTGGCCGGTTGCTAAGGAAGTAGACTTACCTCAGTAGAGTCCCCGGCTCCCCAGCCTGGAATATGCTTTTGTAACTGCTGTATGTACAATATCCTTCTGACTGCAGAGACCTCTATCCTTGAATAGGGCCAGGAGTAATCGTTGTCACCTCTCTTTTCTCTTAAAGTCACATGTCTGATAAAGGGGTGGCTTCTGGAACAGGTAGTATCAACATGGAA
Organism: Ailuropoda melanoleuca; assembly: GCF_002007445.2. NCBI lineage: Eukaryota > Metazoa > Chordata > Mammalia > Carnivora > Ursidae > Ailuropoda > Ailuropoda melanoleuca. Next base: position 2,455,785 of record NC_048227.1, read on the forward strand.
GCCATATGTGGAGTTGGTCTTGCAGTGGCTTCCCCTTCATGCCCTGTTTTTTCCTGTCTCTGTTGCTTTGTGGATGACTTCTTCTCCCTGGAGTTCCCTAACTCCCTATTCTCTGGACAATAAAAAAACTATCACATTTAATGTAATAATTTTTTCCTATGTAATTTTGTTCAGTTAAATAAAATTTAAATTCTACCAAGGACTTAAAATGCGGTTGGAATAGAGATTAATGAGACAATAATATATCCCTGCTCTCAAATAATTCAGCCTTTATTGAATTTGTTATTTTTATCATCCAATTTTACATTGTAGGACTTATCACAGACTTTTGTTACGATACCTATTTCACTATAAACTGGCAATATTTTTCATCTATTGGAGAAAAATTTTAAAGTCATTGTTTTCCCCTATGATTTGATGTAACTTCCATTTAATAATGATTGTTTTTAGATTGAGATTTTATCAGCCTCTTTTTTATACCCTGTATTTTCCCCATATTCAGTAACGTGAGTATATTATTCTGTATATATTAGGATTTTTTTCATTGTCTGCAGGTAGTTATTTGGTGGAATTTTTATTTTTAGTTGCTATACTTTCCTCCATCACTTTGCTCAGGAATGCTGGATGAAATGGTTGCTTTCATTTCTCTTTTTCACCATCATGATTGTTTCCTGCAGTCCCATTTATTTTTGTCAGGTTTTCCTTCATGCCATCAATCTGTCTCATTTGTGTACTGGTTCTGTTTCTTTTTCTTTTTTTCACAGCCGCACAGAGCCATGGATGGTCTTTTATTTGCTTGATTTTCATTCTTTTTTTTTTTAAAGATTTTATTTATGTATTCGACAGAGAGAGAGACAGCAGCGAGAGAGGGAACACAAGCAGGGGGAGTGGGAGAGGAAGAAGCAGGCTCATAGCAGAGGAGCCTGATGTGGGGCTCGATCCCGTAACACCGGGATCACGCCCTGAGCCGAAGGCAGACGCTTAACCGCTGTGCCACCCAGGCGCCCCTTGATTTTCATTCTTGATGCATATACAAACCATTGGACTATGCATTTTTGAATCCCACATATGTCTTCCAGATTTAGCTTTATATTATTATGAAGATATTTGTTATTTGGGCAGCTCTGAAAGTCTTTATTTTTGAGACTTTTCTCTGCTTACCTTTCTTAATGTTCACATGGCAGGTTGTCAAATTGCTATAAATCCATCTTCAGTGTTAGTATTCTATAATTACATAAATTCTCTTAATAGCACACCTCTGGTCTGGTGGTCCGGTCCTGATGTTGCTAGTGGTCACTAACACTGTTATTTTGCCATTTATAGAGAATCTTCATCTTCATTTTTTTTTAAAGGTTTTATTTATTTATTTGAGAGAAAGTGAGAGCAAGAGAGATCACAGAGGGAGAGGGAAAAGCAGTCTTACTGCGGAGCAGGGAGCCCGATGCAGGGCTCTATCCCAGGACCCTGGGATCATGACCTGAACCGAAGGCAGATGCGTAACCAACTGAGCCACCCAGGCACCCCTGAATGTACATCTTTAGATGATTATATTTCTCTTTCACAGAAGTTTGTTATATATATATTTCTGTTGATGTGTCACTATAGCAAATATTTATTAAATGCCCACAATGTGTTAGCCACATAAGTGACGGGAATACAATGCCCCTGTAAGAATTATATTCAGGTGTGGGAGGCAGACAATAAGTAAATACAACACATTATAGAGCTACAGATAGTGTGCGAAGACAGAGCTGAAGACATGGGGTGTGGTGAGGGAAGGCCTCTTGGGAGAGGTGCCATTCGAGCAGGGAGCTGATTGATGTGATACAGGGAAGGGCATTGTGGGGAAGGGAGAAAAGAGCAGCAGGTGGAGAGGCCCTGCAGCAGAAATAGCATGGAGTGTCTGCAGGGCAGCAGGAAGGTCGGGGGGCTGGATGGTAGTCAAGTGGAAGAAGGTGAAGTTGGAGATGCAGCAGGGGCGAACTAAGGGCCTAATGGGCACAGTAAAGGGTTTGAATCTTATTCTAAGTGGAGGATTGGTCCTTAAGGTAGAGGATTTTTAGTAGAGAAGGGTTGTGAGCTTGTCTGCTAAAAAACAAAAAACCAAAACACACAAAAACAAGAATACTCTCCTTCATAATCACAAGAGAAACATCTGAGTCAGAAATGAGTTTTAATATAACACGGTGTGTCCTATCCACGGATTCTGTTCATGTTTCAGTTTCCATCCCAACACCTCTGTCTGCTTTCTACTCCAGGGTCCATGTGCTGCCTCTCGTGTCAGTCTTCTCCCTGTCTTCACAGTGCTGACAATTCAGACTGTTTCCTCTCCAGCATGTTCCTCAACTTGAGTCTGTCCAGTGTGCCCTCATATCCAGACTCAGGCTGGAATTTCAGCAGAAATAGCACAGAATCAGTAGTATTCTTAGCACTTCTCATCAGGAGGCACGTGACGTTGACCTGTTCCACACTGGCAGTGTTAGTTGTGATCGCCCAGTCACCAGTTCTCCCTTTGTGACTGGTAAGTGTTTGAGAGGAGATACCCCAAGACAGCACCAGTATGCTGTCCCCCATCAAATCCGCCCACCAACGTGAACATCCACTGATGACCCCAGCTTCAGCTGCTGCTATGGGCTTGCCAGATGGTGATTTTTTTTTAACTCCATCATTCCTTCCACATTTATTAGCAGGCAATCTGATGTAAGGAAGAACTTTTCTTCTCTCCCATTTACTTAGGTGTTTATTTGTACCTGTTACCACCATTATTTATTCTGATGCAAAACTGCCCAAGCTTCAGCCCATGTGAGCCCCTGCAAGCAGGGTCCTGTGACTTTTCGACATGCCCCATTCATTCTGAGTACTTCCTTACTTCCTGGAACAAATATATTTTCCAGGCTCATCTTGTGTTTATGCTGGAATCAACTATTCATTCAAGAAGCCCTGGTTCCTTTTGGTGGAAGATAGAATTTAGAAACCAAGACCTAGGCACTGGTGTGCTTGTTGTATATAGGAGTCTAGATTTCTGAAGTTACAGCTGCAAATAATTGTAGGATTCATTATTGAAAAGATGGCATTTCAGATGAGACTGAGTGAGCTTGCTTTTGTGACATTCACGAACCATGTTCAGCTATTCGTGTGTGAGTGAAGCAAGGACAGAGCATTGGGTGTAATAGATATTGGGTTTTCCAGGTCTCTCTGATAGAGGGACAGGGGACAAGGGAGTTAGGGGTGCTTGGAAGAGCATGACTGTAGTGATGGGCCAGGGAATCTAAACTGGGTAGAGGTTGGGGTAGGATATGGACAGAGGAATGACCAGTCAAGGTGTTTTCTGGTGGTCAGAGGATCGGAAGTCGATGGAAGCCAGTTCTTGTTTGGGGGTGCATCAGCAGGACTGCCTGTGACACAGCTCCCGTTGTCCAATGCGGTGACCTTGATAACTGAGCAGGTGAGCCAGGAATATAGCAGGATAGTTAAGACTTTGTCAAGGTCACTAGACTTTAGTGATGGAAGGAGGTGACCAAGTTGGGTTAGAGGAAAAGTTCTTTAGAAATGGTAAAGGACTGAGAGAGCAGCATGATGGACGGATTTTCCGTGTGCTTCTTGCATGATGACAGATACTGTGAAGGGGAGAAAAGAGTGCCTCAGTGCTACAGTTTTCACCAGTGAGGGGAAAGGGTGCCCAGGAGGTAAGTAACTGGTTTTAGCAAGAAGCAGCTAGGGTGGAGTGGTCTGGTAAGCAGAATCGTAGGAATATGTTGCCTTACATGGTGGAGGGCCTTCGCAGATGTGGTTACAGTAAGCTACTTGAGATAGGGAGACTATTCTGGGTCTTCTGGGTGGGCCAAATCCCATCACCAAGGTACCTCTAAGAAGGAGGCAGGGAGGTTAGAGAACACAACGTGCTGGTGGTAGTGGAGCCAGAGGGACTGAAGAAGCCACTGGTTTTGAAGGTGGAGGTCGGGGCCCAGAAGCAGGGAACACAAGAGGCCTCTAGAAGGGCAGGGAAACAGAAACTGCCCTGCTGGCAGCGTTAGCTTAGCCTGGTGAAGCCCATCTTGGACTTCTGACCTCCATGATTGTGAGGTAATAAATTCGTGTGTTGTTTTAAGCCACCGAGTTTGTGGTGATTTGTTATAGCAGCAATAGAATAATCCAAATGGTTTAAGGCTAATTCTTCAAGTTTGCAGAAAGTTTTGAATGAGGAGGAGGATCTGGAGCCAGCCGTGGCATGCCATCTTCAAGGCGGTGGGAGATAAAACGGCTGCCACCTATAAAGGGTTTCAGGGGCAGCCTGGTTTCAGTTAGAGAAAGAAGGGGTTGGGCTATTCGGAGAAGAACTTGAGCGTGTAGGGACGTGACCAGTGGTCTGTTCCTTAAGGCCTAGTGAGTGGCAGGGTGTGGAGGTCGGGAGAGGTGGACTTTGAATCCACTTACTGCATGGAGAGAGTTGTGTGGGGTTAAGAATCTGCATAATGTTTGATAACCTCAGGTGCTGAAAGTCCTTGCTGTGGCTGAGGTTTACAATAAAACAAACAAACAGTAATTTAAGGCATAATGGGATTGCTCCTGGGAATGGTGGGCAGTCACTTCTCCCCACTGTGTTGTGGCCACTGTGTCACGGCCTGGGGCCAGCAGCGTGCCTTCCTCCTTACTAGGGCTTCCTGTGGCCTAACTTGGGGCCTTCCCCTCACACACCAGGAGGGCACCTTAGCTGCTAGAGAGATGTGTGGAGATACTTTTCGAGGGCCATAGTGTAATAGCCTGAACTCAACCATTCAGGAACTCAGTTACCCCTAAAATGCGAAACAAAACTCACCTTTGTAACAATTATCTTCATTAATTCCCCTGAAATTAAAAGAAATGTGTGCATTGTAGAGATTGTAATAACATATAAAGAAGAAAACAGAAATTTTTCACTCTCTTAATGAGCATTCCACTTTGGCATACTGCTTTACTGTTTATTTGATACAGTTTTACATAGTTGAAATCATGCTGTCATGCAGTTCTGCGTCATGCTTTTTTAAACATAATATGCCTCAGAGCCATTTCCCCTTCTTTGAAACATTACTTATAAGCAACCATTTTTTTAAAAAAGATTTTATTTATTTATTTGAGAGAGAACACGAGCAGTTGGGGGGGCAGAGGCAGAGCGAGAAGCAGACTCTCTGCTGAGCAGGGACCGGATGTGGGGCTCGATCCCAGGACCCCAATCATGACCTGGGCTGAGGGCAGATGCTTAACTGACTGAGCCACCCAGGCACACTCTATAAGCAACCATTTAATGTAAAAAAGTAATATTCCATCATATAAATAAGTCACAATTCAACATTATGTAGTTTCAGATTTCTAAGTTTTTACTATTATGTAATGAACACCTTTGTGGATAATATTCTATACGTAAGACTATTCCTTGGCATAGAGCTCTAAGAATGTAATAACTAGATCAGAGTAAGAACTTGTAAGGGCTCTTGAAAAGTATTGTTAAATGGTATTCCCGAAACCTAGCACCAATTTATACTCTCACTGATGATATATATGTAAGTGCCCATTATGTCAGCTCAAAATGACAATGACTTTATTTATACACATTTTAAAATGATGCAGTAAACCATAGAGTCTTAGAAGTGACCCGTTTCAACTTGCCAAGGAGCAGGAGTTAGATGTTTCTGGTCCAAGAACTGTTGTGGTATCTCTTACAGATGTTCATTACCCTCCTGCTTAAGCACTTCCAATGGAAGTTTCTGGATTTTATGTTTTTCTCAGTGGCTAATCCTTATTAAAATGTTAGGGCTTTCCAAGCTACTGTTAATCTGTGCGATAACATATAGGGGACATCTACTGAAACTAGTTCTTGAATGACTGTTAGCCATGAGAGAAATAAGTAAACCAAGTTGGAGAGGAGAAGAAGGGACTAGAATTTGAAAGATTCACTCATGTTTTATAGAGGAGAAGTACACGGATGGAATGAACAACGGAGGGAAAAGCGTATTCCTGTTGTTTGTGATGTTACTGACAGAGTCATACATATAAGGAAAATCCTCTATTTCAAGATTACCTTGAATATGTAGTTACCATATGTGCATGACTGAGAAATACAAATGTAAGCCAGGGTAGCGAAATTCATACCGGGGATGCCAGCCTTCATTTAGTTCATGAGGAATAATACTAGTGAGTCTATGAAATTATGAATAGATTTATGTGATAACATATTTTCCTGAAAGAATTGCTTGCCTGTTGTTTCCCTGTATATAAAAACATAGACAATAATCTGGAAGGTCAGATCTAACTATTATTAAAATTCATTTCTCCATGAAAAATCCTTATTGTACTATTGATCATCCCCGTTGAATTTTCATTGGTTTGGAAATGATATGGCTGGTGCTTGGAATTATGCTGTTAGAATGTTCTACCAAAATAGCTCTGCTTCATGTACCAGTGAATGAATCATTCATTTAAGAGTCTAACAAGATCTGACTAATGTGAACTCCAATCTGCATACTGGATCTGTTCCCGACTGTCAGGCCAAAGGACTGACCTGCAAACTACGTGGGGCTCTCACCTGGTGTTAAATGTGGATCTTTTGATAAGTCCATGTTTTCACTTGAATAATTCAGGGGCACACTTTGGGTTGATCTTAATCTCTGCCGTGTATTAGGTGCTTAGTGGAAGTCCTTTATTTATCCTGAGTTTCGCATTGAAATGTTTGTGATTTTTTTACTTCGGTTACTTATGGGTTGGGAGAAGTGTGTCAGAAATTTGGTCTTTATTTGAATAATGGATATTTGGAAGGCCAAATTGAGGATACATTTAACTTTTACTTTCTTAAAATTAAAAAAAAATTTAATTTAAAATCCTTGCAATGTGAGCAGTTAATTTGTCTTTCGGATCTTTTTCATCGAGTCCCAAATTTTCCTAGCCACACTCTGCGTCTAGCCAGAAGGAGTGTAGGTTGGTTAGAACGTAGTTAGTGTATAAGGAATTAATTTGTGTCACTATCTAAGTACATCCCAGATAGTCAAATGTAAGTGGTCTTAATATATTCATTATTTGGCACCATCCGTGCTATTTTCTTCCGCATTAGTGTAGATAACTCACTTAAACCCATTACTTATTTTGGTTGCTTCCACCTGGGTGCTGACATTTGTATTAGTGATAGTGTAGAAGTAGGAGAGTTTATTTTTGAAACAGAAGTGACTTTGGTGTACTACTTAGGATGCTTACCTGAATAGTGCAAAGTGTTACACATTAATATTTTAAATATACAAGGAATTCATAGGAAATACTTCGCAGTTCAGGAACAATAAGCTGTCCAGAAATTAAGTAGGCTTTTGCTTTAAACTTGATTATTTGTACTAAAGTAGCACATTCAGTGACACCCCATTTATCTGGTCATTTTCCAGAATAAAATGGAATTTTCCAGGTAACTGATCATAAATTAGTCTTCCAGGTAACTGAATCTTACACCTTCAAGGACTAAAATCTTTTAAATCTAACCATTTTTGATGGAAATCTTTATAAAATATATTATACACTTTCTACCTTCTTACTTTTGTACATTTTCTTAATCAGAGGATACTCAATATAATTTAATCTTTTTTCTGATGACTCAGGACCACTATTTTTAACATGAAGTAGTTGAGCGTTATGCCTTCTTTTACGTTTTTTTTCTTCTTGGTTGGATTCTTTTTTTTTTAAGATTTTATTTTTATTTATTTGACAGAGATAGAGACAGCCAGCGAGAGAGGAAACACAAGCAGGGGGAGTGGGAGAGGAAGGAGCAGGCTCACAGCGGAGAAGCCTGATGTGGGGCCCGATCCCACAACGCCGGGATCACGCCCTGAGCCGAAGGCAGACGCTCAACCGCTGTGCCACCCAGGCGCCCCTCTTGGTTGGATTCTTAATAAGCTGCCATTTCTCCTGCTGTTGTATCTACCTCTGATAACTCCTCTTGCTTCACCCTCTCTGGTTTTGCTTTTTGTTCTTCATGGCTTGTGAAACTGAAGTGGTTAGGAATTACTGTTTATGGTAAATCAGAATCCAAGGGGATCAGGGTGAGGGTCCGAGGAAGCAAAGGTGGTGCTTGAGTGCTGTTTTTCTCCACCGGCTGTGTCTGGTATTCACATTTCCCCAGATTCCTTTTGGATAAAGCTGTTCTGAGCGGTTGGTTGCTGAGAGGTCACTGACTCATGGTATGTTAGGTCTTACCTAGTATGTTCACTTTCCCTCACAGGTAAGTAAACTGAGCCTTAAGAGAGCATTCTGGGAATCTCCCTGGTGTATACAAACTAGTTCATGACTATACCTAGGGTTCAGGACTTGTTCTGCTGTCTCCAAGCCCAGTGCTTTTCTAATGTAACTACAATGTTAACTCCAGGTAATGATTACAAGCATTGTCATCAGTCTTGGTAGGTAAAAAAAAAAAAAAAGTCTGTGTTCTTTCTCATTGGGTCTCTTGTTACTCAACCTTTTACCTAGCCTGTAAACCAGAGAATCATCCTGAAGTTCTCCATACTCTCCATTCTAAGAGTTGTTAAAACCTTGCCTGGTTTACAGCCTCAATACATCTAGAAACTTCCCTCCTCTCTCTCTCTGTTACATGGCCCTGGTTAAATCCCTTGTCATCTTGTGCCTTTTTTCCTTCCTTGTTCTGTTCCCTGCCTCTGGAGTAATCATTCTCAAAAGCACCACCCACTTGGCCAATATAAGCACTCAGTAAATGGAGAAAATATGGGGATAAATAGGGATGTAGAAAGACTGCAACAAACATGGGCACCTGAGGCACAAAGAATGCATACCAGTGGGTAGAAAAATAAAAACACCCCAATACAGATGGAAAATAGTTGAATTATGCATGTATAGGTGTGGAAGAAAATGATTCAAGTGTTATAGCAAGCCCAAACCATGTGATGAAGGTAGAGTAAGACAGTGAAAACCCAGAATACATATGGTATGTAACAGCCACTGCTGTCTTACCACATACTTGAAAATGAGTATTGCTGCTGATCAGACTCTCATTAGAATTCCATTTCCAAGTAAGGACGGGGCTGAGGGATGTGAAGTCTACTGAGTAAACTGAGAAGTTGAATACGAAGACCCATTGGTAAAGACTTAAGGAAAAAGAATTAATGTGACTCGAAGAGGTTAAGAGATAGCTCATATGTGACTTCAGTATATAAATTGTATTATTCTGAGGGTGATGTCAAAATAAATTCTGTATATTCTTCAGACAATAAGGGATTATATTGTAAGCAGCACTTTAAATATTTTTGTTTTTCATCAATTTAATACATGTACTCTATAAATAAAGCCAATTAGCACTGTAAGTTTATAATGAAAAATAGCAGTACCAGGTACTCTGCTTATCCTGAAATGTGGAAATTGATGTCCTGGGAAGTTTTTATTTTTGGTGTTAGTTCATCGATAGTTTTCTTCTCCCTTTTTGTCTTTTATCTCTTTTTTTTAGAGCCCTTGCTAGTTTCCTGTTGCACTTGCTGTGTTGATCCTCCTATTTTAATCTATTTTTTTCTCCTGTTGTCGTGTTTTTGGCTTCCCCCATTCAGTGTTTCACAGTATTTCTTTCTTAGCTATTTGAGGATTGTAATTTTTTTCTTCCTTCATTGCTGCTGCTTCTTGCATCTTTTTTTTTTTAAATTGAGGTAAACTTGGCATATAACATTATGTAAGTGTCAGGTGTACAGCATTATAATTCAACATCTGTATGCACTACAAAGTCATCACCATCAGAAGTCTGGTGTCCATCTATCACCATACAGTTGACCTCCTTGACCCATTTTACCTATCCCAATCCTCTCACCCTCTAATTGCAATCAATCTATTCTCTGTATCTATGAGTTTTTGTATTGCTTTGTTTGTTTTTAAGATTCTACATGAGTGAAATCATATGGTATTTTCTCTGTCTTATTTTGTTTAGCATAATACCCTCAAGGTCCATCCATGTTGTTGCAAATGGCAAGATTTTATTCTTCTTTATGGTCATTTGTGTGTGTGTGTGTGTGTGTGTGTGTATCTTTATCCATTCATCTATTGATGGACACTTAGGTTGTTTCCACATTTTGGCTATTGTAAGTAATGCAGTAAATATAGGGGTGCACATATCTTTTTGAGTTCATGTTTTCATATTCTTTGCATAAATACCCAGAAGTGGAATAGCTGGATCATATAGTAGTAGATCTATCTTAATATTTTGAGGAATCTCCATACTGTTTTCCACAGTGGCTGCACCAATTTACATTCCCACCAGCAGTGTGTGACAGTTCCCTTTTCTCCACATCCCCTCTAATATTTGTTATATCTTGTCTTTTTGATAATAGCCATTCTAAGAGATGTGAAGTGGTATCTCAATGTGGTTTTGATTTGCATTTCCCTAAAAATTAGTGATGTTGAACATCTTTTCATGTGCCTGTTAGCTATCTGTAGGTCTTCTTTTGAAAAACGTTCAGATCCTCTGCCTATTTTTAAGTCAGGTTCTTGTTTTTATTGTTGGATTGTATGAGTTCTTTATGTATTTTGGTTGTTAGTCTCTTATCAGGTATGTGCTTTGCAAATATCTTCTGGCATTCAGTAGGTTGCCTTTTTGTTTTGATGATGGTTTGCTTCACTGTGAAGAAGGTTTTTGGCTTGATGTAGTCCCATTTGTTTATTTTTGCATAAGGTGTAAGATAGTGGCCTAGTTTCATTCTTTTGCATGTGGTTGTCCAGTTTTTCCAGCACCATTTATTGAAGAGACTGTTCTTTTTCCATTGTATGTTCTTGTCTCCTTTGTCATAAATTAATTATTCATTTATGTGTGGGTTTACTTCTGGACTCTCAATTCTGTTCTGCTAATCTGTGTGTGTGTGTTTATGCCAATATCATGCTGTTTTTATTTTTGTAGCTTTGTAGAATAGTTTGAAATAAGGAAGATGATACTTCTGGGTTTGTTCTTTTTTCTCAAGATTGCTTTGGCTATTTGGGATCTTTTGTGGTTCCGTACAAATTTTAGAATTATTCTAGTTCTGTGAAAAAATGCTATTGGAATTTTGATAGGGATTACATTGACTGTATAGATTGCTTTGGCTTGTATGGACATTTTAACAATATTAATTCCTCCAATTCATGAGCATGGAATATCTCCACGTATTTGGGTCTTCTTCAGTTTCTTTCATCACCGTCTTAGAGTTTTCAATGTCTTTCTTCTCCTTCGTTAAGTTTATTCCTAGGTATATTACCCTTTTTGATGCAATTATAAATGGGATTGTTTTCTTAATTTTTCTTTCTTTGTTATTATATAGAAACAACACAGGTTTTTGCATATTGATTCTGTATCCTGCAACTTTAGTGAACGTGTTTATTATTCTAACAGTTTTTGGCAGATTCATTAGGGTTTTCTATATGTAGTATTATGTCATATACAGATAGTGGCAATTTTACGTCTTCCTTGCTGATTTAGATGCTTTTTATTTATTTATTTTTCTTGTCTTATTGCTATGGCTAGGACTTCCAATACTGTGTTGAATAAGAGTGGTGAGAGTGGGCATTCTTTTCTTGTTCCTAATCTTAGAGGAAAAGATTTTAGTTTTTCATTACTGAGTATAGTGTTAGCTGTGGGTTTGTCATATATGGCCTTTATCATGTTGAAATATTTTCCCTCTATGCCCACTTTGTTGAGAGTTTTTACCATTAATGGATGTTGAATTACTTTGCGTCCTGTTTTTTATATTTATTTGTTTTGGTCTCTGTCCTTTCTGTTGGAAGCTGTCCTCCAATGTCTGTTGGTCATAAACCCTTTGCACACAGGTGGAAGTCAAATTCTCTTTTTTTTCCCCCCAAAGTGATCTGTCTTATTTCATTGGAGCTCTCCAGCTGTCAGTGTATATAGTCCTCATGTATTAAATTCTCCATATTTAACTAGCAAAACTAGAAAGATGTTTAAATTAAGCATTAGAAAGACTTAAATTCTGGGGATATTAGATATTGCATTGGTTTAGCATGGGAGGCTTAATAACTTCTGAAAGCTTTTTGTTTTGATTTTTAAATATTAATGTTATCTGTTTGTAATGTATGTGGTGTGGTAGATTTTGTTGGGGGAATCAGGAGTAGAGTTCTTGCCTTGTTTTGGGTGGGAGGGGTTGTTTTTAGGAGTTTTACAATTCTCGTTCCCCAAAGTTCACAGTAATTCAGAGATAAAATTGGGTTTAGATTGATGAATTACAATATACACTTCTTATTCTGGTAGAATTGCTAGCCACTTGTGGTTGAGAACTCCACCTAAGTGATACTTCATTACCGTGACCCTTAATTAGGATAAGATAATGGGTCATTTTCTTCATTTTGAATACTTAGTTGTTGAGAAATTATTTCATCTAAGAATAATTTAAATGTTTTAAGGCCATCTGGGTGTCTCAGTTGGTTAAGCATCTGCCTTCGGCTCAGGTCCTAATCTTGGGATCCTGGGATAGAATCCTTCATTAGGCTCTCTGCTCTGCGGGGAGCCTGCTTCTCCCTCTGTCCGCTGCTCTCCCTGCTTGTGTGCTTGCTTGCTTTCTCTCTGACAAATAAATAAAATCTTTAAAATTTTTAAAAAATGTTTTAAACCAATGTAAAAAAAAGAAAAGGCAGATACCACAAAGAAAGTTCAATGTTTTCATAGAAGGAGTAGTGATAGATATTTTCTCAAAATTATTTTACTAATAGATCCTAAGGGTCTTGTAAAGTGAGAAAAATGCATTATGGTTTAAATTAATAAAATGCACCAATTTATTTCAGAACTATCGAAGCTAATAAAATAAAAAAACTTAGACATTAATTTTCATTAGTATGATTGTGTTAAGTGTGAGTAGTTCTTTTATTACATTAAAACAAACTGCTAGGCTATAAAGAATCCTTTGTTTATCTGTTGGTTTAATTTAAAAGTAAAATGTACATTATTCTAATTATATACAGTGTTGAATGTTTCATTTATAAATTCATGACTCTCATTCTTAATTTTAACAACATTTGATTACCTTATATTCTGTGGCTACTGTGTGGAAAGAAAGCTGGACTAAGAGCCAAGAGAAGAAGACTGTTTTCCAGGTCAAGTTATACTACTCATTTAGCTATGTAATATTCCCTTATTATATGACTAAATATTTCTAGATAGGTATTTCTTTTTAAAGTAATACATGTATAATTAGGTAATGCAAATGATATGTGTGTGTGTATGTGTGAATCTGGTGGAAAATTCAGACATTATCAAAATGTATAAAATGAAAAATGAGGGGCGCCTGGGTGGCACAGCGGTTAAGCGGCTGCCTTTGGCTCAGGGCGTGATCCCGGCGTTCTGGGATCGAGCCCCACATCAGGCTCCTCTGCTGTGAGCCTGCTTCTTCCTCTCCCACTCCCCCTGCTTGTGTTCCCTCTCTCGCTGGCTGTCTCTAGCTCTGTCAAATAAATAAATAAAATCTTTAAAAAAAAAAAATGAAAAATGAAAGTCTGCCCCACCTTCACTGAAAACAAAACAGGCTACAAGCATACACACGTCTACAGTAACAGAGCTCACGATTGCTAACTGTTTCTGTACATCCTTGCAGAAATTTTTCATGCCTGTGTCAGTATATGCACATAAATCGTAATACAGGTACTATTTAGCACCTTACTTTTTCCCCTTACATCTTGGAAATGACTTTATGTAAACACATTCCTGAACATATTTCTAACAAATATCTGGTAGCTATAATTTACAAATTAATAAGAAATTTAATTTTTAATTCTTTTTTTCTTAAATCTTTATTTTCCTCATGCATGTTGGAATTATATTAGCAAAATAATTTTTAAAAATCTGTGCAGAGAAAAATGTCTAAGAAAAGCAAACGTTAACAATGCACATATTGGGTGGTGAATTTGAAGTGACTTTTTCCTTTCTTTATGCTTTTACGTATATTTCATATTTTTAACAATTGACATTTTATTGTGGAAAATCCATTTTAATAAAAAGTACCATGCTATTATGAAGTAATTATCAATCAGTTGTTTAATTGAATTATAAAACCATATTCTTTATTGACTATTAAATCACACCTCATTAAAAATATTTTGTTATTTTTCCCAGTCTCTATTTTTAATTGAAGTATAATTTACATATAATAAAATGCAGAGATTTTAACTGTACCCTTTGATGAGCTTTTTATCCACTGCACTTAAGATATAAAACATTCCAATAATCCCTTAAAAGTCCTTCAAATCCTGTTTAAATCAACCCCTCGTCTCCACCCAGGCCACCCCGATCTGGCATCTATCCTATGGATTAGTTTTTTTCATTCTGAGCATCATATGAATGGAATCGCACTCCAGGTACTCTTTGGCGTCTGCTTCATTGAACATATCAGTATTTGTGTATCTTCCTCACAATTTAAAAAATGCCTTCTATTCATCTTTTTCTTGGTGTTTAAGTCGCACAGCTAGGAAATGCCAGAACCAGGGCTTGGTCTCTAGGCTGTGTGAGCCCAAAGCTCTTTTCCCTGACTCTGTACGTGTGGCTTTTATTGGGCTTGTGATAGGAAATATGGTCAGAAAGGGGGGTAGTTTCTGGTTGGTAGTACCTTGAATGTTATGCTAAGGAATTTGTACTTTATTCCTTGTAATGTGAGTTCTCCACAACAGCACTGTGATACCTTGGGATTGAAGTACAGCAAACTACAAGTTTGTTATTAAAAAAAAGAGATGTGGGGCGCCTGGGTGGCACAGCGGTTAAGCATCTGCCTTCAGCTCAGGGCGTGATCCCGGTGTTATGGGATCGAGCCCCACGTCAGGCTCCTCCGCTGCGAGCCTGCTTCTTCCTCTCCCACTCCCCCTGCTTGTGTTCCCTCTCTCGCTGGCTGTCTCTATCTCTGTCAAATAAATAAATAAAATCTTTAAAAAAAAAAAAAGATGAATTCCAGTTTTCCTTTAGCCAAGTATTCATTAAGTCGCTCCCGTGAGTCAGATGCTGTTCTAAGACGCTTGCTTCCAGAGCCATGTGGTGGTCTGACTGGACCTTTGAGCCCGGGGGCTTGGTTTGAGATGTTGGCCTTTTTAGGTGTTTCTCCACTGAGCAGGTCAATTTCCCTGGAGAAGATTCTGTTTACCATCTGGAGGGTGATAGCCTGGCTGTCAGCATTTAGGAAGTTGAGTTGGGGCATGTATGCGGACATTTAGATAATCTCCCTCTCTTCAGGAAGGTATCGGGCCACGACTGTCCCGGAGTTAGTTCTCTGAGTCCAGCTGTCCCTCTGTAACCCTCTGCAGAGAGTAAATCTCAGTGCTCGTCCTCAGTGGCCGAGGGCAGGCACGGGGTTGTGCACAGTGGGCAGGACATCCAGTTGCTGGTTGTGCGCCTCCCCTGATTTCCGCCTTTGCACTCCTTTGGGAGGTAGGTCAGGCCACCCAAAATCCTCTGGGGATTTTGCATCGCAAATCATGTCCGCTCTTAGTTTCCCTTTTGCCAGCTTTGGAGTCAGCCGTCTTTTGTTGGCTGTAACATTTTGTATCTCTCCATCTTATATTCTCTCCTGTGTCCCTTTACCTTTAAAAGAAAATCCCTTCACTGTCATTTCAGTGAGGTTTCCGAAAAGGAGTATATACATGCTTTCATTCTGTTGTGTTTATCTTGGAAGTCCTGTTTGTTGAATCATTCTAGGAATAATTTTGTTTCTTAACAAGTTTCCTTCTGTTAATTCTCAGGCAAGTTCAGAAGTACTGAATTTCTGTATTTTCGGAAGATCAACATAATTTGGACTCCAAGCATCTTCCTGTTACCCTGTTGGCAACTTATCCGTATTCATTCTTAAGGTACATCCCCTTTACCTGGAAAGGGGGATAGTGTCACATTGTGAACTACCTTGGATGTCACCAAGGAATTGGTATTTCATTCCTTTTGTGTGGGAATTGGTTGGGTCCACATGGCCCCCTTGTATCTGCCAGCCCCGCAGATTCTGTGGTAGGTTTAGGACACAGGAATTTGAGACACTCATCAGCCCAGAATGTCATGGACTTGGAGGAGGCAGGGGGCTCTTTAGGTCCATTGAGAGGAAATCACTTTGGTGGCTAATGTTTTAAGGAACCAAAGAGGGGGGAAAAAAAAAAAGAAAGAAAGAAACCCCAAACACATTTATACTGCTGGCATGAATTTATGGTTGTAGGTGTCAAGCTGTAGAAGGGGTCTCCTCGGGAGGTGCTTTCGTTGCATTCCTTTTCCTGTTTTTTGTCCATTTTCCCAAATTGGCATCATCTCCCTTCTACCTTTTCAACCCAGTCACTAACTGGTGTGGCTCAGCTCATACGAAGTGGCTTCTAGTTTTGTTGTTAGTGGGTTGGAAACGCTCTACCACCGTTAGGGGTACAAGAAGACCCACAGGAGAGGTTTTCCAGTTGTTCCCTCTCTTTGCTTATGGCACATAGTTCCCAGGTGGTTAAACTTTCTTTTCATAGGTAGGGCTTCTTGGGGAGCTGGTAGCTAAGGCGTCCTCTTACTTGTACTTACCAAGACGTTGGAGCATGGCTATAAAGACCATCCAGTTGGTGCTTCATTTTTAGCAATTCCTTCAAAGACTTGGTGTATGCATGGTTTAAAACATTATTTGCATATTTCTATAGGATTTAATGGAAAAGTGAAAGAGGACCTGTGGGGCTTTGCCCTTGCCACCTGTGTGCCCAGGAGGGGCTTCTTGCAGGAGCTTTAAGTTGGACAGGCTGAGTTTCTGCTGGCGTTCCAGGATCCATGTGAGAGGTCCTTATGGTCTGGAGACTGTGGGCTGGAGCTCAGCAGAGACTGATTACTTGCCTGGCCCTCTCCCCTGAGCTGCAGACTCATCTAGAGTGTGACCACCTCTCATTGGTCTTTGAACCCCTGGCAACTGGCATAATTCATGGAATGTATGGGTGCTCAGTAACAATTATAGACTGATTACATGAGGCAGTTATCACCATGGTGATCATCTACACTGAGGTGAGTCATGGGCATGAGTGAGGTTACAAAAATTATTGGGTACATGGCCATGGCCAGCTCATCATCTCAGTGCATGCAGTATCCAAACTGATGAGTGGAGAGCATCCACTTTAGGATGCAAAAGTGCTACTGGAGTTTGGCTCAGCATCCGGGTAGACAGTGCTGGTTGGAGAGCACAAACCTTATCCGATGGGGGCAGTTGCTGCTCAGCCACAGCCTGTAGACATGATGACAGAGCTCCCAATTTTTCAGATTTAAGGAGAACTCTAAATAGTAACATGAAATATCTTGGTTTTTTGGTTTTTGTTTACTTAAATTTATAATACTTAGGGGAAACAGTGAAATACACATTGGGATCAGATTTGGTGTGTGGGCCTTCACATTGTGATTTCTAGCTAACCAAACAGGAAGAAGTCTAGGCTGCTGGGAACCTTCATATGAGAGGCAGGTGGATGAAAAAGAATCCTTTAACAGGCTTGAAACAGAGCAATTAAAGAGCTAGAAAGGAGCAGTGAACTTGAATCTAAAGAAGGGAAGACTTGCAAGAAATCTGGCGGAGGTTGATGGAGATCTGCTGCGATGTGTATATATGGTGTGGAGGCATCGCATAATTAGAGAACACAGTGAGTCTGCCATGAATACAGAGAGAATTCATGTTAGCATTATGCAGCTGGCTTTGGTCTGGCCTAAGCACCCAGGTCCAGACTGTGACTTAGGCATCAGTGGAATCAAACTTGTTTTTGAAGTTATTTCCTTAAAGCTTTGCAAAAAGAGTCCAGTGTCATATAAATTAATTTGACATTTTGAAAACCATTACTCATGTATCTGTAATATAATACTTTAAAGGAGTATTTAAAATATTTCAAGGAATTTACATGAAACTGTCAAGGAAGCCACTCTTTTTATATCTTCACCATGAAAGGATGGGCCTTCATCTTATCTGTCTGGGGAGAATTATGACAGTAGATCCTATCCCAAAAGGTTTTATTTTATTGGAGGGAAGCCCAGTTAAAGTCCCAGTATTAATTTTCTGTCATGTTATCTACCAAAGAACAGATTTCCAAAGTCTCTCAAACATTTGTCATAATTATTTCTATTTGCTAAACTTGATCAATATTTTTCAAGTGACATATGCATTACAAGTCAAAACTGAACAAAGTATATCCTTGAGTATGATAAAGTATATCCTCTCTAATGTATCGGACTAATAGAAGATGTTTTCATTTGTTGAAATAAAAAGTTTATAATTAATTGTAAATTGCTCTAGTCAGTGCTTTGTGCAACTTAGAAATTATCTAGTTGGTCAAACAAAACCCATTTACTCAGTACCTTCCATGTACTTCCATATGCTCAAAGCTATGCAGATTGATTTGTTGTTATCCTTGTGCTGCAGTGGGTATTAGTGGGTATAATCTATGCCACACACTGATCACTCTGTGTGCTCCATGCACTCACGTGTGTGCCCCAGCCCTCAAACATCCCACCCGCTCTGTCTCTTTCCCATGATCTCCTTCTTATGTTTCAGGGACAGCTGAAAATACCAGTCATGCTAGAGCTATCCTTAACTGCTCCTTATTGTTATTCTCGTAACCCTTTGTATGTGCCATGGATACAGCACTTATCAAAATATAATATAATATATATATATACAATATATATATAATATAATATATACTATAGAGAGAGAGCGAGCACACGAGTTGGGGGGAGAGGGAAAGAGAATCTCAGGCAGACTCCCTGCTGAGTGTGGAAACTGACGCCAGGCGCAGTCTCACGACCCTGAGATCACAACCGGAGCCAAAACCAAGTCGGGCACTTAACTGACAGCACCACCCAGGCGCCCCTCAAATAATATTTTTGGTATTTAATTTTTTCTTCAGCAAAACTGCACACTTCCTAAGGGGTGTGTGTGTGTGTGTCATTAATTTCTGCATCTAGTCATGTATCTGACATAGGGGAGCTTTTCAACAAATGATTGTTGACGTAGATTGAAGCTGTTCGGTAGGACAGATACCACTCTAGTGCATGACTCAGGAAAATGAACTATTAACCCAATGTGTTATTAGGCATTTAGCGTAATAGTCTGATGAACTTAATGTCCTTATATATTGCTATCATATCATTCAAACAAAGGAACAAAAATAAGAATCTTTAAGGGAAGAAGGGCTAGTAGATATATACTTAAGTCTTCATAAACTAAAAAATCCAACACTATCGTATATTTGAAGATATTTCACATTGATTTAAGAATTTAATTGTTGGATAAATAGTCAGTGATAATGCCAAACTCTAGAAATTTCATTCATAATGAGAGTTTTTTAAATAATCTATGATAAATTTCTGTTATGTCAAAGCCTGATATTGCATCGTTTAGATATTCCATGAGTAAAAGCGTCCAGAAATCTGATTGTGAAAGTCTCACATAAAACAGCTTAAAACGTTATATTTACTCCCAACAAGAATGTTGGAAGGGTGGTCCAGCGTATCAGAAATATCCTGTTCAACCTCTTCTTTGTAGAGATCATGAGCGTGCCCCTGCTTTGTGCTGGCCTGTGTGTCCAGCAGGGGCTGAGACGGGAAAGCATGTTGGTATGCCCACTTCATGCGATCATGGCTGGCATATAGTAGGTTAGCATTTCACAAGTGTCCATGCTATATTGCTTGATTAGAATAGCATTGATATTATAGTCAATAAAAATATTAAAAGAAAAATATTTAAAATATTAAAATAGAAGTCATTTTAATCTATAAAAACACCTTGCAATAGCTATTGGTGTTGTGATATTGTCTCTCTTTAAACCTCTCTTGGAAGTTACGTGGTAGGCTTAGTTTTTTTTATTATTGCTACTGAAGTATAATGGACATACAGTGTTACATTAGTTTGGGGTGTACAGCATGTTGATTTGACAATTCTGTACGTTACTCCGTGCTCACCATGTTAAGTGTAGTCACAATCTGTCACCATACAACGTTATTACAATGTTATTGTCTGTATTCCGTATGCTGTACTTCTCATCCCCGTGACATACTTAGTTTATAATTGGAAGTTTGTGCCTCTTAATCCCCTTCACCTATCTCACTCATCAGCTTCTCTCCTGGCAATCACCTGTTTGTTCTCTGTGGTTAAGGGGCTGTTTTATTCTGTGTTTACTAGTAGTACCTTCAGAGAAGGCAAAGAGCTCCAGAAGGGGCCTTTTTAAAGAGCCAATGGAGGGGGAAGGTTAAAGATGGCTGAGGAGTAGGGGACCCCTTTTTCAGCCGGTCCCCTGAGTTGAGCTGGATAGGTACCAGACCAGCAGGAACATCCACGGAATCAGCCTGAGACACACGAAGATACATCTGGATCTCTACAAATGAACATCTCCAGCGCTGAGTATCGAGGTACGAAGCGGGGAGCCGTGAAACCGCGCACAGACNATCGGAAGCTAAACAGAAGGGGGAGGGAGCCGCCGTGTCAGGGCGCCGGGAAGCGGTAGCCACCTGCACGGGGGAGCGGACAGACCGCGGACCCGCACGCTTTAGACAGCAGACTGAGAACGGGAGCTCCGGGAGCGCACGCGGGATGGCTGGCGGTTGGCGGGCGCCCTGCACGGGGGAGCAGGCGGACTCGCGGACAGCACCCGCGAGACAGCAGACTTAGAACGCGAGCTCCAGG
>NC_048227.1:2476502-2536324 GCF_002007445.2 Ailuropoda melanoleuca
AAAAAAAATAAGAACTTCATTTTTATAATGCTATTTTAATATTTAAAATTTTATTTTAAATCCTATTGATGCTCATATGGTTTGAATTTCATTTTTGGTTTATTCTGTGCAAAAATAATTTTTTTCAGAGCATTTATTAATGTTAGCTTCTAAATTACTTCAAAATGTTCATTTATTGGTTACCTGATAGTATAAATACCAACAGCAACCTCAGTTATGTAAACTGTTTGTTTTTATCATTAAGAAGGACTTTATCTTATTTTTGAGAAATGATCACTTCTTTATGCATACATGGTTATCACTAGCCGTCTCTGCTCCTTTCAACTTGTTTAATTCCTTCCTCAACTGTAACAATTGTATAGTTTTTGTATTTGAATTATTTTGCTCATAAATTATGTTATCCTTGGCTAAAGGCTTTTCTCTTTTAGTAAATGCTTTTGACTATCTGGCCTTTATAGCATCAATTTCATTTTTAAATGCCTATGGAGACATGCTTGACTGCTTATAAATTTTCTAGTATAGTTCTGTAAGAATTCTTCACTTTCCAAGGACCATATGTATCCGTCTCGGTTTCCAACAGTTTATAACTGCCAGAATAATTTAAAAGACATTTTTTTTTCTTTTGCAACTTAATTTAGAGCAGAGTGTATTTTGTCAGCCAAGGCAGTGTAGGAAGGGGCACGGATCAAGCAACATTAGACCCCCAGCATCCTTGAAGGCAGTGCAGGGCGCCCAGAGAGCGCTGCCCGAGGAGTCTGAGTTTTTAAAATTTCAGTTTATTTCATCCTTAGGCTACATATCCATTGTGGGTGGGCGACGGGATTTCTGCCCAGTGCAGTCCGAGGCAGACGGAGGAACCCCATATCAAATGCTGCGGATACCTTTCAGACAGGAGGAAGTGCAGCAGATATGTGGCCTGGAAGTGAGCCCTGTGACTTCTGCTTGCATTTCATTGGCTGAAGCAAGGTGCCATACTTTACTGAGCGGGCAAGAAGTGCAGTCCCACAACGGGCCTGGAATATTCTGTTGGCAGCAGAATTGAAACCACAGGTTACAGCCATCTTCCAACCAAGGCTACCTTTAGGGGGGAATTTTAACTGGTCAGTAATAGCTTTTTTGCTGGAGACATTTCCACATTATGCAGAATGAAAACAGTCACTGGTGTCAAAGCTATTAGAGATGGGGAAAAAATTAAACAGGAAAGCAGAGAATTGACGAAGGGGTTTGGAAAATTGTAGCAATGCACCACATAAACAGTTTGGCAGAATGCCAGATGGCCTAGTGTGGATAATCAATTTTGGGCTCACATGACTGAAAATTTGGGGGAAAAGAAAAGATGAACGTGGAGTTGCTTCTAGCAGGGTAGAGTTTTGGCTTCCTTGTAGCTGTTCACTGCTAGAACTCTCAGTTCTCTGTACTCTTCATCCTTCAAGGCTTAATTCAAATACGAGTTATTTGTGTGTACTTTCCCCCCTCACATATGCACTTCCAAGGAAGGATGAGGGGCCCGTTTTTGTGTCCTCTGTGTGTAGCACATAGCTCACAGGCGCTACGTGATTATTCAGTGAACGGATTAGAAGCAGTGGGCAACCCTCTCCCACGGTGCCCAGGAGCCTGCCACCCCTTTGGGTGCTCAGCATTTCATGACCTGGCTTGGGGCATTGCTGCTGGTGGCAGCTGCTGAAGCACAATGGAGTTTCTGAGAACTCCTGCCCTGCTCTGCTCATTTTGGTGAGGTCAGTGCAAGTAGGAAGAGTAAGAAATAGTGTTGGGAGCTATGAATCGAAGGGGATAGTAAATTTGTACCTAATAAGTGTTTTTTGTTCTGCATGTTTTTGTTTCATTCTTTTTTGAACATTGAGTATATTAGAATGAGGAAAGCCTAAATTAGTATAATCTAGTTAAAGAATTTAACAACTCTTCGTAAAGCCTTCACATAATTAGATAAACACTTTAACTTTCAATCATTGCAATGTAGAGCAGTGGTTCTCCAATGTGACAGTGCATCAGAGTTGCCTGGAGCGTTTACCAAAGCCTGGATTGCCGGGTCCTGCTTCCAGACCTAGTTTCAGTAGGTCCAACATGGGGACTGAGAATCTGCATATCACAGGTTCCCAGGAGATGTGAGACTGCTGTCCTGGGGACCACACTTTGAGTAGCAGTGATGTCCAGGAAGGACAGTGGAAATGGGATAGAAATATATACGTTTAAAGCTCCACGATGCTACCTAACAAACATTTGACTTTATGCAAGTTACTCAACCCCCCTAGTCCTCTGTTTCCTTCTTGTGGAAAATGAAGGTCATAATTGATTGAGCTCACATGGTATCAGATGAGATTGTATAATAGAGCCATTAAAAAAAGTAAGGCTCTGTAAAACATTGTCTTACAATATCTTCAATATTATGAACCATGAATGTCTACTTTGTATTAGATGTACACAGGGCACTGTGCAAGGGAGTAGAGGGCAGGGCATGGAAAGGAAAAGAGCAGCACAAGTGAGGCAGATGCCAAGTGCCAAGTGCCAAGTGTGTGAAAGTGCCAAGTGTGAATTCAGGGAAGGACAGGTTGCAGTGGGCTGCTCGGGCGGCCTTGACCCACTCTGTACTTGGTAAAGACCATCATTTCATAAGAAGACCCTGGCCATCTTTGATGTAGAACTGTCTTACTGCAGAGGTAGTGTCCTGAAACGTAGACGTCTGTAATGTTAGTGCATTTGAGTAAACTTTATCCTTCCGTTGGTCTCAGTCTCAGGTTACCTACCTGTTAGAGCTTGGTAAAATTAGAAGTGTAAAATTCTTCATTTTGCCAGCCTTTAAAACGCATCATCTCAGTAAGAAAAATTATAAACACCAGAAAGAAACCAAAAAGTCATTTTCTTAGTCTGCTTAAGCTGCTATAAACTGCCATAGATGAGGTAGTTTATAAATAACAGACATGTATTTCTCACCGTTCTGGAGGCTGGGATGTCCAAGATCAAGCCACGGGCCGATTTGGTGTCTGGTGAGCGTCCCTTTCTAGGTTCATGGACAGTCATCTTTTTACTGTGACCTCACATGTGAAAGGGGCAGGGGAGTTCTCTGACATGTTTTTTTATAAATAAGGGCACTAAACCTCTACCCTCATGACCTAACCACCCTCCCCAGCCCCTATTTCCAAATACTATCACATTGGAGGTCAGTTTTCAACATACGGATTTAGGGGATGGGCACTTTTATTAATGATTTTTTTTATTATATTATGTTAATCACCATACAGTACATCCCCGGATTCCGATGTAAAGTTTGATGCTTCATTAGTTGCGTATAACACCCAGTGCACCATGCAATACGTGCCCTCCTTACTACCCATCACCAGTCTATCCCATTCCCCCACCCCCTCCCCTCTGAAGTCTTCAGTTTGTTTCTCATAGTCCATAGTCTCTCATGTTTCATTCCCCCTTCTGATTACCCCCCTTTTCTTTAAGGGGATGGGCACTTTTGATTGAACCAAGTGAGATTGGTTAGGAAAATCTCTGAGAATCTCAACTTAAAAATGTAGCATGTATACAGTTAATACATAGTTGACCAGCACTAGCATTTTTCTTTTAAGGCATGTGACCTTGTCCATTCTTGAGTTTTAGGTATTTTTATTATGGTTTAATCCTAAGGTTTTAAAATTATGCTTAATAGTAGGTTTAGAAATTAATATTGAAAGTAAAATATTAAAATTTTTATTCTACTTTAAGTGATTTAATAGCCCAATATTTACGATTAGATAAAAATTATAATTTACCAATAATAATTTTTATTGATTTGAATAGGAAATATGGAATAATTTTATAGGTCAGAGTGATTTATCTGGTAAATAAATTATTTTTGACAATAAAATTGGATTTTAAACGTATCTTGGACAAAGACTACATCTGGGTAATAGATTGAGCTCTAGATGGAGAAGTATAATTATATATACCACCTACCATTATGAGTAATCCCATTTATATAAAAGCTTTACTGTACCCATCACCAGCCTATTCCATACGGTCTATTCCATAGGCTGGTGATGGGTATTAAGGAGGGTACATATTGCATGGAGCACTGGGTGTTATATGCAAGTAATGAATCATGGAACTTTACATCAAAAACTAGGGATGTACTGTATGGTGACTAACATAATATAATAAAAAATATTTAAAAAAAGCTTTACTGTAATTTTAATACTTTTTGTTATATATTTTCAACCAATGAATACTAAAAGGGCAGTTACTACCATACGTGTTCTATTTAGATTTTTGACATTAAAAGAGTGATCCTCATTCTTGAAAAAGATTGAGAATCCCTGACCAAGTTCATAATATTAAATATAGTAGTATTACCCAGTCCCTTCATCTTGACTGGCTCTTTGCATCATCTTGTAAGACCATGTGTCTTACATAGTTCTTACCTGATTGGCTAGAATCATAGCTTCTGTGAAGTAGGCAGGGATAGGAAAATAAAAACATTAACTGGTTTGAAGATGTGAGCATATTTCATCACTCTGAAGGCACAGATACACCTTAGCTTTAGAAGGTGGCTTTTTCCTTCCCTACTTTGTTCTCCACCTGGCCACCTCCTTCTCAGAACCTTCCCTTATCATGTTGCCTCACATGTCCTTGTTGAAGAATGTACTAGAAAGCACAACCAAATTCTTCCACCATCATTTTTCATTTTAATTCTTTTAAAGATAACTTGTTTCTGAAGTACCACTGGAATGGTAAATCCAAAAATTTGCCCCCAAATTCTTGAAAAATTTTAGCATGGGACAGTTATAAACCCTGCACTATGTACTGTCAATTTCCCACAATTAAGTAAGTGTGAATTAACATTGAAACGGATCAATTGAATAGAGATCCAGGTATATATGAATATCTGATGTGTGATCATGCTGACAAAAATCAGTTCAGAAAAGGTGGTTTATTTAATAAATATTATTGATATAACTGACCATACTTCTGGAGGAAAATAATTTTAGGCGCCCTTCTTACCTGTGAGCAAAAATTAATTTCAGATAAGTTACTATTCTAAACATTCTAAATATTATATGTCATAGAGGCAGGATTCAAATTCAGTCTGACTCACTCCAAAGCCACATGCTACATTTTAAGTGTCGTTGGATGTCATTGTGTCACATTTCCTAAAGGAGAAACATGTTTGTTGCTCGACACTTGATTGTTTCCATTTCATTGTCATGAATAATGCTGTGATGAACATCCTTCTATATAAATTGCTAAGTGGAGTCATGTTATTTATTTGCTTAGAGCAAATTCTTAGAAGTGAAATAGCTGGGTCAAAGGATCTCACAGTTTGAAGACTTTTGAAATGAATTTCAAGGTTGCTTTTCAGAAAGGCTGTGTGGATTGAATGATTTTATTTTTTTGGTGTATTCAATATCTTATTGTTTTTCTGTTCAAGATGGATCATCATTTGTTAGAAGTATTGCACCCCTATTTTCTTTTTATATTGGCCAGTTTCTAATGAACTTTGGACTTACTGTGAAATGTGGAGTTGATACTGTGTATCCTTTTTATCATCTGTTATGAATTAACATATTAATAAGCTCATGAAGAAAATACCACTTCTCTGAGCCCACATGTCTCCTTCTCTAGCATTATTCAAAGGGCTCTGTTAGGATCTAGTCACAGCAGTAGGGTTCTGCTTTCCATAGTATCCTCGTAGCCAAGGTGCTGAGGCCAGAAGCCCTCTGGCCTCACAGCCTCTGAGTTCTCTCTGTGAAGCTTTTGGCTCCGTGATTTCTGTTGCCCTCCATTATCTACTCAGTGGAAGTGCATTATATTTCCAAGTTGTATAAAAACACGTACTGTCTTAAGACTTACTCCTGTGTTTTGTTATCTTTTATGCATATAGTTCTTTTTGATAGAATCTAGAATTTACTGGGTTAATTCTGAAGGCCATGAAATACGATTTCTGTGAATTCTTGTCTTCCTGAGAGGATGCGTTCTCTTTGTGGAAGCCGCCACAGGGTTGATACAGTATTCTTTATTTTTCTTCCACATACTTTGTACCTTCATCTGCAACCAACAAGAGACAGAGTTGAAATAATGACATTTTGCGACTTACTTGATGTACATAGAATTCCTTGCAAGTTGCCATTTTACTTAAAATTTTTAAATAATACATTGTGCTAAATATTATCCCTTGTGCCGAAGGAAAATAAAAGAAAGTTCTTTTCAGAGCGGGAGTTTTGTGTCCTACAGTATTTTTTGTGAAATAGGGTGGAGGCACATCGTCAATCACAGTACACTCCAAACTGAATTTAGAGCGTCTTCATCTTGTGATCAGACTTACCTGGTCTCTGTGCAGTTAAATTTAGCCAGGATGGAAAAAATCCTATTTCAGTGCATGTAACACTAAAACAAAACAATGCAGCTTCATTTTCAGTCTCTGAAATCTGCATCTAAAAATATGTACTTAGATATATAAAAAATACAATGTTTGTTAAACGTCAGCACAGTTATCACGGTGATAATGATATTTGTAAAGTCAATGTGAATTTTTAGTTTACATATAAATATATATACACACATGCATATATCTCTCAATATATTTAGGTATATATGTATCTCAGTGGAGATGAATTAGCATACTCAAAATCAATGTTCTATGGCAAAACAAAAATTATGGGTATTGCACGTGTTACCAGGGATTAAGTTAGAGTAGTCCAGAGGACCACTTGCTTAGAGCACCTATCTCACATCCCTCCACCGACAGAACCTCTCCTTATTTATTGCTGGATACTTATTATTATGCCTTCCTTGATTTTATTGGAATACCATTAATTAGAATACCTCTCTGCCTGTCTATGACATAATAGTTTGGTTTTCCTCCATCCTTGTACTTGTTTGGTGACTACTAAAGCTGAACTTCTAGAACACGTAAAACAGGTTGGGAATTCTCTTGTACTGATTATATCCACTTGACAGATAGATGTGTTCAGGAACTTTCTGTAGTCATTAAAATATAAAGTAAAATTTGAAATGCTTTGTGTGATATTAATATTATTACTATGGTAAGTGATGGTCTAAGAAAAGATTTCTTGTAAGAACTCTTGTCATATTTCCTTCTGTTTTCATGTTTTGATATTTCTAGGAAATGTTTTACTCTATAAAAGATAGGTTTCTATGATTTTGTTTTGCAGTAGTGCACAAAAGCCTAGTTGAAATGAACGTATTGGCTTGTTTTAAAACTTCGTTTACAATTCATGATTGTTTAAAGTAGTAAAGGTTAAAGTAAATTCTACAAGTGTTGGATAAATTCAACCAGCTTCTAATAATTTTATTTTAGCATGGTAGGAGAAAGAACAACCTATTTAATGGCTTTCCATACTTTTAAATCATGCAAACTAAATTTTCTTTTTTGTTTAAAAAATCCTTTTCCTTTTTGTTCTTTTGTATTTTATTTATTATAGCAGTTGTTTGCCAGGAGTAGAGGTTTTTAAGAGTTACAACCCGGCCAAAAAAAAAAAAAAAAAAAAAAAAAAAGCACATCTGTGTTGATGATGCAATATTTATTAATACAGGTCATATTACTTTACTATATCGGCACCTAATGGGTATGTGAATTATTTAAAATGAGCATCTGTGTACTATTTTATGATATTTGAAATAAAATGAATTTTTAATATTCATATGTAATACAATCTGCCAAGATTATCCTGGTACAAGTTTTCAAATCCAAATGGGAAGTCAGCTGCAGTGTTTCTCCCTCACTTTATAGGTCAGGCAAGCCTAAAGTTGGACACAACCTTCAGTGAAGTTTTCTTGCTTCAAAATGGGATAATTATGTATATATATTTATACACCATTATGCTAATAATTTTCAAGTCAGTTAAACTTCCAGCTTGCTTGCATGCCTCCTCTGTCCTTTTTTCTGGAATTAATGCTATCCAAAAATAAAACCAGAAGCATCGATTTAGCTGACTTCACTTCCCCCTAAATTTAGAAGTTTTATATAACAGAAAACTTAAAAAGTTTTCATCTAGAAAATTTTCCTCAATGGAATTATTTAGACCTAGAAATTGTTAATCTTGTTATCAAGCTTTGAAAAACTCTTAATCTAACTGAAAAAATTGAGTATTGGTTTCGTTCAGGTTTTAGTTTGATACAACTCCTGAGGTTAAGATTGGATTTTCTGGTGAGCTGAAATCAAGGCCCTGGGCCTCAGGAGCTGTCTGCCGGGTGAACGCTCGTGGGGCCGCTCCACTGTGCAGAGGCTGGTGGATTTTTACCTGCCTCTTCGCCCCTCACATCTTAGCTGACACAGTCTGAAAGGAAGTCAGAATTTGCCAGTATGTTAGTTCATGATACATATTTTTCACTTTACAAATAATTATGTGCATTTTGCTGCATCTCATTTCAGAGAGCTCCTTTCTGTTGTGTGGATTCTGAGCAATGTTTCTGAGCTGGACTGACCACAGGGTAGGATCCTAACCTCATTCATGACTGTGAATCATCTGAAGCTGTTTATCTTAGCTGCCATGCAGTTCGCTAATTAGGTCAGTCTAGGGGTTAAGGGAAATGAAAGACTGAAATAATAGTTGCATTCTCAGAACAAAGCCCAGTCATTTTGTTCTGTCTCATAAACCCAGAAAGGGAAGAGCGGTTTAGACTTTGCTGTAGCATTCATCACCTTCCTCACTGTGTCTGAAGATTGTGCAGAAGGTATTTAAATAAGTACCTTAAGAGGGATAAGGTACGTATTTAGATTATACTTATTTTTAAAACATTTTTTTATCCTCAAACTGAAACCTGTTAATTGTAGAACATTTGGAAGACACGGAGAAATAGAAAAGAGGAAAATTTAAAAGTACCCATGATCCTACCATCTAGAAGTATAATTATTTAATGGATTTCTTTCTGGCCTTTTCTATTCATATGTTTTATTTCACACAATTTAATTATTGCTTTCTATTGTGTGACTGTAGCTGAAATTCTCTGAGTGCTTATTTCATGGAAGGCAGCGAGCTAAGAGCTTTGCCTGTGGATCTATTTCATGTTCACTGCAGTCTATGAGACTGTTATGTTCCAGCAATGAATCTGAGACTTAAATTAGAAACTTGTGACTTCTAGTCTGGACAAGAGAGCATAGGTCTGTTTCTCCCTCCTCCTCTCTACTAAGTACAACTATAAACTCTAGAAATAATGCAGGAGGTGAAAAAGGAGGACTCTGAAAGGTTGGGACCTTTGCACTGGAGGAACCATAGAGTGTCTGGGCCAGTCACATTCCCCTAGCCAGGAGGAACCAGCCAGACCTGGCATTTCTTGACCCCTAAACCAGCAACAGAAGGTTGCTCAGGTGGCCCCCCTCCTTCTTTGGATCCAACAGGAGCAAGCCTGTCACCAGCAGCAAGAGAGATTCGTAGGAGCCCATCCAACATTCATCAGCCAGGGCACATGATCTCCTTCCCTGCTGGGCCTGAGATACTTCTCACTGAGAGACATCTGGGCATCTGGCAGTTCCCGCTATAGGATACCACCACCAGAAGTGGCCCAGTCCTTTCCTGCCTAGACATACTAGGTGGCCAGGAGGCACAGATAAGGGGGATCCTGTCACAATAAGCACTAGGTCAGGGAAGCCTCTTCTAGCCTGTGGGTCTGATCTCCAACCCTCTTTCCACTGAGAGACATGGGGCAGCCAGGCTTGGGGAAACTCCTTCCACCCTCTCAGACAGCACCAGCCAGACACTTGGGAGTCCCTTCAGCACCAGATAAATAAATCAGAGCAAAAGATCACTGTAAAGGCTATGAAAATTAGGCTGTAAGATAGAGTTTGTCCTGGGCTGTAGAGCAGACTTCAGCATGTTTAAAACAGTTAAGTCATGCAGGGTGTGTTCTCTGACACACAGCAGATGAGCAATCAGTAACAGAAAGACAACAGGAAAACCTCCAGACAGGTAAAAATGAGATCACACACTTGTAAATAATACATGGGTCAAAGAGATCTTAAAGGAAATACAAAATACCAGAACCACATGGAGATGAAAACACAACATGTTAAAGTATGTGGGATGCAGCTAGCATAGTTCAGAAAGGGAAATTTATAGTACTAAATTTTACATAAAAATTGATGAAAGGTCTCAAGTCAATAATCTAAATTCCTACCTCAAAAATTTTGGAAAGAAGAACAAAGAATCCCAAACAAACAAGTAAAAACCCCAAAGTAAGCAGAAGGAAGGAAATAATAAAGGGCAGAAGCCAATGAAATTGAAAATAAGAAAAAAATAATGAAAATCAAGGAAGCAAAAAGCTTCTTTGAAAAAAAAATCAATAAAATTGATAAGCCTCTAGCAAGACTAAGAAGGACAGAGACAGTACACAAATCACTTAATATCAGGAATGAAATGGGATAACACCACAGATCCTGAAGCCAGGAGAAGAATAATAAGGAACAGTATTATTCTCATGTATTTGCCAACTAAGAAGAAATGGGCAATTTGTCTAGAACTACAAACCACCACAACTCAAACAAGACGCAGTAGATGATCTGAAGCGTTTTCTAACCATCCGGGAGATGAATGGGGGAGTGGCTGCGGTTACGGACGAGCAGCGCCAGGGACCCTCGCCGTGATGGACACATGAGCCGACACACGTGCAGAAATGGTGGAGAGTCACATACATTCATGAGTACAAGCCAGACTGGGTCCCAATATCCTACTATCGTTTTGCAGAATGTTACTCACTATTGCAGGAAACTGAGTAAAGGTACTTAGAATCTCTCTTATGTTTTACAACTGCATGTGAATCCACAATGATCTCTAGGATTTTCAATTTTTCAAAAAGCTTACAACTTGTTGCATTAAGAGTTGAATCCTGTTGGTGATGCCAGAGCCTGTGTTCTCAGTGGCACATCTGTGTTGCCATGTTACTCTGAGATTTTGCATTGCTCGTAGTTTTGTGCAATCACATGTGAATCCTGTGTGTAAATTTTGAAGTGTTCGTGTGTGTGTATGTATATATGTGCATGCATATGTATCTTTATCAGCAATGATCAATATTAGATAATACATATATATTTTCTACTTTCTGTATAATTTCTATATATATCCAAATATATGTGTATTTTCCTACTTCTGCCCCATAGCTTTAACGCTCCTTTAAGTATAAGCCGTTGTAGTCACTGAGGACTCTCTAGGTTCCAAGTTGCAAAAACCAAACCTAACTTGGTAGGGAGAACCAATTGAAACTGCTAGGGTTGCTGCCAGATTCTACCATTTTGACTTAACAGAGATGGTAGTTTCATATGGTTCAAAGAAATTGCTGGCGTACACGATTTCTTGGAAGGATCTTAGAGTAGGTCATAGGATCCGAGGAGTTGTGGAGAGGACAAGAGTGCTCTGGGGCTTCTGGAGCTGCCGCTGCGGCCTGTGTCTCTTGTTACCAGGGCATGACATCTAAATGATAGTTAAATCATGAAGTAAAAATGACTCTAGACTAGACTTAATTGTTACAGCTTTTGAGTTCATTAGAATTTCTCTCTTCTGTTAATGACAAGCTTATCAAAATTAGAGACTATCAAAATGTTTTCAAAGGTAGCCTTTGAAGAAGACGTAATATTTATAAACTTTTATTTTTTTATTATGTTAGTCACCATACCGTACATCATTCGTTTTTGATGTAGTGTTCCATGATTCATTGTTTGCATATAACACCCAGTGCTCCATTTAAAATGTGCCCTCCTTAATACGCATCACCAGACTAATCCATCCCCCCACCCCCTTCCCCTCTAAAACCCTCAGTTTGTTTCCCGGAGTCCACAGTCTCTCATGGTTTGTCTCCCTCTCTGATTTCTTCCCATTCAGTTTTCCCTTTCTTCCCCTATGGTCCTCCACACTATTCCTTATGTTCCATATGAGCGAAACCATATGATAATTGTCTTCCTCTGCTTGACTTATTTCACTTAGCATAATCTACTCCAGTTCCATCCATGTTGATGCAAATGTTGGGTAATCATCCTTTCTGATGGCTGAGTAATATTCCATTGTATATATGGACCACGTCCATTCATCTGATGAAGGCATCTCGGCTCCTTCCACAGTTTGGCTATTGTGGACATTGCTGCTATGAACATTGGGGTGCATGTGGCCCTTCTTTTCACTACATTCACTACATTTACCTTGAGGTAAATACCCAGTAGTGCAATTGCTGGGTCATAGAGTAGCTCTATTTTTAACTTTTTGAGGAATCTCCACACTCTTTTCTAAAGTGGCTGTACCAGCTTCCATTCCCACCAACAGTGTAAGAGGGTTCCCCTTGCTCCACACCCTTTCCAACATTTGTTATTTCTTGACTTGTCAATTTTTGCCATTCTAACTGGTGTAAGGTAGAAGCTGGTTCTTTGAAAGAATTAATAAGATCGATAAACCACCAGCCAGCCTTTAATATGTATTTTTTGGCAAATGTGATTCCACCACAGATTCACATTTTTTTTAAGATTGATTGATTGATTGATTTCAGAGAGAGAGAAAGAGTGTGAGTGTGTGGGGAGGGACAGAGGGAGAGAGAATCCTTAAGCAGACTGCCCACTGAACACAGAGCCCCACATGGGGCTCAGTCCCATGACCCTGAGATCGTGACCTGAGCTGAAACCAAGAGTCAGACGCTTAAGTGCGTGAGCCATCCAGGTGCCCCTCACATAGTCACTTTTTTCTACCATGCTTGGGGTCACATAGCAAAGACTGTTTGAAGGCAGGCTTGTGAATAATGGGCATGAGAATCAGTGGCTGAATGCTTTAAATCTTCCTATAACATACAGGATGCATGTTTTAAGAACTTAAGAATGCAAATAGAAGGCTCACATGTCCTCTCCAACTGAAGGTATTTTCCTTGAAGCTTTTAGTTTGTGACTCAGATGCTGAACCTAGCTATGGTATATGAGTGATTATTATTATTGCAAAAGTCAGATGGGCACTTGGAAATAAAATCCCAAATGGTGGGGGATAGTGACTCTTGCAAGGACTTGGTAATTGAGTAGTTTGCCGCTGTGCACTCTGACTTCAGAGCTCATCAGCACAGGAGGCCCCTGTCTGAGCAGTGCAGTTGTATCCTTTGGAAAATGGTACTGACCAGGATCACCCATCCTGTTGTCCAGGGTGGCTTACATGAAGACCCATGCGAACTTTGCTTGGGTCCATTTCCAGAAAACAGTATTTTCTTTGCTAGTGAATGTCTATGTTACTTCTGCTAGGAAACAACAACAACAACAACAACAACAAAAATGCATGCTTGAAGGTTTTCTTGAGTGCCGGGACATCTAGGAGCCCCGCTCGGTGCCCAGATGGAGTCATCAGCATCCTCAGATGTACCTGCTCATTTGTACTCTTCTCTGATTCATCCCTAAGTGTCTTGCAGTAACTCCTGCTTTCTCTGTCTGCAGCCCCATTCAATGTCCATTCAAGTCCCTTGCATATCTGTTTACAGTTTCTAAACCGTTTTTGTAGTCATAAATATTTGAACTTCAAGGTAGTCCTGCAAAGTATAAACAAAGATGTTATCATGCTTTTTCCTTTAAAAACCTGCCTAGACAGAAACCAGCACAAGTGAGTCTAGTATCATCAACATAGACTGTAGACTTCATAAGGGCAGGGATCTGTTCTGTTTACCATGCCAGCCCTAGCTCCCAGTATCGTGCTTGACGTTCGAGAAATGTTTCAAGATCATTGATGTTGAATAAACCTAAGAAGTACTGAGCTCCTCAGAGCTTGGAAGAACAGAGAAAAACTTGTGTTGGTAGAAGAGAGAAATACACAGCCCCAGGAGACCAGAATGTAGCTCAAAGCAACCTGTCACAAGCACATCTCTTTGAAGTCTGGTGTTTTATCTTAAAAACTCATATAA
Organism: Ailuropoda melanoleuca; assembly: GCF_002007445.2. NCBI lineage: Eukaryota > Metazoa > Chordata > Mammalia > Carnivora > Ursidae > Ailuropoda > Ailuropoda melanoleuca. Next base: position 2,490,369 of record NC_048227.1, read on the forward strand.
ATTTTGAATCCTACTTCATATTAAGAATGCTTATTTTATCGCAAACTTATTTTAAACGTTATTTATCCTAAAATAATATTTCTGGGAAATGTGCTGTACGTATCCTGAATACCCCTAACTGACATATCTCTAGGATACTTGTTTTGCTTTTGAGAAATACAAATGTCCAATTAATTACATCCTGTCGAAGGACTATCAATATGCGGATGAACCAAATTTATGCCTTCCACCTTTGCCTTATCCCTGAATTCATCATCTTAGTTCATGGCAACTCTACCTTTCCAGTTTTTTGGGCAAAAAACCTGTTTCATCATCCTCGACTTGTTTCTTTCTCTCACAGTTTACATCCACTTTATTAGGAAGTAGTTGTTTCTACCTTAAGAATATATCCTCAACGTGATCGCCTGTAACCATCCCTTCTGCTACCAGACTGGCACCATCATCTCTGTTAAATTAATGCAACAAGGAGGCTGTTCGTGGCTTTAATGCGGTAGCAGCCTATGTAAGCAGACTGGAATCTAAGCCTGTAAATGCCTCCAGGTTACAAAATCCGAAACGCTAAAGATGACCAGTCACAACAAACAGCCAACTAGCCTTAAAGCTGTAGCCAGTCCATTTCCTTTCCTTGCTTCCTTCTGCACTTTCTTTCTTTCCCCTGGTTCCTGGGGTAGAGGGCTCCTGACCACTCACCAGCTGGTGCTGCCCCACTCTGGTCAAGTTTTGCTGAAATAAAGTCTTAAAATGTCTGATATGCCTCAGGATACCTTTGCCATCTTTCACCTGCTTTGTGCTCATAAGTGGGGTCTGTGTCTCCACACGGCAGCACGAACACACACGTCAGGCCATGGTAGTCCTCTGCCCAGCACGCCCTGTGTGACCCACCTAACCAGAGTGAAGGCCTTCGCCGGAGCCTCACCTCCTCCATCTCTGTCCCGGACACTGGCCACCAGTGTGCTTGATGCACTGCTGGTTTGCATGTGCCGTGCCCTCTGTCAGACCTGCTCATTGGCCAGAGAGCCAGATGGCTAACTCTGTACCTTGTTTGAGTCTTTACTCAAAAGTCACACTTGCAATGAGGTCTTCTCCATTCATCGCACATGAATCTCCACACCTACCACCAAACACACTCCCCTTTCCCAGTTTATTGTTTAGTCCCTGACACTTACCGTGTCTAACATACTATCTCTTTCACGTCTTGAAGGCGTTTATTAATTATCTCCTCCCCCCACCCCCTTTCTCTCAAAAAATACATCTCTAGACGATGCGCTTGAGGAGAGTGGCAGGGGGTGGCACCCGGCACGTACCAGGCATGCCAGGATATCTTTGTTTTCCTGATCTTTTATTAGGAGTTTTATTAGAGTGCCGTCTTTGAACTGTCCCTCACTCTTGTCTTGGGCTCAGAACTGTAATGCCCACCCCCAAAGTCTAAAGCCTCCTTCTTGTCTTTACGATATTCGGCCGACTTTGCACTGACTTTCTGAGTCACCCTCCCAGTTGTCCACGACGGCTGCTTTCTTCAGGCATCAGGGGCAGAGCTGTTCATGGAGGAAAGAAAGATACTGTCTCCTTTCCGCTTACTGATTTATTCCCACACATCCCAGTGCCTTTCTCCTTATTAGAAATTGTAAGTGTGGTTGTGGAACTGGAAAGTTCTTGAGACCATCAGTATCCTGGTGACCATGGGGTTTCCCCAGGCAGGCGACTCCTAAAGAGACGTGCTACTCGGGGTTGGGGTGCATCTGTTTTCCTTCAGTGGTAGTTCCTGGCTGGGCTGATGCCTGGTACGTAGTAAGTGCTCAATAAACCGTTTTTGAGTCAAGACTGGACCCCGAAATTTGAATTTGGTTACTTAGTGTTTCCCTATATGGCCTCCATGTGGCCTTTACATTTTTACAAGCTGAAGCTGGAGGAGACCTTGTCAGAGGCCAGGCTACAAAGAGCATATGTTTCCTTCCAGAATGTGCTGTCTCTAACAAGCAAGCTAAATAAGTTTTTCTGAATATGTATTCAAACAGGATTCACTCTAGGGCTGGCCTTCCATTTGGAACATGTTTTTACAAGGAACCTGTAAGTTATGAATATTTCACTTTCTTTTCATGGTTTTCTTTTTAAATTCACATTGGCTTCTATTTTCTTGTTAAAATGGATTGAGAAAGATTAATTCAACAAAAATGCCAGTGGGGGAAATGCAGAGAAAATATGCAATCATAATAAATATTTTAGGTCTCTGTTATTCAACAACACACAGCTATGTTGACATAGCGGGTCTAGGACAGAATGCAATGCCATATCACCACAATATGCTCACCTGGGGAATATCATGTGGCTGTTTGGGAACTCCCATGGTGCCCTAGTGAAAAATGATTCCATGTACAAGGCAGATCCTATCTCGGAGGATTTCAGACCATACTATTGTACAATTTCCAAAAATAACTTGCCATTATCAGCTTTGACCCCTATCTTTAGAATAACATTTTCTGTTTATTCAAGTAAGACATGCTCATGGTAGAAAAGACTTTGGCCTATTCCTGTGTAGGTTTTAAAGGCAAAAAGCGGTATGCAGGCTTTTGGTTCCAACCGAGTAAAGTAGCATAGACACCAATGCCCTAACCCCAGATTAACTTTTGAGAAAGTGTAAAAGCTCTAGTGCTAAGAACTAACCACAAAAACATGAGGACCCCTTGTGGAGACTGAAGGCTGCTTGAATTTTGGTATCATTGGAAAGTGGGGAGGCAGCCAGGGACGTCATGAGAGTCTGGAAGAGCCTTTTATTTTTTAAATTGTGGTGAAATATACATAACATAAAATTTACCGTTTTAACCATTTTTCAGTGTACAGTTCAGTGGTACTAAGTACGTTTACACGAAGCTGTGCTTTTACCTTTCCCAGTACTTTGGATTTTATTTCTAGCCGAACAAGCCCTTAAAGGCTTTCTGTATGAAGACCTACACTGAAGTATGTTTGGAGGAAGTATTTAAATATGCAGGGTCGTAAGCACACGGGCAGCTCCAACAGACATGGGAAGTAAGGAGGATCAGGTCCCCTAGGAAAGTTTATTGATGTTGTCAAATGACAAAAAAATAATCCAATTTAGTAGGAGGTTTGATATCCTTTATTCAAGGGAAAACAGTTGATGGATTGTTTACAAGGATCTTCACAAGCGGTGTAACACTGTTCCTGAGGGATTTGGGGGGTTTGTAGAGCCCGTTAGGAGCAGCAGAGCTGAAACAGGGCCTGATGGGCTAGGAGGTCGGGGATTTCCTGGGAAGGCTAGCATGTCCTGTTTCTGGAGTAAGGTGAGCTAGCTAAAGCGTTGCTGGACAATTGTGATTGGCGTGTGTTAGGTTTCCTTGGCAGGTGTTTCCCGTAGTGCGAGGCTGGCTTAGGATTTGATTTGTGCCATGGACGGGATCACGCAGCTGGCCTCCATTTTGTGGGTCCTGATATGGGAATTAGCTTTATCAGTGCCTTTAAAAAAAAAAGTCAAGGACCAAAGAGAAGAGACCACAGGCCAAATAACCTGGTACTAAAATTCCAGACGTTATCTGAAGGATTGAGTGGAGGGGAAACCAAAGAGACTTGGCTACAGGGCCACTGTGCTCACAAAACACAGAGGTATGGCTTTTATACCAGCAGGAAAATATTTGCTCTGTCTAATCAAAAATAGGGAAGGGGGTGTGATGGGCAGAGAAGACAAAAAGAGGAAGGACTACATTAAATAGGAAATATGAAAAGAGTGGCCAGCATCTAATGTGATAGTAATTATTTACATATGTTACCGGGTTATCCTTTATAAAGAGGAATTCTCAGACCCAATGGAAAAACAAGATGCAGAAATGAGTTATCTACAAGAAACACACTTCAAAAGAAAGGCGGTGGAAAGCTGAGAATAAAGGGTAGGAAAGAGATCTGCTACACAAACAGGAACACAGGGAAAGTAGCGGTACCTTAAAGGAACTCTAAGGGAGAGCGAGGGATGTTCTATAATGATAAAAGGAGCATCCGAACACGGTATACTCCTCGAAAATGTGGGTCCCTAACAATTCAGCTTGAAAATATACCAAGCAACTATAGAACTGCAGAGAGGAAGAGAGAAAATCAACGATTGTTTTGGGAGAGTTTCAACACTTCTCTCTCAGAAACCTAAACCCTGCTGTGAAAACATAAGCAGACACGGAGAAGAGCTGGGCAACACAGTCAATAAGCATTAGCTATTAAAAATATGTCTAAAACTGCACACTCAACAGAGTGTGATTTTGGGGGCTCCTAGGGAATGGTTGTAGAGAGAAACCACTACTGTGCCATCCAAGAAGCCTTGAGGGTCCCCACGAACGCAAGTGATACACTTTAGGGTCCTTCAGTACGGCACCATATGACAAGAAATTACCAGCAAATGACAGCCACCCCATAAAAATCCCTGTGTTTATAAATTAAATATCCTATTTCTAAATAGCCCTAGGGTTAAAAAGGAAATAAAAAATTAAATTGTGTTCTGTTGAAAACTGAAATGTCCCAACTGTGGGATAGAGTCCAGGCGCACTCAAAGGGGTTTTAGAGTCTTAAATTTGTCAGCAAACAAAAAAGGTTAAAAAACGAGCCAGGCAGTCATCTCAAAAGTTGGTAAAAAAGAACAACAAAACAAAATCCAAGGAAACAAGAGGAAAAGAAATAAAGGTAAGTACTAAAAGCAATAAAGTACTGAATAATAACACTAAATGATACAGAAGTTTAAGAAAATCAAGAGCTGGTTCTTTGAAAGTTAAATAAGATCTCTGACAGACTGAACAAGAAGAAAAAAATGAACAAAAAATTAGGAAATAGCCATAGGCCCAAGACATTTTCAAATGATAAAAGAATATTGGAACAAATACTATATACTAATAAATTTGGAGGAAAAAACTAAATAAAATGAATATGTTCTCAGAAAAAAATATAAAATGTAAAAATTGCCATGAGAAGAAATAGATAACACAATTAGATCAATAAATGATCAGACCAATAGACAGACATGTAGTCTGTTTCCCAAAATCTCCAGAGAGAATTTTATAGATGATTTCTGGCAAACTTTTAAGAAACAATCACTTATTATCTTTTACAAGTCTTTCCAGAAAATAGAAGGTAGGTGGAACAATGCCCAACCTCTAAAGCTTCTGAAGCCACTGTCAGAAAATCTGTGAACGCAGTACTGCACGTTAAGAGAACTGAGGAAAACGTATGATTATCTCAAACAGCGTAGTGAAAGCACCTGATAAAGTTCAGCACCTATTTGTGATTTTAAAAACACACACAGGTTACATAGTAGGAAGGGAAGGGGTCTTCTTTAAGGTTTCATACCAAAACCTGCATCAAAGGCTAACTTAATGGAGAAATTTTGGATAATTCCTTCTAGGAACAAAACAAGTATACTGCTGTCACAGTTTAGTGCAGGAAACAAGACCTTCCAGGTTTTCAGGTGGGAAGAGATGTAGTGGATTAGGTACTTAAGTTGTTAGAAAGGCTTGGAGGAGCAGGTTTGGGGGAGCGGGTTTGGGGGTAAATTTCAAGGTCACCCCATAGTAGTTACAGTCCAGGGACAGGAAGTTTCTGCTGCTGCCACTTTCATTACCATTTGCTTTTTATCCTGCAAGCAGATAACCAGACACCAAAATGCAGACTCTGGCCCCACAAACACATCTCCCCAAGCTTGCTTTCCAGCATCCACTGGGGCAGGGGTGTCCTCTGCTTTTGCCTCCCTCTTCCAATCTTTTGGAGAGTGTCCTTCAAGTGACACATTCCAAGTTGCATTCACAACCTTAGTTACAAGGAAGCCTGAGAAGTGTAGCTTCTGGATTTCAGACCTATAGAGATAGAGGTAGAGTGGAATGGAGTTTGAGAGATTCAGTCAGAAATATCCACCACATTCTCTCTCTCTCCTGCTGCTTGTCCAGGCATTGATGTCCTGAGGAATGCTATCCAGAAAGAAAAAGAAATAGAAGCTTGATATTGGAGGGAATAGATAAAATTGTCGTTATTTATGGACAATAAGGTCATCTTAATTAACAACATGTAATAAACTGTTTATTAGAACTAATAACTATGGGGACATTGGGGTATATATGCTTAATCTATAAGAATCAATGTAATTCCTCTATATTAGAAATATCCAATTAAAAATGTAATAAAACATAAACTATCACTCATAATAGCAACAGAAACTATATAGTATCTATGAATCAAGAATGTAAAATGCCTCTTCAGAGAAAAAATTTTAATATTAATAAAAGACAAAGAAGATTATGTGGGTAATGGATTTTTTATTCTCTTAGGTGTAGTATTAAGAAGACATCAGTTCTTTCTAAATTAATCATTAAATTCAATTATATCTCTCCCAAAATTTAATTGTTTTTGAAAAATTTGATAAACTTCAACAAAAGCATAAAGCAATAGGGGAAAAATTGACAAATTTGATTAAGTTTTGAATATGCCATGAAGGTATCCGTAGATAGGTGGCCAGGTGACAGAGTGGGAGATGATGTATGCAATGTCCAAAACCTGTAAGAGATTAACAGTGAGTCAATGCCTAGAACTGCAGGAAACTCCTTCAAAATGGCATGAAGGAGATAGCAGGCCTAATAGAAAAAGGAGGAAGACATATGAACTTATATTTCACCAAAGAGTAAACCAGAAGCCTAGCCAACTTATGAAGAAGTCATCAAACTCATTAGTAACCAGAGTAATGAGAATGGAGGCAACAGTGTGATAATCACTATTAAACTAGTAATAATTAGAAAGCTGAAAAATGAATATAGGAATTCTCATGCAGTGATAGTGGAAATGTAGACTTCTGCGGCTATAATGGAGAACAATCTGGAAGTTCTTAATTGAATTAGGAACACAGACTGGTTCAATTTATTCTCCTGGGTATATGTCCCAAGGACATTGTCAGTAATTGAATAATGTATGTGGACGAGGTGTTTGTGGCAATGTTAGTTCTAGAGGCAGGAAGTTTAGGTGCTGTTGTAGGAGAGCAGCTGGGTAGGACAAGGTGGCTACACACATAGAGCGATTAGAAGCACCTGCAGGTACTGTACACAGAGGGCAAGTTATGAGGTGTCACAAAGCAGCAATGTGGGAAAAAGGAAGTTGCTGAATGAGATGAGTATCATAATACCAGCATTCATTTGAATTAGAAGTACTCACACACGGAACAATTTGCAGTTTTTAAGAATACGTTCAAATAAAAATTTACCCACAAAACACAGGAGATTGCTTTAGGGTTTTTTTTTGTTTGTTTGTTTTTTGTTTTTTGTTTTTTTAGGTTTTATTTGTCTGAGAGAGCAAGAGTAAGAGATCGAGAGAACGAGTGGGGGAAGGGGCAGAGGGAGAAGCAGACTCCCTCCTGAGCAGGGAGCCCAACATGGGACTCGATCCCAGAACCCTGGGATCTTGACCTGATCTGAAGGCAGACGCTTAACTGGCTGAGCCACCCAGGAGCTCTGTTTTAGGGTTTTTAAAAAGCAGTGTGATGAACATCTTTCATGTATTTATCGGGTCACCTTTTGTGTTATCTGCTTAGAGAGGCATAGCAGTGCTCTTTGGTTTGCTGACTCTGTGGCCTCAGGCAAGATGTTGATCCCTCTGTGTCTGACTTGCCCCTGGGCTCTGAGAATTAGATGGCTCGAACTTCTAACAGGATCATAAGATTGTCCGGCACATCATAAATGCTCAGTGAGTGGCAGCTGTCTCTATAGTGTTGTTCCTGGAAACAGAATGTGGGGTTGACTGGTATAAACTTTTTTTTTTTTTTTAATTTTTAAAGGTTTATCCATTTGGGAGGGGGAAGGCAGAGGGAGAGAGAGAATCCCAAGCAGACTCCCCACCGAGTGTGGAGCACAACACTGGTTTCAGTCCCATGACTCCAAGACCATGACCTGAGCCAAAACCAAGAGTAGGACACCCAACTGACTGGGCCACCCAGGAGCCCCCGGTACAAACCTTCTTTAAGGTATATCATTGGTTTGTTCATTCAATAAATATTTATTGAATGCCCACTGTATGTTTTGGCATTTAAATGAAGCAGGCAAACATCCTTGCTCTGGTGGAACTAAACTGCCACCATAAAGAAAAAAAGTGAGTAAATGAAATATGTAAGATGGTAGTACGTGTCATAGATAACAATAAGGCTGTGGTCAGTTTTCATGGTAGTTTGATTCAAATGGGCTCAGCATCTGGGTCATTCACTTACCTTTTCATTCACATGTTCTTAAGAGAGTGGTCATTAAGAGATGTGTTGTTTGAACCAGGGTCACTAATGATAAGGCATAGATCAGTTCATTTACCGTATTAATCTTTGTTAGCTACTTGAGACAACTCTGATATGCTTTCCCTCCGGATGAAAATGTTTTCCCTCTCTTTGCTCCCAGGACTCTGTACCTGTGTTAGAGCAGTAATCACCACTACTTTTTCTATGCCTAGATTTCAGATTCTTCTGATCAGGGACTGTGGGCGGTTCATCTGTCAATCCCTAAAATGGTCAACATTCAGGGAGTTTTTGTCTAGTTGAATTTTGACTTTTTCTTCTGGTATCCTTTGGGCTTCTTTCTGGTAGATATTCTGGACTGTCATTACCATATTCCAAAGACCTCAGAAATGATTTGTACCAGCGGTTTATGGTAAGGGGCAGACCATTGGCAGATAGAACTTTTATAATTAATGATTCTACCTTTGGTGACATACCTTTAGCATACTCCCTGACATGAAGTGTATTTTTCCTATATTGACCTCAACTTGGATTATCTGTGATGGGTACTGTTGGTCAACAGATCCCTTCAAACACCATTCAGATTCCAACAAGTTTTGCTCTGACCTAGGAGCATATATCCATTTTACGTTAATAAACAGAAAATATTTTTCCCAATGGAATTAGACAAATTGATTTAGTATCTTTTTCATTATACAAATAAACATTTATTTTTAGTTTAGCTGCTCTAATTTATTACTGAATATTTAGTATGGCATGTTTTTTTCTGCACATCATTATCAGCGGTTCTTTGGACCTTAATTTTCTCATTTGAAAAATTAATGAGTGTGTATTTTTTTATATTTATTTACTCATTTAAAATTATATCTTGCTTGATTTTAAAATCCATTTAAAACTGGTGAAAATAATACAAAGAGTACAAAAAACAAATACATCTGAAGTGAGAGAGATAAGAAAAACAGAAGTAGGCCCACACACGAGAACCGGAAGTGAGGCGGATAGGAAGATGCAGAGAGTCTGGTCCTTTGCCATGAAAGTGCCTGATTTTAGTGAGTGCCACACAGCAGCCGACAGACGATGGAACCCCAGCCGGTGCTCGGCTGCCCAGGGCTCGGTGGGAAAAACGAATTCTATGTTGCAGAGAAGCACAGGACCAGAGGGAATTGTTCTTGAGAAGTTAGACGCGGTGGACGCTGGTTTAATGGGAAGTGTCCCGGTTACAGAGCCTTAGGAAGAGTCCTGGAGAGCTACCTGTCCACATAGGCAGCGAGGTGGCCCTGACGTACGAGCCCGGACCAGAAGTGAAGGTGCTTCTCTCCATGCCGGCTTGGCGACCCTGTGCTGGCCAGGCCCCATGTCTGTACCCGGGAATCATTGGCTTCTGCTTTGCACTTACTGAAGGAAATCTTTGTTTTGTCATCCTGCATAACAAATCTGTTACTTTTGGAGGAGGAATTTGATCTTAAACTTCTTAGGATCTGTTCTCTGTGACATGCAGTTAACACTTGGTTTACCATTTCACCGGTAACTGCGTCCCTTGGTGTGTCTTATGTGTGAGCAACCACTGTCTTCCTTTGCTGCTACCTTGCTGAGGCTCAGAGTGTCCTTCACTTTGGCCTTTGCACAATCATTTTCTGCTTATCACTCTCTTTTCCTCGCAATCCTAAATCCCGCACAACAGCTCCTCGATTGAGAGAGGTGGGGACAGACACCACTGGTGCTTTGTTCTCCGTGTAGCACCAGCACCCAGTTGGGTTGGGACAAGCCTTAGGCTGCTTCTTCCCTGTCTTTTTTCAGTTATTACTTAACTAATGGTTCCCTTTCCCCATACTACTGTCTTCCTCTCACTGGATGATGAGGATTCCCATTTAATCCATTGCTCTTTTGTTGTTGTTGAAAACCTTTATTTATTTATTTATTTTAATAAATTTTTTTATTATGTTAGTCACCATACAGTATATCCATTGCTCTTATGAGAATCACTCAACTTCTCTCTTATCTGGAGATGCTTCTTGTTTTCTAATGATAGTTTTGTTTATAACAACACGATCATTAACTTCTGTCACAGTCAACAGATGGCACTGGTCTGGTCACGTCCCCCTGCATGGCATGCCGAGGCAGGCAAAAGTCGATGTGATTTCCTGCACCAGTGGGTCCCCAAAGGCGTTTCGAGCTTTGTGCCACAAAGTGCTTTATTTTAACACAAATTAATATTCTTTATTTTGTTCAGTGATTTTTCTCAATACATAAATGCTCAGAATTCATTTTGCTTGCTTACTTTTCATGCATGCTTCTTTAATCTATGGTGATTTATATGTTTACCATCTGTGTTAAGAATTTCCCTGTCAGAGTATGTACTGAGATATTTGTACTTACAGTACATAAATTTGTTTTATGTTTTCCCAGGGAGCTGATATTTTATATTTTTCTCAAATATATGTATTTAATGAAATTAGGATCTTCCCATTGGAATGTTTGTTTTAAATATTCCAGTTAAATGTCCTATGTTATTTGATTTAGAGTTGGATTATTGAAGTTGATTATTTACTTAAATGTAGTATCTGGAATACCTGTCTCTCTCTCTATATATATATTAACTTATTTTGATGTTTTATATTATCAACCTGCAAAATCTTTTTTGTGATGTTACTGGTCTTATTCCATTTGTTGTTAACGAAATAGCTTTTTGTTTTAGAGTTTGTTATAAAGGAAATCCCAAGTACACATCTTTTAAAAATTATTATTAGCTCATCTAAAGCCCTTTTTAAAATAATCAACTCAGAAATGTGAGCTCATAGAATATACCATTCTTGGTAATCAAAGAATTAGGATCAAATNGGAAATCCCAAGTACACATCTTTTAAAAATTATTATTAGCTCATCTAAAGCCCTTTTTAAAATAATCAACTCTGAGAAATGTGAGCTCATAGAATATACCATTCTTGGTAATCAAAGAATTAGGATCAAATTTTTTTTTAAAGATTTTATTTATTTATTCGACAGAGACAAAGACAGCCAGCGAGAGGGAACACAAGCAGGGGGAATGGGAGAGGAAGAAGCAGGCTCATAGCGGAGGAGCCTGATGTGGGGCTCGATCCCATAACGCCAGGATCACGCCCTGAGCCGAAGGCAGACGCTTAACCGCTGTGCCACCCAGGCACCCCTAGGATCAAATTTTTAATGTGGACAAGCAGTTCTGGTGTGAGTTAGGAGGGGGTATAAAATGAGCTGTTTTATTAATGTTGAACTAAATCTGCTGTCTGTACTTTTTAAGCTAATTGGTAAACCCTTAAAAACCCTGCCTCACCCTTAAAAAGCCCTCAGTCATTCTCTTCTTACCCGCTTATTCCTTTCTCTTACTTAAATTACTCGCTTGCTGTCCTATTAGGAAAATCTTCAAAATCTCCTTGTCAAACCTCTAAGTACACAGGATTAATTGGCTAACTACCAGTGCCTAACATCAAAGGAAGGGTACTGACTTGTTAAGTTAAACTTTAGATCAGCAAGAAATGACTAATTTTTTTTTACAATTCTTCAACACGTATCTGCTGGGTATTTACTATCAGAATACTATGGCTGATAGGAAGACTAATAAGTCAACAGTTCCTAATGTCAAATAATTTACATTCTTCCTTTTAAAAATTACTTATAGATCTTTAATTTGTTTAACGGTATTTCCTAATTTTTGTAAAGTAAGGTGTTTTAATTGATGACATTCTTAGGCAAAAATGCCTGTGGGAGAGGATGTGGAGCCTAACTGGGATTAGGATCTTCTAGACCCTCAGGGTGAGAGTCTTGCCATCGTTTTCATAATGGGTATGAAAACCTGGGCTTGGCATAGGCATCATATCTGAGTGGACTCATCTCTCCCCGTGTGTCCTAGAAAGAGACTGCTCACTGACCATAGGGGAGACCACTGGAATGTGCCAGAAAGAGCATGGGTTAACTAAGCCAAGCACATAAAAGGGCCTAGCAAATTGCCTCACAGTGTCTGAGCTCAGTAAATGGTGGCTTCAATTATTCTATTATTTCTTATTCTGATGAACTTTCTTTAGAGAAGATGGACAGCCCTTCATCTGTGGCTGTTTATCCAGTGCCTGTTTTGTGACGGGCATGGTGGTAGGCATGGACGATTTAACTGTGAGCTAGACAGACATACTCAGTGCCCCCAGAGAGATTTTTAGTTACACGTGCACAGGCTAAGCAGCGTGTAAGTGTGATGGGGTGAAGTACGAGGTGCGGTTGGGGATGTTCCCCGAACTAGGGGTTCAGGATAATGTTCCATTGAAATTGGGGTGGAAGCTGGTGAGAGCAGGAGCTGGGGCGAGCAGAGTTCCAGCAGAAGCAGCATCCTGTGTCACAGTCCCCTCCCCCCAAAAAGAGGGGAAGTACAAAGCACCGTGAGCCTGTGTGTACAGCCCGGGTGTGGGGCCAGGTAGGCCCTGCTTGGACAGTGCCTTGAGCTTGCTCTGAAGGAGTCTGGGCTTTATCCCAGAGCAGTGGGGGAGCTATAGATTAATTTTAAATACTGATAGGATCTGACAGAATCCTTAATTTAGAAAGTTTTCTGTGGTATCAGCCGAGAATGGGCCGGCTTGGTGGAGGAATCGCTGTGGAACCAGGGCTGGAATTGTGCAAGGGGCTGACGCTGAGCAGCTATGGTTGGGAGGGCCAGAAAAGCGCAAGGACACCAGAGGGGTGGACAGTGGGCAGAATCGTGAGTTGGAGGGGCTGAGTGGGGGCCCCTCTCTGCTGGGCCCGCCCGGGGGTTCCGTATACTCTTCATCAACAGGAAATGGGGTGGATCTGTTTGCTCGTGGGCCCAGCGCAGAGCAGACGTCAGAGAGCCGTATCCCAGGACAGTAGCTGTAGCTGTGCCCTGGGGAACTGCAGTGCTGCCGGGAGGACACAGTGGCAGTGTCTTTTCAGTCACACCGGGCACCTGGTTAGGGAGCTTCCTCCAAAGCCAGCCTTTGAATAGAAAGAACAATAATCAAATGATCCTCTCCGGAGGGGCTGGGTGGGTTATCCAGATTAGCTCAGGGCCAAAGCTAACTAAACAATGGAAGGCTTTCTGGGAACTGGGCTGTGTCCCTCTGCTGTGGCCAGGTGCCACAGTGATCTCTGCTCTTCTGTTCTCCCGCTCAGGGAGAGCCCTGGAAGCCTCTGTGGTTCTTCCCGTTCTCCGATCTTTCACTCCAGTGCTCACTGAGACAGACAGATAGGAGGAAGAGGAGGGGAAGAAGGAAACCTGAATGTGTGATGAGGCCAAACTTAACAACTGTGTTTTTATCTTTTTTTTTTTCTGATAGCTTCATCAATTCTATGTGCATTTTTTGTTTACTTATTAAAGAAAGGGCTATATTTTAGGTGGCATTCTTTGCAGAGTTGGTGTTTTCACTTTGGTTCTGAAGGTAGGGCAGGAGTCCTAATAGTTTTCCTTTGATGACATGGTTAGACTGGCTTCCCAGCTGAGGCCCAGCTCTCTTTGCAGAGCAGACTGGTTAGTCCCCAGGGGACCTGGTATGTGAATTGACATTTCTGCTGCTGTTGACTGATGCCAGAACCTGGGTTCAAGGTAGCCAGTGCTGCCCGTGTTCTTGTTGCTGAGCGTGTATGAACTCGGAAAAGATCCTCGGCCTCCTTCCCACGCCCCTGACTCTGGTGAGTGCTGTGTGCAGGGTGCTTGCCATTCACACGTTGAGACCTCTGCTCCCGCTCCACGCCCCCCTCCACACAGGCTTCCGACCAGCTCAAGGAAGGTAGAAAGTGATGGGTGCAGCATGGTGCCTCCTAGATCATGAAACGCAGAAGGAAAACATTGCATTTAAATGTATGAAGCATACCAACTGCTAAACCAAATAAAGAAATAAAGAAACAAGTAATAAGAGGTAAAAGTTGTAAAGAAAATCTACTGGAACGAGGACATTAGAGTTCTAGGATTAAGAAAAGATGTAACAGGTTCACAGATTAACAGTGTAAAAGGCACTTCATGTGAATTCTAGATGTCTGAGTGTGAGCTGTCGGGCTGGAGCCTCTGGTATCTTCCAGCGCAGGGGAGTAACTCTCTCAGTTTCTCCTTCCAGCCCCTTCAAGTTGTCAAGTTACTCCTGCTTCACACTCATGGGAAGGTTTCTTTGGTTTCTCAGAGGACAGACCCCAAGTCTGAACTGGTGTCTGTTAGTCTGCTTGGGCCACCATACAAGATACCTCAGACCAGGGCTGGGGGTCTGGCTCAGACACCAGAAATCTATTCCTCAGAGTTCTGGATGCTGGAAGTCCAGGAACTTTCCAGGGAGAGCACTCTTCCTGGCTTGCAGACGTGTTGCACATGGTGGTGAAAGAGACAGGACAGAGGACACTCTAGTGTCTTCCTGTAAGGGCATTAATCCCATCGTGAGGACCCCACTCTAACAACTCAGCCTAATCGCAATTATCTCCCAAAGCCTGAGCTCCAAATACCATCTCCTGGGGGTTAGGGCTTCAGCATGTGAATTTTCAGAGGACAGAAACATTCAGTGCAGAACAACATCTCATTTGGTATTTTTATTTAAGCCAAAAGAATACATTTATACATTTTCTGGAGGAAAAAAAAACCACATGGCTATAAATAGTGGTTTCCGCTGGCTTTTGATTTTTTTCAAGATCAAGTAAAATAAATCTAGAGGTAAACAATAAAATTCCATTAAGTAGGAGCTTCAAAGGGACCATCTTAGCAAAGGCAGTAAATCTGTTTGGAGAAAGTTTTGGGGATCAACTTATTAATAGCATTTGAGCCCATCAAGTTTTCTTTGTTCTTTTAAAGTTACGGGAATGAATTAAAAACAAGCTTCCCAGTCTATCATGTATCATTGAAACCCAAAACACAATAGCATTTGTCTTGTACAAACCAGGAGGCTGTAAATCTATTATTTATTTTTTATGAAAGGTGCAAGCCCCAGAGCGAGTCCCGTGTGTGGCCAAGAGAAATAGGAGATGAAGCCTTTCATCTCTGCCCAGTCTTTCCCCATGTGACCCAGGTCAGCAGAGATTCAGTGTTCCTGCTACTCATATGACTGTGTTTGTTTACCTGGACTGTGTTCAGAGGTAGAGAGAAAAGAAAGGGAAAAGTGAGGAAAATGACAAATGTGACTTTACATTTTAGAACAGAGTTAAAAATTGTAATTAGAGGAAGCTACATGATCATTTCTAGCTCTCAACACAATTTTCCATCAAACCACTTGTGCCTTGGATCTCTTATGGATCATTACCCATAATGTAGAATGATAATGCCGTGCTATTCACAGGGCTCTTTCATGGCCATCACCCTCAAGTAGAGCCCCCGGGGTCACCATTGTTTACAGGGTTGGTAGTGGCCTGGCCCAGGTGAGGGCTCCTGAAATGACACCAGACACCTCAGTCTGACTCTGAACCAGCCGGGGCCCGTGGAGCACAGCTGCCCGTGCCTCCTCAGGGAAAGCCTGTGCCTTCCTCAGGGGGCTGGGGAGCGAGCCAGGAAAGCCTGGGCAGGCAAGTCCCGGTGTGCAGCCGGGTGGCAGGGCTGACAGCTGGAGATCCCTGACACCTTCCTAAGGGGTCTGCTAGGGAACGGATCCAGTTTATGGGTGCTGTGCCCTCCGCGATCCAGCAAACAACTTCTTTACTTAAATATTTTAGTCGCACTACAGTAAAGCTGCCCGTATCTTTAACTTGCTAGAAACAAAACCAAAACAAGTGGTAATTAAGTCTCCCATCTTCTGCAGTGTAGGAGACCTGGCTTATTTACACCTGTGGCACTTAGCGTGGTCATGTGTGGGGCTGTGTGTTGCCTGTTAAGCCCATGTGCATAAACTAAAAGGAGTGCTTATTGTCCCAGAAATCTAGAGTGTCTGTATTGTGTTCTTGATGCTTCCTTGATTCAGGTGGAAGGTGTGCTCCTGTGAATTATATAGAGGTCAGCTGCCCTTTGCTGGGACTGCGGAAAGCTGCCCATGGGGAGTAGTGGTTTGATTTCCCCACTGGCTGGCGGGCATCCGATTGCACTTCCGCCACCGTGGGCGGCCTCTCCTCATCTTGCCTCTGCGCCTTTGTGGCCTCCTGACATGACTCCTGTGTCTGGTTCGCCTCGCAGACACCGGGCCGCATATGAATCCCCCTGGAGCCTGGCCACGCTGGAGAGTTTCCCCTGCCTCTGAGCTCGTTCTAAATTAAACCGGGGCTCCTCCATCTGGATTGCAGGCCCACTGCAGTACCACCACCGCCACCGCTGTGCGTCTCCTTTCCTTACGCTTCTCTGCAAGTCCTCTCCTGTGGGTAACAGTAATGATGGCTAATAACAGTGCTCCAAGGCCAGTCCTTTTATTTACACCGTTTACAGGGAGGTGCCCGGCCCAACATTCCAGAAGCCGCAGACTGCTCCGGGCCGTCTGGCTGCCACCTCTCAGCCACCTTGGACTTGGCATGCTTCTGGGGGTCTGTGTGCCCCAGGAGTGGGCTCTTTCACGCCTTCCTGGCCCCAGTACAACCTTCTGTGCTGTCCTCAGTAAAACTTTCCCTCCTTCCGTGGAACCCCCATGGAACTCTTTCATGTTTCTGCTATTTATGGAGCCCTGTCTGTCAGGAGCTGTGCTAAGTGCTCTGTCTGTTAAGTTAAATCGAAGTGTAATAAACTGAGAACTTGATTCTTCAGCACTCCTGTGAGGAAAGCATTCTCTCTTTTACAAATGAGGGAACGGGCTTGCACTAGGTTTCTGTTTGGTTATATTGTCCCGCAGCCTTGTTCTAAGCTTCTTGAGGGCGGAGTCAGAACTTCCTCGTTTCCTGTATCCTCAGGCAATCTCTCCTCGTCCACACACCAAGGAGGCCGGCAGCCAAGTGTGAAGGAAATCTGAAGCTGTCAGGATCCATCAGAAGAAGAAACATTTATGAGAGGCGGCCTCTACCTTATGATGCGGAGAGGCGCCCAGGGGTCTCTCTTTGCTTTTCCTCCCCTTTGCTGCATGCATCTTAGATATTTTCCCTGTAGTTGGCATTACTGTTCTCACAAAAAGGGGGCTTCATGAAAGTAATGGACTTGAGTGTCAGTGTCTTGTCTCCACTCAGCTCTGTGGTCTGTGGCTTTGTTTCTTGGGCTCTCCGGGTGCCATAGAGGGAAACTCCGCATACAGGGGAGGACTGTGGTGGGTAACAAAGGAATCACACAGGTAATGGGTGTCCCTCTAGGCGTTCACAAGCCTCCCGCAGACTTGTGTCCCAAGGTCTTCCCTTCTGTGACTCAGGCCCAGGCCTAAAGGACGATGGGGGTGGGAGCAGGGGTGAGGGGAGTAAAAGCATTTTGATAAAGAAACCAAATTGGAGATTGTGGACAGATTGGTGTAAACATTTTTCAAGCATCTGGTTGCTTCTTACATTTAGGCCGTGGTTGTAGTCCAGCGGGCCGTATATCAGCAGGACCTTGTTTACAGCTCTCAGACTTATGAGGATTATCATTTATGCTTGAGAGTATGTAAATTTGGCAGTTCTTGCTCTAAAATAACATTCTCCATTTTTCCGGGAGTAAACTGCTTTCTTAGTAAACAAATTTTCAGTTTATTATGTTACCATTTAGAAACTTTCTTATTCTGGTGCCAAATTGCTCTTAAAGGTGACCGATTCATAAAGAATATTTTATTTACCTTGAAATCAGTTTCTGTTTAGAACAGTATTAAAACACAAGGAGAGTCAGCAATCCATTGCTAGAAATATGTGAGGAGCTAAAACATTGGAATACACACCTGTATTTATGTTTTTGAGAGGTGGTTTCTATCCAGTTCATAGCACATATTTCTGTATCATTCACTGAGCAGCGATTATGTGTAAGACCCTCTACTTGGGGGTCTCTTTGAGATGTAGAAATGAATAACATATTAGTTTCCAGCCTTGGAGCCTCTAAACTTTGAAACGGAGAATAAAACAAGTACTAAATGAGAGGCATAGAGTCCAACGTGCCCTCCGAGAGGTTGGCATGCAGAGCAAGGCTCGGGGGAAGACCATGCAAGGAACTGGTGCAGAGAAGGCAGTGTCTGTGACAGCAGGTTGGCTCATCAGTAGACGGGAGGTGACGTCATTTGTGGTGGAGGGAGCATTACCAGCAGGGGAAAGCCTGGGGGCCTGTGGAGCAGTGAGAGGACCAGTCTTGTTGGAGTGAAGGTTACATGCTCACAGTTTACAGCTAGAACCCTGGTGTGGGGTCAGATACCCTGCCCATCACCATCCTGGGACGCACCAATGCTAATCTGAGATGGTTGATGATGGAGAAGTTTCTAAAGTTTGCACAGCCAGGAAAGTAAGTTGATTTGAATAATTTTTCAAAAGTATGTTTTTATGGACCTCATTTGGGATATGGTGAGTGAAAAGGGTTCTGTGCTTAATTAAGTTTGGGAAATAAACAGGTCTTTATTGTAAGATTTCTTTTTTTTTTTTAATCAAATGCATTTTATTTCTGACCCTAATTATTGTAAGATTTCTTAAAGCCTTTGATACACTTTGTGACCTTTTGGAAGGGGATACATTATGTGCCGTTTCAAACGTATTTGACCACAGAACCTGAGTGGGACGCACACTAGGCACACCTTACTGGGTTTCTTTGGCCTCCTCTTTCTTTCTGGGGTCCTGCCTGCCCAGCACTCCCTGTCCCAGTTTAACTTATAGCCCCAGTCCTGCCTGGCCCCTCACTCTGGTCTCAATTCTGATTTAGTGGCCTCTCCACTTCCAGACTTGGATAAAATGCCACACCCACAGTGTTCCCGGAGCGGCACACAAGGGGCTGGGGGTCCAGGGGTGTTAGCTCTTTAAGAGATGAATTTCCATCAGTGGGAATTGGGAGGGAGCCAGGCTGGTGAATTTCCCATCTTTTCTCCTTTTGTGGACTCCTCCAAGGTGTGCTTGCTTCTGAGAACTTTCCAGAGATGTCACCTGTGTCTATGTATTTGGACATGTCTAGCAAGTGAGCTAATGCACCTTTGAGTTCGTGCCGCGGCAGCAACCGGGTTGACTCATTACTTCACATCTGTCCTTACCCTGAGTCTGTGTTCTTATACATCTTTCTGCCTAGCTGACACTTCCCAAATAGAGTGTTAGCATGTAGTCCTTGCCTCAGACTCTGCCTTCTGGAGGACCTGGACAAAGTCAAAATCCCTTTTTCATTGACCATCTGAGGCCGATGTCTCCCAGGGCTCACTCTGGGCAGCAGTGGTCTGATGGATACATGGGCTAGACGGGGGGCACTGAGCCCTAAGGCTGATCTGCTTCCCAATAGTCCAGACAAACAAGAGAAAGAATAAGAAGGAGAGGAAATGCCCGGTGGGTAGTTGATGAGTTGAATCAGAACTGGGAATAGAGGAGCCAGAAGAAGACTTTTGCGGGGAGGTCTCTTACAGATGGCTGAAAGGATGGGAGTGTAGACTGCACAGGGTGGGGGGTGAGTAGATCAAAGATGAGTGGTGGGAACATGTCGGCATGGGAAGAGAGGAGGAGCCGCTCTGGATAGAACGAGGACCGATGACAGAAGCAGGAGTGGTGCCCTGAGCACATGGAGGAGCAGGTGGCATAAGGAAGGGAGTGGCGTTACGCACATGGTCACTGGCGAGTTCCGGGTGGGACAGTGGGTGCTGCTCTGGTGGCACTAAGATTTGAAGTTTGGTGGTAGAGGGATGGAGTGTGGGAGCTGGAAGGTATATCGGGGGTGAGAAAAGAGTTGGGTAGATGAGACAGGAAAAAGCTAACCGTAGAACAGGTTTAGCAATTTTTGCCTCTAAAGATGCACTGTAATTTTTGTCAGTGGGGAAATAAGTCGTTTCTTCTACCTTCCAAGCGTGGTGGCAGAGGGATTACAAGGAAGACTCACATTTCAGGGCCTCTGCCATTCCTGTGTTGTTAAAGGAGACAGAGCTGATGGCTCTTTGTCGAGTATGCATGTGTGGCTCCAGAGTGGATGGAGGGGCAGAGCTGAATTGCTGTGCTTTACAAATGTGGGGGTTGACTTGACTTCCAGGATGGACTGGCCTGGGAGAGCAGAGAGGCAGAGAGAGGTGTGACTGTCAGGGCGAGAGGGCGGAGCCACTGCTCAGTTGTCCTAACTTTTATGGTGGCCATACAAAGATGAGTGTTTTTGACACGAAGGAGTGAAGAGGAAGAATTTAAGTCATGCCAAAAAAAGGGGGCCGGGGGCTAAGTTCTACTGGGTCCGCGTGGACCAGCAGAAGAACCAGCCATGGGGCCAACAGCTGTGAGCTGAACTAGTATGACCAGCTGATGCAGCTCTGAGAACGAGTCTCTGGCGTCAGCAGCAAAATTGAGGAGGGCTCTGGACTTACCACAGTATGTGGGAAAGGACATCAGAAGCAATTTTATTCCTCTGTCCAAGGACAGAGCAACCTTAACTGTCATCTGGATGTCATGGGGGATTTCTTAATGTTTGTGCAGACAAGGGGAAAGCACTCCGTGGAGACAGAGACGCTGCCACTTCTGCAGAGGTGACATGCTGGAGGAGTGTGAGAAAGCCGATGTGATAAGGACTCCATAAGAGATTTCTTTTTAAAGCGAGGGTCCATGTAGGGTTAGCGAGCACTGCGGTGAAGCAGTCAGCACAATTGCTGGCTGGAGGAGGAGGGGGAGGAAGAGAGGGCAGTGGGCATAGTGCAGAGGTTTGGGGATTGGCATGGTGGGCATGGACCGAGGGTAGGTCAGGGAGGGATGCTTGGGCGAATGTGAAATCTTGTTGAAAGGGGTGGTTATGGGTCCAGACACAATAGCTAAGTCCTAACACAGCCTGAAGAATTGAGAATGTGGCAGTTAGACTGATGCCAAAGATGGGAGCTCAGGAGTGGAAGAAGCAGGTGGCAGGGATCAAGCGGTTAGAAAGTTTGAGACTTCCAGCATTTGCTGCTGACATTAGTCAGGGCTCTCCAGAGAGACAGAACCAATAGCATGTATCTATCTGAGATCGAGGAAGAGAGGGAGATTGATTATAAGTATTGGCTCACATGGTTGTGGAGGCTGAGAAATCGCAGGAAGCAAGCCGGAGACCCAGGAAAGCTGGTGTAGCTTGTTTGAAACCCTGAGAGCCCAAGGGCCGATGATGTAGATTCTAGGCTGAATCTGCAGGCTGGAGAACCAAGACCACTGAGGGCAGGAGAAGATCAGTGTGCCAGCTCAGCAGTCAGACAGAGGCAAGGCAATCCAACTTTCCTCTGCCTTTCTGTTCTATTCAGGCCTTCAATGGATTGCATGATTTCCACCCATGATGAGAAGGGCATCTGCTTTACTCAGTCTATCAGTTCAAATGCTAATCTCTTCCCAAAACACCCTCACAGGCACATCCAGAAATAATGTTTAGCCAACTATCTGGACGTTCTTTGGCCCAGTCCACTTGACACATAAAATGAACCATCATGGCGCTCCATGACCTCTCTTGGATTGGTACCTAGCTTTCCATGTGTGTTCATCAGATCTCCTTATCCAAGTTGTAAGCTCCTCCAGGGCAGGGATGGACCTCGTGTTCTGCTTTGTGTTCTCGGTAGCTGACACGATACATTCCATGTACTAAATATTCAATAAAAATGTGTTGGATGGTTCATTGATCCAGTAAACTTATGTCTGTGCCAATCAGAATTGCTCTTGAAAAGCAATGGGTAAATCAATTCTTTGTAAATTGAATCTTATTTCAAATGTACCAGGGACGTTTAGCACTTAAAGGGACCCTAGGTGAATCTTTTGGGAATCCAAGGGTCCTTTACTCTGTTTTTCACATTTTACTGGAAGGGAAGCTGTTACAGAGAAATTAAGTGACTTGTCACAATCTGATTTGTTGGTCAAATATAAGGTTTCTTAAAGAGAAGTATCCCTGTTATTTTAGGTAGAGAGTGACGTGGTGAAGAGCCCAGCCGTAGGGTTTGCAATGTCCGATCAATAACATCATACTTTGAGCAGTATTTATTTTAGTCTGCCGATACTTAGCAGATTTGTGTAAATCAAACCATTATTTCAGTAATATACTAATGGCTACAGTCTGTACTGAACAGTTTTGCAGGCTATATAGCAGGTTGGGAAATAAAAACCAAAAACAAAATAACATACAAACAGAAAAAGCTTCTGGCTAAGAAAATCACTCTAAAAGAGCCCGGCTGGAAGCATTTAGTTTTTCTTCTGTGACTTGTGTGAGGGTGATGGATGTGCTGGATGGGTGCCGGGTCTTGGGGTCCTGAGGGTGTGCTCCCAGATTCATTGTGGAGGTGATGGGAATCTCTTCAGTCAGTGGCTTCATGTTAAGTTGAAGAAAGATGTTGAAAGGATTTAGTGAAACCTTTTGGACACCTCACTGATTGAATTATTCATTTTAAATTGATCGGGTTTTATCAACATTTGTATTGGGTTGATTTAGTTTCTTCTTGCTGCATTCTAGAATAAAGTAATTTATTAGATGTGAGAAACTTGAGAAAAGAACTACTTTGGACTACTATTTTTGGATGATCCAAATAAAAGAAATAAAAGAGTCAAAATGTGCATTTGATTTGCTGTCCTTTCTCTTCATAGTTGTTTTCACCTGTCTTCTGCTTGTCAAAAATGATTTTGAAGTTGTCATTTACTTACAAGAGACACTTCTTTGCATTTGGGATTTTAGTTTCTTGACGTGAAACACTGAATCAGATGTGAGGGGCAGGAGCTAATTTGTATTGATATTAGCTCGCAGCTGTTGTGCAGACACTATCTCACGCAGTTCTTGCCATTCTGGAGGGGCAGACATTATTACCCCCCTTTTATAGATGTGCCAGCTGACACCCACGGGGATAACAAAACTCGATCCCACAGTTGTGCAGGTCCTTTGCCATAAGTGCCCAGACTCATCCTGCTCCTAGCACTCTCTGTAGCCTGAATGTCTTCCTTCTGTTTTTTACATTTATTATTAGTGTTGGCTGCTGGGACCACTATTTTTTGAAGACACTGTGATATATGGGGCGCCTGGGTGGCTCAGTTGGTTAAGTGTCTGACTCCTGATTTCGGCTCAGGTCATAATCTCAGGATCTTGAAATTGAGCCCCATGTAGGGAGTCTGTGGGGGGAGTCTGCTTCTCCCTCCCCCTCCGCCCCTCCCCCTGCGCACGCTCTCTCTCTCAAATAAATAAATAAATCTTTGAAGACACTGTGATATTACTTACATGATAATGTCTTATAATAATAAAATGATACTAAATGAATAATCCCAAAATAATACTATTTGAGCACTGTGAAAAGTATGGATAATGGAATCTTCAGGTTTTCCAGACTCTCCGTATTTGTGCTCATTGCAGTCTCTACTTCACCAGAATTGTGTATTTCTTGAGCTTGTTGTATGGTGCCACGCTAGGATGTCCACGAAAGTGGTAATGAATGGAACACTGACTTTCCTGTCAGTGTAAATATGACTATGTTAGGGCTACAGGGTGAGCCGCGGTGGGTTTGTAAAGTTGAAAGCTGAACTTGAAATGGGTC
The DNA here is from genome assembly GCF_002007445.2 of Ailuropoda melanoleuca. NCBI lineage: Eukaryota > Metazoa > Chordata > Mammalia > Carnivora > Ursidae > Ailuropoda > Ailuropoda melanoleuca. Next base: position 2,514,093 of record NC_048227.1, read on the forward strand.
CCTTATAGCAGGCGGCTTCCTGCTGTGCTCCCAGAACTCCAGGGGTGCCTGTCCAGTTTCTTCACCTGTTATGGGCACTTGTGGGTAAAAGTTGAACTTCAGTGGTTTTGAAATAGTAACATATATAGTCTTTCACAAATTCTAGTTGGTGTGAAGTAAAGAAAGAGAATTTTTACCTCCTTTCCTGTTTCCGTGTCCTTTGCCTTTCTTCTGATTCAAGTGTGAATGGGTAATGCTGCAGTCGGAATATAAGAGGGCCGATTATGGATAAACTGGAAAATCAGACTCTGCGGAACAAAGACTCGTTTTAAAATTACATAACAAGGGGCGCCTGGGCGGCACAGCGGTAGAGCGTCTGCCTTCGGCTCAGGGTGTGATCCTGGCGTTATGGGATTGAGCCCCACATCGGGCTCCTCCGCTGGGAGCCTGCTTCTTCCTCTCCCACTCCCCCTGTGGTGTTCCCCCTCTCGCTGGCTGTCTCTATCTCTGTCGAATAAATAAATAAAATCTTTAAAAAAATAAAATAAAATTACATAACAAATGTAATTAGGTAAACTATACCAGAGAATGAATTGACAGTGTAAAATATGCTATGTAGCTTCTAAAAAATGAATATTTAATAAGTTTGAAATCACTCAATCATAGTAATTTCTTGCTTTATGCAGCAGAGTTCTATTAATTCAATCAAAAGTCAACATATTTTAGGGAAGATTGCTAGTTTCAGCTAACTGCGTATGCTATCCTTCGGCTCCCTTCAGGGTCCCCAGGCTTAGTTTCACATTGAAATCACAAGGGAGACTTGAAAAATACTGATGCCAGGGCCTCACTCCCAGACATTCAGGTTTAATTGGCCTGGAGTAGAGCTGGGGTAGCAGCACTTTTTTAAAACTCCCCTGGAGGTTCTGATGTGCCTCAGAGTTAAGAACCACTGTTGATATTATAATCATTCTTTAATTATATTTGGTTCTGTCTTTATAGATGGAGCTCTGTGGTTTAGCATTTTGACTTTAGAGTTCTACTCTTCGGAGGCAGGCAGTTCAGATCAACTTACAGGCAATTTAAAGTGCTGACCTTTATCTCTCAAGTTTTTATGTTTAGAAGGCAGTTACTGTAAGGATTACCCTTTTCCTTTTGCAGCATCATAATACTGAGTGCCAGGACCCAAGTTTTTGAAACCTCCCAGTAGACCCTTTTTAAACCGTTCTGAGCCTGCAGGGTATGGCAGGACCTAGCTGTTAATTCAGTACTTTCATCTGATTGACGTGGGGAGGATCACTGGCCACCTAAGGGAGGCCTTCCCATTATTAATTCCTTTCTGGACGTCCTTTGTGTGTCTGCCCAGAGGCCTTGGCATTGGGTACATTGTGAGAGTCATAAAATTAAAGAAATATCTTGTACTGGCTGCTCACACTGACATTCAGAAAAACAATCACAGTAATGGCTGGGGCTTTCTCCTTTGAAAGAACACGCACCAAGGGCCTTTGGTGTATTTCTTGATAAAATTTGCAGTGGGCCTGCTGTGCACTGATGGGTGGAAAAGGGCCAATGGTCATGTTGGGGCCACTGCTACTGGAATTGTCCAAAATCTTTGAACTCATTTTGGTGTGCATGTGTGTGCACGTATGTGTACGCGCACGTGGACATACTAGGATGCACATATGCCGTTTCTTTATTGTATTTCAAACAGGCTTATTTTTAAAATGCTTGCAAAATTTGTTCAAAGAGAGGAAAACCTCTAAATTGGTGATTCTCAAATTTTTGTACGTGTATCAGGATCAGATATAGTCAGCCTTGGATGGGGCCGAAAGTTTGAAAGGCAAAGATTTAAATAAATTTCCCCAAAAAGCTACTTTTCTTAGATGCCCTGATACAGATTACAAACAAGGCTATTGATGGTTCTGTACAAAAACAAATGAATATATTTTTACCATTTGTGGAAATCATAGTTTTGAAGCTGGGTAGGCCTGTGTATCACTATCTGCTCTATTTTTGGAAGTAATGGAGGAAGTATTTCAACCTGATTACTGCCTGTGGAGTGAGGAATTTCTTAGTATTTGACTGACCGCCTGCTGGCACTTTATTTCCTTAGAGCTCCTCAAGTCATTATAAGAATCACCCAACGGGTTGAAATGAAAATGATGTCTTACTATAAAATGTCAGCTATCTATGGTAAAAAGATTACACGCTATTTAAAAATATAATTGCCATTCCCCACTCCCCCTTACATCCAAACATTTCAGAATAACAGAATCCTTGCAGAATGAGAAGGAGCACTCAAGGTTCAAGCCTTGCAAATTTGAGAAACTGCATCTATTTTAAGTCTTTTAATAGTCCAGATAATTATAACTCCACCTACTGCCCTTTTCTTTCTGTCTACCTCCTGGTCATTTTAATGATGCAGTTTGTGTATTGCTGCTGATGAATTCTGCCCTGTGAAGGTTATTTATTTATTTTTCCCTGAGCTGGATTTTATTCTCTGTTTACTTATCTTGGTGTTCTGTTTCCTTTCTGAACTGCCACCAGACATTCCTTTACGTGGCCATTGTGTAATGCACAGCAGGCAGAAGGAGCTTGGGGACTCCTGCTGTGGGAGCCCTGTTTGGGTAAATGTCACCTCTTTAGACAAAGAGGAACTTGGCTGAATCACATATCCAGAAACAGCTTAGATTGCCCGTCTTAAACATTTTATCTGACAATTTGAAAGTCTATGTTTGCTGTATGTTTTTGAAGCACTAACTGGTTTGGTGTAGGGTTTTTACTGCATTGCTTGTTAATATCCTTGGGGTGAAGGTGGAAAGGAGCCAGTTGGGGATAAGTAATCTGGAGTCCATGCCTTCCTGCCCCACTTCCCTCCACAGACCTAGGAGGAGCTGGGACATGGACCTAGGAGAAGAGAGCTCCTCTCTAAAAACATGGTTGGCTCCCATGCAAATTAGTGTTGCCACTGGAACTTAATGGGAGTGTAGAAGAGAGCCTGCCTCCATCGACTTGTGGGGGAAAGTATTTCAGTTGAGTTAGTATCTGTGACAACAAGCTAGGGTTTAGGTACTGTTTTAAGAAGTCTTACTGATCTTTAGGCTTATTTGTTGACCTTAAGAACATTCTTAGGCAGTAATGCTGCTTCCATCAGGGGTCCTGGCCTTCACTGATTTCTACCCGTGGCTCCCAACCCTGGCCTCCCTTTCTAGTGTATAGGAATTGGAGTCAGTGTAGACCACTTCCATGTGGGCTTATCCCTTCCCACCTTTCCTCAAATTTTGCTTTAGTTGGAGACCTTGATGGCTCTGAAAGTACTTATCTTTGTAGAATTCTGCTTGTTTGGAACATGATTGCTGTGAAGAAAACTTGGGGGACACCTTTTCATGATACTTTCCATCCCATTCCCAAATTGCATTGGGCAGCCTTGTCTAAGGACCTGATCCAAAAGAGGGGAGCCCTAGCTACTGGGGAGAGCCTTTTAGCTTTCAAGAATGTAGGTGCAAACTTAATGCAACTGCCCTTCCCTAATTCTCTTGTCATCTCTCCTGTGTCCCCTCCAGTCTCCCTGCCCTTCCTCCTGCTCACTGGCCACAGCTGACCCCCATACGCAGAAGGTTGGCTCTTTTCAAGAGCACACATGGCACAGTGGGCAAGACAATAAACTTTGTGGACAGGTTCCCTGGGCACAAGTCTGGGTCTGCCACTTCCCAGCTGTGTACCCCTGGGCAAATTCCTTGACCCTTCTGTGCCTCAGTTTCTGCATCTGTAAAAGAGTAAAAATAATAGTACTTACCATGTGTAGCACAAATAGCTATTATTATTTCCTAAATATACTATTTTAACAGCTTTATTGAGATAGAGTTTATAGCCATAAAGTCCATCTGTTTAAAGTGTCAACTCAAGATTCTTAATATGTTTAGAGTTGTGCCAACATGTCCATACTTTAGTTTTAGAACATCCCCAAATCATCCTTGCACCTACTAGTGGCCCATCGCCACCCCCTCCTTGCTCTCCTTCCCTGTTTGCAGGGCTACTTTGTGTGGATTTGCCTGTTCTGAACATTCCTATCAACGCAGTCACACAACACATGGGCGTGACTGGCTGCTTCCATTACACATGTTTCCAAGGCTCATCCATGTTGCAGCATGGATGGGTCGTGTATTTAATTCCTTTTGATTGTTGAATAATATTACATTGCATAGGTTGTTTATCCAGCCATCACCTGACAGACATTTGGATTGCTTCTGCTTTTTGGCGCTTAGGAATAATGCTGCCATTTGAACATGAATGTTCAATTCATGTACAAATTTTTGTGTGGACGTAACCCATGCATTTCATTTCTCTTGGACATGTACCCAGGAGTCATATGTTAACTCTGTTTTAATATTTTGAGGAACTATCAGACAATTTCCACCTTACATTCCCACCACCAATGTATGAGGATTTCAATTCCTCCATATCTTTGCCGCCACCTGTTAGTGTCTTTTTGATGATAGCCCTTCATGTGTGTGGTTTTGGTTGGGTTATCTCACTGTAATATTGATTTTTCTAATGACTGATGAGGTTGAACATTTTTCCTGTGCTTATTAGCCCAAATATACTATTGACTATATAAAAACCAGCTTGCTGGTTTAGAGATAATAGAGATATGAGAAATATCAGTCCCTGCTTTTATAAAGTTTGCAACCATGATGAGAGTGAAGATAGTTTCTGAGTCAAGCATACTTAAAGTCCTATCTGCATCCCATTAACAGTAAGAAAATGTTAGCTCTAGATAAAGCTAAGTCATCATTAGTGTCTAGAGTTTAATCATTTCCTAATAGGTTTATGTATAGAGAGATCATTTGGTTTCATCTCTACTTGCTTTTGTGTTTTAATTTTTACAAATTAAATTGGTAACGTGGAAAATGCCTTTGTTGCCACAGTATGAGTTCCAGTTTGTTCTCAGCAACTCTTGGAAGATTGAAGTCAGATGTGACCATTTTTCTCCCTTTATTAAAGTCCCCCCCCCATCTTGCCTGAATTATGTAAGCTATTTAGCTGGCCTCTTAACAGTGGTTTTCCTGTAGTATTGGTGAGTTTGCGTAATTTTGCTTGTAGGAAATTATATATATTCATTTTTCTACCTCAATTTACCCTGTCCGTTGAATGTTACCTGCACGAAATCTGTGGCTACAGCACTAATAATCTCTGATGGCTTTTCTAATAGTGCTTACCTGCACAGAGCTTGGTCTTGGGTAGCAGGCTTATTTGGTGCATGTTTTCTGGGTTTTGAAATAGAAACATGAATTACTCCCTCTATTATAAAACTCACCAACACTAATGTTAGTATTTTGTCGTGCAATTATGTTTCTATTCATTTTTTCTATTCATTTTTAGTTTACAATCTGAACCAGAGAGCCAGTGGGCAGAGTGCATGGTCATGGAATTAATTAGGCAAAGAGGTTTGTCTTACTGTCTCTCTGGTCTTGAACAAGGTGCCTAATTAGTCTCATTTGTATAATGGGCATAAAAATACGATGTCTATCTGATGCAATTGTTGGGATACCTGAGATTTTGTTTTTTAAAGCATTTCCTCCTTGGTATGCAGTAAATGCTCAATAATTGTTAGATAGTAGCACTAGTAGTACAAATAGGAACTACGATCTTGTTGGCTCCTGGATCTGATCCGGAGGAAAAATGCACCTAAGAGTTAAATGATACTAGGAGGGTTGAAAGCTCAGTAGCAGAGAGCAAGCTCATTAGCATGATAGAAAAGGACCTTGTGTTTAAAGTGACTAAGGAAGGTGTGTCTCCATTCTGAAAGATGTATGCCTTAAGGACTTTTAACTGAGGTAAAGTTTGTAAGTAGTGAAATTCACAGATATTAAGTGTACAATTCAATGAGTTTTGACAAATGTATGGACTCACGCAGCTACCGCTCAGTCCGGATGGAGAACGTTTCTGTCACTCCAGCAGATTTCCTCGTGCATGCCCATTCCAATCAATCTCCGTCCCTGTGGGCAACCGTTTTTCTGATTTCTTTTCACATAGATTAATTTTGCCTGTGCTTAGATTTCATATAAAGGGAGTCATGTAACACGGGGGGTTTTGTGTCTGGCTTCTTTCACCCAGCATGATGTCTAAAATTCCTCCATGGTGTTGAGTTTATCAGTTTGTTCATTTTTATTGATACATATCTCTGTTGTTTTCAGTTTAGGGTATTCTAAATCACCCTACTGTGACTATTCATGTGAACTTATTTGTGTGGATATGTGCTTTCTTCAAGAAATATCTCTTGAAGAAATGTCTAGGCCTGGAACTTCTGGGTCATTGGGTAGATGTTTGTTTGATTTTATAAGAAATTGCCAAACCTTTTCCCCAAGTGGTTGTACCATTTGTCCAGTCTTGCCAGTAATGGAGGAGAGCTGCTGTGGCAACACACTTCTGCCTACGTTCAGTGTTATCTGTCTTTTTCAGCTGAGCCCCATAGTCCGAAGTGGCAAATGATGTTAAGTGCTTCCTGTGTGCTGTTAGCTCTTTGTACATTTTCCTTTGCGAAGTCCACATTCAAGCCTTTTGCTCCTTTTACTTATGTGTTTCCTTCCATCTTAATCATTGAGTGGTGGGCATTTTTATATAATTTGGGTACAAGTTTTTCAAGGTATATGTAACCAGAATATTTTCTTCCACCTTGTGGCTTTCGTATTCATTGGTTAACAATGCACTTCACAGTACATTTGTTTTAATTAAACTTTTCTTTTTTTAAAAGATATTCATACATTCAAAGGCAGTTATTAGAACTAAGACAGAGAGATCCCGTGTACCTCTGTGCCCTTTACTCAGTTTTCCCCAATGAAAATATCTTGAACAATTATTGCAACCAGGCAACTGACATCAGGGCAGTCAACACAGAGAATCCCTTATGTTGCCCTTCCAGTGTCCCCCACGCCCTACCCCTGCCCCCATTTCTGGCCCTTGCCATCACTAGTCTGATCTCCATCTCTATGATTTTGTCCTTTCAGCAATGTTATATAAAAGGAATCCTACTGAATGTGACCTCTGGGATTAGATTTTTTTTTTTTTTTCACTCAGCAGAATTCTGTGGAGATTCATCCAGGTTGTTGTGTGCATCAATAGTTTGTTCTTTTTTATTACCTAGCGGTGAACTGTGGTTTGGATGTGCTATGGTTTGTACAGCTGTTACCCTTTCAAGGACATCTGGGTTCCATCCAGGTTTTGCCTGTTATGACTAAAGCTGCTGTTAACGTGTGTACAGGTTTTCATGTAAATAGAAGTCTTCATTTCTTTGGAATCAATGCCTAAGAGTGCAATTGCTGGGTCTGTATGGTAAATACATGTTTAGTTTTATCAGAAACCGCCAAACTGCTTGCTACAATGATTGTATTACTTCATGCATCCACAGCAGTGTATGAGTAATCCAGTTTTGTTTTTGTTTTCACATCATCAGCATTTAGTGTTGTCACTGTTTTTTTAATTTAGCCATTCTGATAGGTATGGCCTGATAACTTATTATGGTTTTAATTTGCATTTCTCTAATGATTGATGATGTTGAACATCTTTTCACGGGTCTATTTGCCATCCATAGGTCCTCTTCAGTGAAATGTCTGTTTATATCTTTTGGCCGTTTTCTGTTTAGATTATTTGTTTTGTCAGGTTGACTTTTGAGGGTTCTTTATGTATTTTAGATACTAGTCCTTTCTTAGATATGTGGTTTGGACTTATTTTCTCTTAATCTGTGCTTGTCTTTTTATCCTCTTCACAGACACTTTTGGAGAGCAAAAGTTTTAAATTTTAGTAAGACTCCATTTGTTGTTGTTGTTTTAAATGCATCGTATTTTTGGTGTCAGGTCTGAGACACTGCCTAGCTGTAGATTTTAAAGATTTTCTTTAATATTTTTTCTAACAGTTTTCTGGTTTTACACCTAAACCCATGATCCATTTGAGTTAATTTTTATATGAAATTAGAAGGTTAGGTAGAGGTTCTTTTTTTTTTTTTCTTTTAATCTTCTGGGTATTTGGTTGCTCTGGCACCATTTGTTTTAAAGACTATCTTTCCTCTATTTTTATTTTTTTAAGATTTACTTACTTATTTGGGAGAGAGAGAGCATGAGTGGTAGGGGCAGAGGGCAAGGGAATCTCAAGCAGACTGTGCGCTGAGTGCAAAGCCAGACGTAGGGCTCGATCTCTTGACCCCGAGATCATGACCAGAACTGAAACCAAGAGTCAGACACTTAACCAAAGGTGCCTCCCAGGCACCCCATCTTTCCTCTGTTGAATTTGTTTTTCACCTTTGTCAAAAATCAGTTGGCTGTACTTGTGTTGGGCTTTTGTAAGGTTCTCTATTCGTTTCTTTGATTTGAAGTTCTGTCTCTCTGCCAATACCATACTCTCTCTTTCTTTTCTTTCTCTTTTTTCTCTTTATTTATTTATTTTTCTTTCTATGTCATTCTAACTTGGTTGTAGCATGCTCCACTCTTTAACTGAAAACTTCAAGCATAACCACTGGCTTAGGTCAGGCTATTTGTGACAGTTGATTTCGTTTTTAAAGTCACTCCAAATCTTTACCAAAATCAAACAGAATTGGAAGGCTGATAAAGGAAAATCAAAAAACAAAACAAACTCAGAAGCCCCTCCTCCACTCCTCCCTAAATTATGCTTTGTTGAATGCTAGTTCTTGATTTATCAAATTTTATCATTTTCCCCCTTTTTTGGCTTTTTGTTACAAAGATGAGGATTTCACTTCCTTATATGGTACAACATCCTTGCTTTCGTCCTGTTTTCCAAATATAATTATATCAAAAATTTTAGTTAAAGCAATGTAAAATGTTTGACTAATTTTCTGTCTAGTATTTTGTAATTATGTTTCCTTTCTTCAAAATATTTTGCTTTCTGGAGTTAATAATTACTTCATTCCCCCTCCCCCCACTTATTTGTCTATGTTCCTATTACTAATTATTTTCAGACTTTCCAACTCCAAAGATTATGATTTTCGCACCCAGCCCAATACATCAGCTTTTCTTTGTTCTTAAAGATGTTGCTCTGGGAGTCATCTGTCTGCATGCTCCTACCTGATCCATCTGTGCTCTAGGTGTTCCATATAGATGTGCTCCTGGCCCTTCTCTTCGCTCCTCTCAAACATGTATCTTGTTTCCTAAATCTTACCTCTTTCTAGTCCTTAATATATACTCTAATTTTAGTAGATTACCTCTTTTAGTAGTTTCATTTTGAGAAAGCATGCATGAGAAATAATTTTTGAGCCCCTGGAAGTGTTAATATGTATTAATATGAAAATATATGTATCTTTTCATCCTTAATTGATAATGTGAATGTAGAATTCTGGGATGCAAATATTTGTTCAAAATTTGAAGCTATTGCTCCATTGACTTCTAGCTTTGTGTTGTTGAGAAGTCAGATGACATTCATATTTACAGTCTTTTAATGTGAACTAGTTATTTATGACTTGAAGATTTTAGTATCTTCTCTTTATCCCCAGTGCTCTGAAATTTCATAGCACTGTAACCTGGTGTGGGGATTTTAAAAAATTCATTATGGTATACATTCAGTAGGCTCTTTAATTTGAATACTTATGTCTCCAGTTAAGAGAATATTTGTGTATCAGTATTTTGATAATTTCCTCTTTCTTTTACTCTCTTTTCTGTCTCTGGAATTCTGTTACACAGTGGTTAGAATTTCTGGACTGATTGATACTCGAATTTCTTCTTATATCCTATTAATACCATATTGTCTTGTTTAACATAGCTGTATAAGTCTTGAAATCAGGAAAACTGATACCTCTCATTTCTTCTTTTTTTTTTTAAAGTTTTCTTTTCTTTTCTTTTAATTCATTTGAGAGAGAGACAGAACACAAGCAGGGAGAGAAGCAGGGGGAGAGGGAGAAGCAGACCCCCCACTGAGCTGGGAGCCAGATGTGGGTCCTGATCCCAGGACCTGGAGATCATGACCTAAGCTGAAGGCAGACGTTTAAGCATCTGAGCCATCCAGGCACCCCTCTTCTTCATTTTCAAAATTGTTTTAGATATTCTAGTTCCTTTGCCTTTCTGTATTAATTTTAGAATAATCTTGTGTATATCTACAACTAACGTTGCTAGTGTATTAACAGAAATTCCATTAACCCTGTAGATCTGTTTGCCTAGAATTGACATCTTTACTATGTTGAGTCTTCAGATCTATGAACATGGCATATCTCTAAACATTTGTTTAGGTCTTCTTTGATTTCTGTGATAAGCATTTTATAGTGTTCGGGATAAATATCATGACGTGTTTGTTAAAGTCTATACCTAAGCATTTCATTTTATTTGGAGTAATTGTAAATGGTATTGTGTGTTTAATTTTGGTTTCTACTTACTCATTGGTAGTTTATAAAAATGTGATCAATTTGTGTGTTGATCTTATATTCTACAGCCTTGTTGAACTCACTTATTAATTCTAGAAGGGGTGTGTGTGTGTGTTTGTGTGTGTGTTTGTGGCTTCTTTGGGATTTTCTACAGACACAATCATGTCATCGACAAATAGGGACAATTTCATTTTTCCCTTCCAGTATGTGTGTCTGTTATTTATTTACTTACTTATTTGTTTGTTTGTTTTCTTCTTTATTGCAGTGGCTAGACCTTGAATAGGACTGATGAGAGCAGACATTCTTGACTGGGTACTGAGTTCAGGGGAAAGGTATTCAGTCTTTATGAGAGCAGACATTCTTGACTGGGTACTGAGTTCAGGGGAAAGGTATTCAGTCTTTAACAGTTCAGTAAGATGTTATTAGATGTGAATTTTAGGTAGATTTTCTTTGTAAAGAAAGTTTCTCTCTATTCCCACTTTGGTGAGAGTGTTTTTTTTTTTTTTCTTTTTTAAATTTTATGAATGGGTGTTGGATTTTGTCGAGTGCTTTTTCTGCAGCAATTGATAGATCACAGTTTTGTTGTGGTTTTTTTAGCTCATTGATATGGTAAATTATGCTGATTGATTTTTCAAATTTTGAACCAGCCTTGCATACCTGGAATACATTCCACTCAATCTTGGCATATAATTCTTTTAATACATTACTGTATTTGACTTGCTAATATTTTGTTGAAGATTTTTGTGTCTAAGTTCAGTAGAGATATTGGTATATAATTGACTTTTTTGTATTCTCTTTGCCAAGATTTTATATCAGGGAAAAACTAGGCTCATAAAATGAGTTGGGAAACATTTCTTTCTCTTCTGTTTTTTGGACAGAATATGTAAAGTCAATGTTAATTCTTTAAATGTTTGATAGAATTCTTTAGTGAAACCATCTGGGTCTGGAGATTTTTCTCAAAAGCTTTTTAATTACGAATTCAATTTCTTTAATTGGTTGCAGGACTATTCAGGCTGTAGATTTCATTTTGGCTGAATTTTTGTAGTTTATAGTTCCTCAGGAATTAGTTCACATCTTCTAAGTTCTCAAATTAATGAGTTTAAAGTTTCTCATTGTATTCCTTTTTTAGTGACTGCAAGATCTGTAGTAATATCCCCTATTTCATTGCTGATATTGATGATTTGTGTTTTCTCTTTTTCTTTCAGTCTTGCTAGAGCTTTACACTTCTTGTTCCTTGAAAAACCAGGCTTTTGATCCATTAACTTTCTGTTTTATTTCTCTCTCTCTCGCTCTCTTTTTCTTTTTTTAAGAGAGAGCATGAGTGGGGGGTGGGGAGAGGGAAGGAGAGAATTTTAAGCAGGCTCCACACTCAGCATGAAGCCCAATTCAGGACTCAATCCCATGACCCTGAGATCATGACCTGAGCTGAAATCAGGAGTGGAACGTTTAACCAACTAAGCCACCCAGGCACCCCTAAAAATTGAGCTCTTAAGTAAAAATTAGAATTTTGTATATGCCACCCTGAGCTGGACAGTTCCCATTATTTAGGGATTTTTCTGATGATATAGGGACCTGTATTAATGTGTGATATTTTTTATATTGTATAACAAAATATGCCTACGTAACTCAGCAAACCAACAAAGTCATGCAGGCATAAGAAATCCACTCAAAGTGTGAGATAGGCTGAAAGATTGTAATGTAGGAAAGCACCAGAATTTCACTGATAGAATTACAGATCTCACATGGGGTCTCACCTTTATGAAACTTGCCACTCCTTCAGTTTTGGTGCCGTATCAAGAATACTCACAGCTGTCTGAAAAGGCTATTAAAATACTCCTCTCTTTTCCAGCTACATGTTTGTGGGAGATGGGACTTTTTTCACATCCTTCGGTCGAAACAACATACTTGCAAGAGATTAAATGCAAAAGTGCATATGAGAAGCTAGTCATCTTTTATTAAGCCAGACGTTGAAGAAATTTGGAAAAAAACAAAACAAAACAAAACAGTGCCATTCTTTTCAATAATTTTTTTTTTATTTGGGAAAATTTCTTTTTCTAAACTTTTTGTTAAAACATAGTGTGATTAACCTTGTTGCTATTTTTAAATGAATTAATAAATATTTCAAAAGTTCTCAGTTTTAGTTTCTCATATGTATAGAAAGATATAACTCACATAAACAAGAATTTTGGGTTAATAATTTTTTTTAAAGTTGTAAAGGGGTCCTGAGACAAGAAGATCTTAAGCACCTCTGCTGTAAAGGAGGTTGGTTTTATTATTTTGTTGATTGGGAAACTCAAGCACAGGAGGCAGGCTAACCAAGCTCAGGAGCTAGAGATCTGTACGCAGGCCGTCTGGCTCCAGGATCCTTGCTGTAGCTGCCGCCATACATGAGTACTTCTCTTTGAGGAAACTTTACGGTTTGTAACTTTGCCACAATCAATAGGCCTTGTCTATTGGAACTTTGATATCCATAAGAAGTTCCTTTCCCATGTAATTTTCTTGGTCTGTTGTTAAATCTTTACCATTTAGGTACCCTTTGAGTCCCACTTTTGATGTCAGTACATACGTGGGATAAATTCACCGTAAGCATCTAAGCAGGGCAAGGTAAATCACCTCTGAATTTCTTTTCTTGGACTTTTTGGCCTTTTATTTAATCTGAGTTGGACTTTTAGGATTATTTGAAAGAAATACTGTACCATGTTCAAAAAAAATGTTGGTTATTTCTGATAACTCTTCTCTCATTTTTGGTTGGTCCTACTTTTCCACTACAAACCATAGAAATGACAATTTAGTGCAATTCTACTTTGAAATAAAATATTGGAGAGCTGGAAGCTTATTTCAGTTTGGAGAAGTAGGGGAATTGCTTTTATCCCACTGCCTCTTCTTATTATTAATTTATATGCTGAAATATATTAGCACAGTGCAGGATCAAACCAGTACATAAATACAACCATTTATGTTTCTACCATAAGCTTCACTGTAGATTAATCTCACTGAAAGCTTGAATGTTTTCTTAGGGGAAAATATTAGAAGGGTAGGTTTACCCCATGAGTTCCCTTAAATATGCTGTTAATTCGCATTGATTTCAGAGAAAACAGAGATAATCAGTTTGACTTCCTCCTGACTGAATGCATCATCAAGCTGTTCCCAGTACTGTTTAATGGAAACCTGAGGGCCCCTCCTGCTTTCTGGGTTTTCATATGCACAGATCCAGATGCCAAGAGAAGACGGCAGACACTTCTCAGAGAAAATCCCACACTTCCTAGTCAAAGTTTTGAATCCAAAATGATGACTTTATGGTGAGATCTGGGAATATGTCCTGGGAGCTTTGTTCTGCTTTCTCCCTTCTGATTATGATGCCCTCCGGAAGGCAATGGGACAGAGCCAGGAGAGGGGTGAGGTGTACTTGCTCATGTGGTGTGCTCCGGCTCCCCAAAGTCGGTCCCTGACCAAGCTTAGCGGTCACTGCCACCCCACATCAGGCCATCCCTCACCCTCAGAGGCCTCTCCAGGGTGGCCAGGGTACTCCTATAGCCCTGCTCACCTTTCACAGGCCAGCCACAAACACACGCACACACAGAGGCTTGCCCAAGTCCACTTTTTTTTTTTTAAAGATTTTATCNTGCTCACCTTTCACAGGCCAGCCACAAACACACGCACACACAGAGGCTTGCCCAAGTCCACTTTTTTTTTTTTAAAGATTTTATCTATTTATTTGACACAGAGAGACAGCCAGAGAGAGAGGGAACACAAGCAGGGGGAGTGGGAGAGGAAGAAGCAGGCTCATAGCGGAAGAGCCTGATGTGGGGCTCAATCCCAGAGCACCGGGATCACACCCTGAGCCGAAGGCAGATGCTTAACGCCTGTGCCACCCAGGCGCCCCCCAAGTCCATTTCTTAATTGGGGTAAAGGCATGCAGTAATCTAAAAAAATTCTCATTTGTCATCAAGGATGGGACAGTTCTTTAACAAGCCTTCACATGCCTTTGACAGCCTCTGTGCAGCATAAGCAGCACTAAGAGGTGTACCTGAGCCCTCACATTTCTGTGAAATCTTGGAGCCTCGGCTCCTGGGAAGCCTGAGTCAGGCTGCCGAGGGCTCTCTGGGCACTGGTGCCCCTTCAGCTCCTTCCCTCTCTGACTTATAGATACTTTAGCCATGGGAGGTCCATGGCCATGAACCCATCGAGGGCCCTCTCAGGCAATGGCTTCCTACCTCTGTCTTCTTGCCTCTTGGAATTGCTCTTGGCTTGGTGGCCAGCATCACACTTCCTGGACTGTGTTTCCTCAGGGCAGGGTCCAGCTGTATCCCCAGTGCTGAGCAGCCAGGAGACGCTCAGTGACGCTAGAGGAAGGGGGAGGGAGGGTCCTTTGTAACTGCAGAGCTCCTGTCTGTGCCTCTTCTGTGCTGTGCTCTGTGGAGACTGGGAGGCTGGTAAGGGTCTTCTGGCTCTTGGAGTGCAGAATGGCGACTTGCCTTCTGCTGAAACTTGCAGTCCCACCTCATCAGACATGCTCGAGAGTATAAATGTGGAAAACACGGTCTGTTTTGTAGTCATCATGTTAGTTTTTTATTATGTTTGAAATATGTATATTTGTTCAATGTAGCTACCTTTTGCCCTGAAATTTCTGATACTCGTTTATTGGCTGATTTGCTTTTTAGACCCACAGAATATGATGGGTCTATCCCTGAAAAATATTTATAAATACTTCTGATAAGCTAGGAGAATGAAGCTGGAATTAGCTCTGATCATAGAGCTGCCTCCTCCTCCTTCATTTCACCTGTAACCAGCAAAGGCTTCCATAGGTGCTTGCAGAAAGCATAGCTTGAATCAGCTTGTTCTAAAGCACGCGGAGGACTCAGTCCAAAGAATTATCTTAAAGTATCATCTCACATCATTGAAGGGCGACCTTTCCGTATTTGCATATTTAACTGTAGTAGAACATACCTGATCGTATTTACATTTTTACCTCAGAAATACACTTGAAATGCACAAGTGCTGCCTTTAAAAGATTAATATTACTATTATGAGAAAGCACAACACGCTGTGAGATTGAACTCCCGGCTTCAGTAGGCATACATAATGACCTGCCAGCAGCAGGGATTTGAATGACTGTATTTACCAGAAAAGGATCTTCTACTTGTATTTTTCGGAATAGGTGTTCACAAATGATGCATTATGCCCTGTGCTTTTGTTTCTCACTGGGATTTGAAAAATAAAACTTTCCGTTAGTTGTGAATTCATAAGCTTGGGGCATGAAAATGTTTGAATTTGATATAAAAGAAGTTTTGAAAGGAAGATTAGTGGTTTAAACCAAAAGATTAGTCGCCTTGGGAAATTCAACTGTCGAAAAAGCCGAGTTCAGTAATAAAAGGTCCTACTCCAGCTGATTGCTCCATTCACGCTGCGATTCCTAATCCTTCCCGCTGGACCCTTGCCTGAGTGACAGCGCTGATTACCAAGGCCTAATAGCGCTCATCGTCACTTTACCAGAACATGTGGGGTTCGTCTGCCTTACACCCCCCTCGTCTGTGGTGCACTCGGCTCCTCTGTGGTGTGGGAGTTGATGATTATTTCTCGTATTCATTATTGCTTTAAATGGAGGAGAAAGGTGAGGTCCCAGAACCGCTCACGATTATGCTGGCTGACCTCTCTCACTGACAGAGTCACAGAGGAGCTTGAAGTTGGGCTCTCTTGGCAACCAGCAGTTGATTCCTATCTATTCTACTGTGAGAGAGCTTCTGGTAGTAGACCCAGGATTTTCCATGATGGAACAGATAATTAAAACCCAGGGCAAGCCCCCCCTTCTTCAGGGTGGGAAACCTGGAGCCACAGGACGGGGGTTCTGCCTCAGGGCTTCTTCCTCCCCTGTTTCCCACAGAAGTAAACGATCTTTACTGTGGCAAGTGGATTGTGGTCCCTTTGTAGATGAGCAGAAGATCATCTCCACGTTGGACAGGTTAAGTTAAATCCTTTTATATTATATCAAAACCTTGAAAGTCCACTTAGGGAAGTGACTTACTTCTACATCATGAAATTGTGATGTTATATTGAGAGAACATTACGTGCATTCCTCTCCTTTGGATGGCCCTTAAATCCGTGTTATCCAGACGGGACTCTCTTGTTCATAACTGATTGCTCTTCTATTTAAAAGTATATGAAAATGGAAATTTCAGAGTTTTTCATAGTAATCCTTTGCAGGGTCTTTGGTGTTCATTGTTAAGAACATAGAAGCGGACTTAATGACTACTCATTTTTCCCAAGGAGAGGGAGAACTGCTAGTCATTATTTGGGAAAATACACATGTGCGAGTGCACACGCACACCCCTCAACGAGCACCAAGTAGACCATTGATTTATCCCCAGGTCAGAGTTTGATAATCTTACTTCAGCGGTAACTCAATCATTTTTGTCTTTATGGATCTTTTCAGACTTTTCTCTGTTCCATTTAAGGTGTATAAGAATCACATGCTTTTGTCAGGGTCTGTGCAGACCTGAATCCCTAACACTCCTGTCTCTCTTTTTTTTTTTTGTCACCAAAACTTTTGTGCTCTGTTGCCTTTATGTCCTCTGACTGTCATGATCTCCATGTATTCAGTGGTAAATCGTGCTGGTTTTTCTGCACACTGGCTCTTCTGTGTTACAGTATTTGTGTAATGATTGTCGCTTACACAGGGAAGTGCCCGGAGCACGGACACGTTTGCCTCCCTTCCTCCTATCAGAAATGTTAGTGTCTGTGCTAACCACACTTCTGTGATCATTTGGATCACAAGATATTTGCTTGCCAGCTATGTGAAACTACTCTTGATGAAGATTTCTTTTCCTAGTTCAGAGTATGCAGCATAACTTGTGGAGAGTATAGGCATGTTTAGTAAACTATGAATTCTAGGAAAAACTGAATTATGGTATCATTTACATTTAAAACAGTTGCATAATATATTAAATTGATGATGCTCTGTCAATTGTAAAACCAAATTCACACTCTTGAGTGTCTATTTTGAAGCTTTTTTCTTTTAAAAGGTGTATTTTTTATGACTCATTTTTGTAGGACATGGGAGCCATATGAAGTGGTGTTTCTTTCTCCATTTTTAAATATGGTACAAATGGCAGGGCACTGATAAAGCCTGGAGCTCAGTCAACTCCAAGGTGTCAAAGCTATAGTCATCACACTTCAGCCTTATGAGGCCATTGAGTGGACAGTTGGGTCATGAGAGCGGACACTTTTAGCTGAAGTATGTAGCAAAGAGGGACATCAGACACACTGTCACTGCTGGCGGTCAGCCTGAGGATGCCCTGGCAGCGTAGCTCAGAGTGGGTGGTGTGCAGCAGCACCTTGGGATGAGACGAGGATTGGCTGCCTTCCTGTCTTTCAGTCACAGATTTCGGTTATAGTGCCCGACCCTTTGCCTTCTCTATTCCTGCATCAGACCTAGCCAGTACCCTCTTATGGACGGCATCTGTGACTTATTCTCGTTGTGTTCCCGGTGCTAATAACACAATCAGTGTGTGTGTGTTGAACAGAAAATCATGCAAGTCAGAGACCTAAGAATCCTTCTTGACACCTCTCTCTCCCTCAATCCCATATTCAGTCCATCACTATTTTTTTTCCTACCTAAATACTGTTTTAAAGCCACCCGTTTCTCTCCATCTCCCCCACTACAACCACTGCTGTTATCTTGTCCCAAACCACTGTCACCTTTGAGAGCATTTGCCTGGGTCACCACAGTGGCCCTAACTGGTCTAATTCCACTGCTCTGACCCCTCTTAATCCCTTCTCCATGGTGGGGCCAGTTGAGCTTTTAACAGCACAGCCCCTTCAAAGGCTGTCTGCTGTCCTTCTGTATTAGTGGCCGATCATCATTATCATCGTAACACTGGCACTGCTCTGACCAAGGCCGATGAATAAGGTGGTCACATAATGTATCATTCACACAAGGACACTTCTGAATGTGAAGTGGCGCCATTGAAAACCACACAGGGATGACACGGAAGCAAGGATGTCCACTCGCCTTGCCTGCAACACCCCGTAAGGCCTAGAGTTTGTTCACCCTGCTTCCATTCACTCTGCCTTCCATGCACCCATAGATCTGCTTGTTTTTCAGTCTTTTGTTACTTCCCAGCTTTACTCACCATGTTTGCTACCACTACAGGGTCTTTGCACATGATATTACTTGAGTATTTGAATCCTACTGATCTTTTAGCTTCTGCATGGCATCTCATTGGCTAGGCTAAATCTTTTTTTATAGGCTCTTACCACATTTACAAATGCAGTTTAACATTTAATTATTTGAATGAATACTAGTAAGAGATTGGCAATATTCTATTATCAATATGCCAGTAATAGAATACAGTGATCAGCACAATGGCAAAATAAACCCTATGCAGTTGGCCCTTGAACAACATGGGTTTGAACTGTATAGACCCACTTATACATGGGTTTTTTTTATGGCTATAAATGTATTTTCCATATGATTTTCTTAACATCTCTTTTCTCTAGCTTATGGTATCGTAAAAATTCAGTATGTAATACATACAATATGGAAAACGTGTATTAATCTGTTTATATTATTGATAAGGCCTCTGGTCAACAGTAGGCTATTAGTCGTTTGGTGAGTCAAAAGTTGTATGTGGATTTTTGACTGTGTGGGGGCTTGGTGCCCCTGACTCCTGTGTTGTTCAAGGGTCAACTGTATATTTGAGTTCTATATATTGGGGCACCTGGGTTGCTCAGTCGGTTGAGCATCCAGCTCTTGATTTCAGCTTGGGTCATATTCTCAGGGTCGTGCAGTGGAGCTCCGCGTTGGGCTCCACTTTCAGCATGGACTCTGCTTGATTTCTCTCCCTCTGCCCCTTCCCCTGCTAGCACTTGCACATGCACTCTCTCTCTCTCTCTCAAATCTTAAAAAAGTTAAATTCTATATATTAAGTACAAAAAAACCCCAGCTATATGTACTACAGTGTAATGTAAAAATAGTCTCAATTTTAACACTGTTAATATGCTATTTGATGGGTAATTTGTTAAAAAAATACTGTAATTTAAAAGCCCAGTTTAGTAATTCCACAAATTTATCCAAAACTTGAAGTTAAGATATGCGTTCTTGGGAAGGTTTTCTTAAGGAAAAACCCATGGCATTTAGAGTCATCATAGAATTCAAAGATTCTGTAACAGATTATCTGAGTTTTAAATGGTGATTTCACCACTCACTGGGCGGCCTTAAGCAAGTTACTTAGTTTCCTTGGGTCTCCCTTTACCCATCTGTAAAAGGAATATAACAATGGCATCTATCTCCTAGGGCTTTTGTGAAAATTGAGTAAGGTAGTGCATACAAAGCACTTCGCACAGTTTCTAGCACACAGCAAATACTCAGTGACTACGAGCTGTTGCTGTTATCTGTGTGGTTATTCTGTTTATTTGCTCAGCAAATATTTTATTCAGTATCTGCTTTGCCACTGGCATTGTTCTAGGTGCTGGGATTGAGAAGTAGTCAAGAAGAGGGCATAGAGTGAGTTGGTATAATCCATAAATCCTCTAATTTCGAGATTTTGTAGGTGTCATGACTGAAGCAAATGTCATGTTTGTTGGGGGCATGTTGGCGGGGAGAGGTTTTGTCAGCTGGAAGGATGAGAGCCAGTCAGCTCACACAGAACTGGGGGCGCGTGGGGTTGGGAGGAAGCACCTGGGAAGGCCTCACATAGGAAAGGGCTCAGCCTGGTTTCAGAGTTAAGAGTGTTCATGTGTGAGTAGAGAGGGTTGGGAGCCCGAGAGAGGCACGTGTGCCAGGGGGATTGTATTCGAAAAGTGAAAAGCTAGAGTTCTGTTGAACATACAGAAACCCACAGCCCCTAATCAGGGTCATGTAGAAAATCCATGACGGGGCCGGAACGAGAAGCTAAGTGTCCTGTGTTCATATTGATGTATTTTTAACTAGTGGAAGTGTACACACAGAAATTGCACAAATTTTAAATAGAGTAATTTTCCATGATTATTCTCAAAGTTAGGTGCCCCCATGTAATCACATCGAGAAATAGGTCCTGGCCTGCTCACCGTAAGCCGCCCTGTTACACCCCTACACCATCCCTATCCCCCAGAGGTAACATTTATCCTGCCCTCTAACACCACAGATGAGTTCTGCCTGATTTTGAGCTTTCATGAACTTTTGGGTGGAAGCATATGCTATAAACTTCTTTCTGTCTGGCTTCTTTCATTCTGCACGTGTCTGTGAGATTCATCGAGGTGGGGGGCGGGGGGCAATAGCTATTGCATTCCCATGGCCGGGTAGGATTTTGTTGTATAAATACACACAGGTTTCTGGCTTTATAGCCTGGCGGAAGGCCCTAAAGAGATGAGGGGTGTGTGTGTGTGTGTGTGTGTGTGTGTGTGTGTGAGAGAGAGAGAGAGAGAGAGAGAGAGAGAGAGATGGAAGCTGGATGGTGATTCCTGTCATTTATGTATGCATGGTAATCTTGATTATCCTAGTTAACTTTTTTTTTAACCAACTGAAGAGTTATATGGAGAAATTTCTTTCACAGCCTCTGTGTAGACCTTGGTTGTTACTTTGAAAATACAATGCCAAGTGAAAACCAAGGCTTGTGTGACCGAGATTGCCCAGCACGCCCCTGGTTAAACAGGTATTAATCATAAATGGAAATAACTTGGATGCACTTGTCAGATGTTTTCAAACGGTGCTGATCATTGAGCTTTCTGCCTTCTGAAATATCATCTAAAGAATTACATGTTTCTAAGGGGTCAAGGATTACTGGCTACTTAATTGGGCCAAATAGCCATCATTTTTACTTTTTTAATAATTAGCTTTGTTTAAATAAGTGATTGATTAATTGGATAGATGCCATTTTCATGTGTACTTCATTCTGTCTCTCTCTTTTTTTAATATTTCAGATGATGTTGTACCCTATTTTAAAACGGAGCCAGGCCTACCACAGATTCACCTGGAAGGCAACCGCCTTGTTCTCACTTGCCTTGCTGAAGGGAGCTGGCCTTTGGAGTTCAAGTGGATGCACAATGACCGTGAGCTCACCACCTACACCAGCGAATATAAGTAATTGCTTGAAAATCAGATTCCATTTCAAGTAGATGTGTTTAGAATATTTGCCTTACTGGCCATAATAGCACAAAGGATGAAAATATTTGATTGAATTTTTAATGCATTAGGACTAAAGGAATGGAATTAATTAGAATGTGATTTAATATTCTGATCTACATTGTATTTACATCTAGGAAGTCTATCATTGTATTTGTAAAAGGAAGCCCTTTAGTGAAATTACCAGACTAAAAAAAGCTATAGTTACAGGGGAATGCAAATAACAGCTTTAGCAACAGCCCCACCCACCAGTATTGTTCCTGTTTAAGGAGCATGAATGTTTCAACAGGGATCTTTAAATCAGTAGCTTCTGGAGCTCTGAGCAGTCAACAGAAAATTTACCTGGCTTTTAGAGTCCGGATGGGAGAAGATGGAGCTTTGGGGAGGGACATGAGCAGAGCCTCTCATTCCAGCAGCAAAAAAACGATGTTTACTGAACTCCTGCATGTACTAGGTGTGGAGTGCAGGAGTGAGCATGATGCTGGGGACAGAAAACAAGCACTGAGGTCGGGGGGAGGCTGAGATGAGGTCACACCTGAGCTGTGCCTTCTCCCAAGACCCGGGGCCCTAGCTCATAAACCTCCCGGTCTCCCTGCAGTGCTCAGACCTCTCAGGTTTTGTTTTTTTTGNCACACCTGAGCTGTGCCTTCTCCCAAGACCCGGGGCCCTAGCTCATAAACCTCCCGGTCTCCCTGCAGTGCTAAGACCTCTCAGGTTTTGTTTTTTGTTTGTTTTTTTTTTTAATTTTATTTTATTATATTATGTTAATCACCATACAGTACATCCCCAGATTCCGAT
>NC_048227.1:2536424-2556009 GCF_002007445.2 Ailuropoda melanoleuca
CGCCAGCCGCCCTGCGCGCGCGCTCCTGGAGCTCGCGTTCTAAGTCTGCTGTCTCGAGGGTGCCGTCCGCGCGTCCGCCTGTTCCCCCGTGCAGGTGGCCCGCCAACCGCCAGCCGTCCCGAGTGCGCTCCCGGAGCTCCCTTCTCAGCCTGCTGTTTCAAGCGTGCGGGTCCGCGGTCTGTCCGCTCCCCCTTGTAGGTGGCTACCGCTTCCCGGCGCCCTGACACGGCGGCTCCCTCCCCCTTCTGTTTAGCTTCCGATATCTGTGCGCGGTTTCACGGCTCCCCGCTTCGTACCTCGATACTCAGCGCTGGAGATGTTCATTTGTAGAGATCCAGATGTATCTTCCTGCGTCTCAGGCTGATTCCGTGGATATTCCTGCTGGTCTGGTACCTATCCAGCTCAACTCAGGGGACCGGCTGAAAAAGGGGTCCCCTACTCCTCCGCCATCTTAACCTCCCCTTGAGACCTCTCAGGTTTAAATCTGTTTAGCTTCCGTTTCTATGGGAGGGTTATTGTAACAGCTGCTGTAGTTCTGAGTAGGGCAGAATTAGTGGCAGCCTAAAAAGTCCAAGAGGTCCCCAAATCAGCAATGTCATGTTCTTATTTAATGGAAATGAGAGAATTGGCTCTCCAGAGGTATTTTGCATAGAGTAATGGGCTTCTCAACATGGGGCATTGCCCATCACTCACTCACCTTGAAAGTCAGAAGTTAGGGGCCTCTGGCTGGCACAGTCAGAAGAGCACATGACTCTTGATCTCAGGGTTGTGAGTTTGAGCCCCATGTTGAGCGTAGAGATTACTTAAATAAACCTTAAAAAATGTTTAAAAAATAGTCAGAGGTTATAATATGATGGTTCATGAACCGCATCCAGTCTGCCCAGAATGTGGTATGTGTGTATGTATTTAAAAAATCAGTTGAAAATATATATGGATATACCCACAGAATATATTTCTTTTTTTCTTTTTTTTAATTTTTTTTTGTTATATTTTGTTAGTCACCATACAGTACATCCCTGTTTTTTTTTTTTTATTATATTATGTTAGTCACCATACAGTACATGCCTGGTTTCTGATGTAAAGCTCGATGATTCATTAGTTGCGTATAACACCCAGTGCTCCATGCAATACGTGCCCTCCTTACTACCCATCACCAGTCTGTCCATCCCCCACCCCCCTCCCCTCTGAAGCCCTCAGTTTGTTTCTCAGAGTCCATAGTCTCTCATGCTTCATTCCCCCTTTGGATAAGGAGGGGTAATCAGAATATATTTCTTAATTGCTTGGCAGCATTTAACAATTGTAAGGTTTCATATAAAAATCCACTTTCCGGTCCCTCTTGAGCAGTCAGAAGGCCTGGCCACCAGGCTCTGCTGCCCCGCACAAGCAGGCGTGGCCAGTGCTATCCTTCAGGAAGGGCACAGCCTCTCTGGTCCTTAGCACTCTGGTCCCCACCCTGTATAAAGCCACACTTGCTTTGCTCAGTTCCCTTATCCATCTGCTCTTTGTAGACATAGAAATTTGTGACCACCTCTTTCATTATTAGGCCTATACTGTCAGAGTACCTGCTGTTGTAGGAGCAGTTTATCGTAACAGTTAAGAGCATGTTGACATCAACAGACCCAGGTTGGAATCCCAGCTCACGACCAATTAGCATCAGCAATGTAACCTCAGGCAAGCCACCAATACCTGCAAAATGGGGTCGATCATACCTCATTTGTGGTGTTGTGAGCATTAAAAGGCTCTAATGTACGTAAATTGTGTGTTTTCTGGCCCACAAGCAATCTGCTAATAAATCCTAGTTGACACTGTATACTATTATAATGAGGTGTTAGGGGATTTGGTTTTGTAGGAGGGGCATAAGAAAGGAAAAGACAAGCAAGCTTAGAAATGAAAACCACGTGTGACTAATGGGCTTTAACAGAAGGTGCCTTGAATTCAGATATTTCTGTTCAACTTCAGTGTGTGACTTTGGACAAGTGACCTAACCAGTTTGATCTTGATTTTCTCATCTGTGAAATGGGTGTAATATAACCCGCCTCAGAGAGTTCTCACAAAAATGAAATGACATAGTGTTTTGTATGCCCCAGGAAGAAAGGAGTGAAGTTTCAGAAGACTCCAGGTTGTTCTTCCCTACAAAAAGTAGTAATGCGGGTGATCTATACCAACGGTCTTCAAACTGGGGAACATGGCCATGGATAGCGGCAAAGGAATTGCTTTCTAGACGTTCAGTTTCCATATGTGTGTTTCTGAGGTTGAGCTGACTGAGAACGTGTGTAGGCACCTGCGGTTCTCTTTTCCTGCGTTCTTTGTGCTCTTTCTCCCAGTTCACAGAAGGGAGGTTACTCCCCCCGAGTCCTCCCACGGAACTGCTTCTTAAAGATGCAAGACAAGTGCGTAGTTCAGAATATTGAACAAAATGTTGGGCTCTTTTAAACAACCCCAGAAGAACTTCTTGCCTTTCACATATTCCCTTTAGGGGAAAGTAGGACACTAGAAATGGGATATTTTGATCAATTTTGGGTTTTTTTAAATTCGGGTATGTTGTGTGGGTGGGTGGCAAGAGCTATACCAATTTTAACAACCCCACCTTTTCCATTCTCCAGCTGTTATCAAAGAATGTATTGTGCCTCAAGGAACATGTAATGAGAGCGAAACAGAGAGTGTGTGCAAGGTAGACCCACGGCACGCAAGGGCACCTTGTTTTATCTAGGTGGCAAACCCACAGCCGTGCCCTGAGGCTTGTCTACATACACAGAGAAGGAGGAGAGTATGCAGGATTTGTTAGAAAGAAGAATGAAGTCGAGAAATATTCTTTTGTGAAACACGGTCTGTCTGCATTTTACCCTCCTCTGAGATGAGAAGCGTGTGGTGAGGCCTCAGTTGGAGATCTCAGGGAGGAGGAGGTAAAAAGTGCTGTTTCCTTTGATCAGATCCGTGTTCCATCTTGATATAGAAGGAACGTGCACAAGAGGAAAGTTAGGGCTTTGTGTTTTCTCAAACGTTTATTCAGAAGACACTTTCATTAACTTTTGCAAAAAAGATTATTTGACATTCTAAATCCATATCCATTTTTTATTACTTTCCTGTGTTTTGCTTGCTGCTATCCTTCAACCTCTTCTCTACTTTTTTATTTGCTTCTTCCATGTACTCAGTGGATTTAAATAAACACTTCAATGACCACAAATATGTGGTCAATACCTTCTCTTTGTTGTTAATTTCTATCCAATTCTGTTTATTCTAGTGGTAAATAACTTCCCATTCAATGAAATGTGAAGTAATTGGAAAAAAGAGCCACTTTCCTGTCATTAAGAGACATTTTCTTTCTAAATTTTTAATGCTTAATAATTATATTTCAAAATTAACACGTTTATGTTTTTTTGATTGACTGTGATAATTGCAATGAACATGTAGTATGGAAGAATTTTTATAAGCACTTAGAATCTTTTGATCAAAGGACATCCTTTTTAAGTTGCCATTTATATGTGTATTTTTATTTCAGAGAAGTATGTTGGATAATCAATAAGTATCTTTCATGCATAAAAATGTTATATTAGAATAAAATTCTATGGAGTAAATAGATTTACAACTCAAGTTCAAAGAGTAAAAAGGAGCAGTATGAAGGTTCTGTTAGTTCATTATTAAAAAATGGATAATGGATAATGTGGATTTCAAAATCATTATTTAGATTCCATTGGGTACATGTGAAACAGCAGTGCAACAGTTTTGTTTTAAAATGCTAAATCAGGGGTGCCTGGGTGGCACAGCGGTTAAGCGTCTGCCTTCGTCTCAGGGCGTGATTCCCGGTGTTATGGGATCGAGCCCCACATCAGGCTCCTCCGCTATGAGCCTGCTTCTTCCTCTCCCACTCCCCCTGCTTGTGTTCCCTCTCTTGCTGGCTGTCTCTATCTCTGTCAAATAAATAAATAAAATCTTTAAAATAAAATAAAATAAA
Source organism: Ailuropoda melanoleuca (assembly GCF_002007445.2). NCBI lineage: Eukaryota > Metazoa > Chordata > Mammalia > Carnivora > Ursidae > Ailuropoda > Ailuropoda melanoleuca. The sequence goes on from NC_048227.1 coordinate 2,540,377, forward strand.
ATAAAATGCTAAATCAGGGTCGTCTGGGTGGCTCCGTCAGTTGAGCTGCCAACTCTTGGTTTTGGCTCAGGTCATGATCTCAGGGTCCAGGGTAGAGTCCCTCATTGGGCTCCTTGCTCAGCAGGGAGCCTGCCTCTCCCTCTGCCTGCCACTCCCCCCTGCTTGTGCACGCTCTCTCTCTCTCTCTCTCTCAGAAATAAAATCTTAAAATAAAATGCTAAGTCAGGGATGCCTGGGTGGCTCAGTAGGTTAAGTGTCTGCCTTCAGCTCAGGTCATGATCCCAGGGTCCTGGGATAGAATCTCGCATCGGACTCCTCGCTCAGCGGGGAACCTGCTTCTCTCTCTGCCTGCTTCTCCCCCTGCTTATGCGTGCTCTAGCTCTCTTTCTGACAAATAAATAAAATCTTAAAAAAATAAATAAAATGCTTAATCAGGGGGTCCTGGGTGGCTCAGTCAGTTGAGTGACTGACTCTTGGTTTTGGCTCAGGTCACAATCTCAGGGTCCTGGAATCGAGTCCTGCATTGGGGCTCTGTGCTTAGTGGGGAGTCTGCTTGTGGATTCTCTCTCTCTTTCCCTCTCTCTCTCTCATACACACACACATAAATAAGTCTTTTAAAAAATGCTAAATCATACACCATGCCATTATTATATATACAACTATTTAGACTTAATGATGAAATACTTTTGGTGTCCATTTTAAAATATGCGAGGAGATGGGGCTTTTTTTGCATTGCTCTTTGCACTAGCAGATTTACCTGTTAATTTGGTACACTTGGGATAATCCACAGGAAGACAAAGCATTGTGGGTCATTGAAGCAAGATTGCAGGGCCGGCTCATTATATATGGACCATTAAAATGAGATACATGCTTCATTCCCATTTCAGTAGAAACTTAGTAAGAAGAAATGGGTTATTCTAAAGCAAGAATGGTTTGGGGTAGATGTGATAAATTATATTCTGTACACTGAGGGCTTCAGACACTGAGATGGGTTATCAAGGATCCATTGTATTTTGTCATCATTTTTTTTAAGATATAAAACCTGTCCAAAACTCTCATGCTATTTTTTCGAATTACTCTTTCATCTACTTCCTTCCAATAAGCACCTTCAGCTGTCATATGTTAACCTTCACAAGACCATTCTCAGTCTCAAACTGAAAAACATGGCTACTTTATGAAAATGGTAGCTGTTTTCTCCCTGAAATTGAGTCCCTTTCCCCCCATCCCCACTTTGGTGTCAGTAGAAAATACTAATCCTATAAAGGCACATAATATAAACTCAGCTTTTCTAGCTTTGACCAAAAATAGTGTTTTCTTTGTTGCTTGTGTTGCAAACGGCACAACGAATTTCAGTGAGTTTCTGATGTTTTTCATATTGATGCTTGTATGCACATTTAGGCACAGGTGACTATATTGGCAAAATTGTAGTAGCTCAGCAATTAAACCAAGTTTCTATAGCTGTCATAGGCATATTTTTTTCCCCAGAAAATATTTATTTTCAATTATTTTCTACTTTGAGATAAAATAATTATATTCAAATAAGAATAGATAGATATCTAAACCAATAATTTCTTAGTGGTAGGCATGATATTCATTGTTTTAAGAGGAGGTATAATTGGATACTGTGAACTGCTAAAAATCTTCTTGTCTCCTTATGTGACCTGTCTCTGTGGTTCGATTTCTGTGCCAGTATCAACAACAGAAGTTTGATGGATGATTATTCTTTTTTTTTTTTATTCCAGTAAGAAAATAGGAATGGTTAAGGAAAAAGTAACTTTTTCTTATGTCTTTTAGAAAGATGAAAAAATTTACAATCTGAATAAAAATTATTAAATGCCTGGGAATAACCTTTATAAAAACCTAATGAAGTGGAAAATCTCACTAAGAGATATAAAAAAGAATCCTAGATAAAAAATCTAAACAACCATAAAACCAGACAAAGTATATGAAACAGTGGTGTTTAAGACACTGGACATCAGGCAGCCAAAGGTGATGATACCAGAGAAACAGAAAATCAGTGGGCCCCCTGGTTGCCCCAGCTTTAATGCTGTGTGAGAATTTCCAGGCTCATGGCCCAGACATGGGGGTGCTCATGTGTCTGGAGGATTCCTGAGTTGAAGACATCGGAGAATGCAGAGAGATCAAGGCACAGTACCAGAGAGAGGACTAGCGATCTGCAGACATTCTATGTTGAGTATTAGGCAGAATATTCATCAGCACATTCACTTGAGGAAATTCCCCAAGGCCAAGGAAAATACTGCCCAGAAGTGATGGTAGTTCTTACCATGCTCACCACACAGGGCTGGGTGGGGGACCTGTTCTCCCCAGCCATACCATAAACCTCATAATTTGTAGGGTTATTGGATAAAGGATACAGAATTATCTTGGGTCTGTAATGAGAATTATTAACCATTGACCAAATGCAGCTCTGATCCTGCCTAAGATTTTATAAACAAGACCAGAAAGGATCAGATGACTTTTTAAGTATTTTTGAAGCATTGGAGAGCAAAACTCAAGAATATATATAGAACTACAACAATATCCAACACCAAACAGGGTGAAATTCTCAATATCTAGAATTGAATCAAAGATTATCAGTCACATAAAGAGGAAGGAAAGCATGACCTGTAAGGAGGAGAAAAATCAATCTATTAATCTCTCAAGCCAAAGCTGACACAGGTGTTAGAAGTAGCAGAGAAAGATACTGAAACATCGTAACTGTATTCCATGTGATCAAAGCTAAATACATACCTGAAAGATATTAAAAGTCAGAAATCAAACTTAAGAGGATGCAACCTATAATGTCTGAGATGAAAAACACATTGGATGGGGTATCAGCAGTTTAGATATGGCAGAAGAAAATGTTAGTGAACTTAAAGGTATAGCAATAGAACTATCCACAGTGAAGGGCAGATAGAAAAGAAAATGAATCAAACACAATGAAATGAGCATTAATAGGTTACAGACCAACTTCAGCTAGCCTAATGTATGTGTGATTGGAATCCCAAAGGAGGCAGGGGCAGAAAAATATTTGAAGGAATAATATTGAAAATGTTCAACATTTGATGAAAACTACAAACCCACCACTGCAGGAAGCTCAGCAGATCCCAGTAGTGGATCTTCTGGCCAGTGCAGTCAGGAAAACAAATATAAAAGAAATAAAAGGCATCTTGGTTGTAAGAGAAGACATAAAAATGTCTTTTTTTGAGGGTGATATGATCGTCGATATAGAAAATGTGACATTATTTATTAAAAAGCTGCTAAAACTAGTAAGTGGACTTAGCAGTGTTACAGGATACAAGATCAGTATTTAAAAATCTTAAGACTGAGACAAAGCATCTAATTATGCTTTATTGCTAAGCTATGGGAAAGACTCTTCTGCTTTTTTGTTTTGTTTTGTTTTTAATCTGCTCTACCCACTACTCACCAAAAGGAAAGGTCTACTGATTGAATGGAGAACTTGTTTGTTAGGTGACGTGTAACCAGTTGGTTTCTTCATCATCTCACTGAACTGAGTATGACTCCCGCCTGCCTGCGTCTTCCCACAAAGGGCTTTGGTTGTTCCCAAACAACAAGTTGGTCGGCTTCAGTTTTCTGGATTTGGTTTATAGTCACTTTTCTGCTGGTTAACCCTCCATTGGTCCTGTCCTCTTGGAACTGCCCAGTTCTCAACAATAACAGTTATATTTTGGCCCAAATGAACTAGTCTTGCACATTTTGGCTAAAATAATTAGAATCCCTTCTAGTACCACACTGCTTAAGGCTCTGGGTCCTTTGATCTTTTTCTTAACACATTTCAGTTTGGATCTTTCATTTCAGTATTTTGTTTGTAAAGAAAGCTGTAGACTGATTCCACTTTTGATTATTATTCTTTTTTAATTTCATGTAGGAAATTTATAAAAATGAAATTGAAAGCCTAATTATTTATCATCACCTCTCCAAAAGAAGAATCAAAGTAGTTCCAAGAAGGGTATAAATGACTTACAGGGGTTTTTTTGTTTTGATTTTTCCTTGACCATTTTTTTCACTTTAAATATAAGATTGGGCTCTGGGCCAAGACATGAAAGTTTATTATAGAACTTGGCAGTTTATTTTCATGCAAAATAGATATTTTTTTTTAAGATTTTACTTATTTATTTGACAGCAAGAGAGACAGCCAGCGAGAGAGGGAACACAAGCAGGGGGAGTGGGAGAGGAAGAAGCAGGCTCATAGCAGAGGAGCCTGATGTGGGGCTCGATCCCATAACGCCGGGATCACGCCCTGAGCCGAAGGCAGACGCTTAACCACTGTGCCACCCAGGCGCCCCAAAATAGATATTTTTATACCAGCATAAAAAATTAAAGTTGTGGGGAGTAGTCTTACCTGGAGTGGCATAAAATGGATGTAGGACCCCCATTCAAAGAAAAAAAAAGACTTAGGTCTAATTTTAATGAGCATGAAAATTCTCTCTTGGAATTGAATGATGTTGCCTGACCTGAGAGGGAGAAATGCAGATGTGCCTTCATTATTCAGAACCAGCGTAGGTCTCTGTAGACCTGTGTCCTTAGTCATAGTATCTCACTGTTGCTGGAAGAACTCCACAGTAGCATGTCTGCACCCAGGCAGTATTTTGTCAGACATTTTCTAAAATTTGTGTGTTTCATGTTCAGGAAAACTCATAACAGGCTAATTTATCCCAGTTTTGGAAGGACCGTTTATTGCCTAATGATTCTTAGTAGTTTACCAGGAAGCCACGACTTTTAAAAGAGAGATGATTCTAAGAGGCATTATTTAGGTTTTTCTGTGACCGTGGTGCATGCCTGGTAACTTGAGAAGCTTTTTCAGCTGAAATTATTTTGGCTATGTCCTGTAGTGTGGGCATTTGGGGAATTCTAGGACAAGCCACAGAAACAAACTCTTTCTTACTGAAATGGAGAGCAGGAAGTTATTGCATGGACATTGGGCTGCTCGTAGAATCAGTCACCAGGCAGGCTGGAGATTGGGCAGGAACAGAGTGAGGGGAACCCGCTAGAGCCACATCGGCCCAGGAGCCGGTCCTGCGAGAGTCCTGCTGTTAGTTCACCTGGGGCCTGGATGCTGTTATTTGAGCCATTGCCCTGCCTGGCATTGGGCACCGCACTGCTTCCCTGGGCTGGGCTCCGCTGCACCCTGGCACCACTGCTGTCAGATGAATCCTCCTTCAGCCCCATTCCTGTGCATCACCAGCCTCTGATCTAAAAATCCAGAGTATCTGTGGGCAGTGGTCATGCACTCTTTCCTACCTGGGTCCAGGGGTCTGGCTCCACCGAGACTCAGAGTGGAAAATTCTCCAAGCACAGGAAAATGGTGTAGATCTCAAGCAGACAAAAAAAATGTCAAATGTTCACTCCAGGCAGGGCTAGTCAAGCAGCTGTGTATGGGCTGAAATAGAGCAGCAGTTGCTTGCTAGACAAACTTTGGGGCTGCTCTTGTGGCCCGTCCTGAGGGGCAATGCAGAGCTGAGGTATTCTCCTACTTAGCAGGAATGGACATGTAAACCCTTGGTTTTGCTGTGATTTTGTGTTTAATTTTCTTTAATTTGCTGTTCCTGATAATGAACTAGCCCTGGAAAATGTTCTGTTGGTCTAGTAGAATTCTGCCTTTATACAGTGAATACAAACATTCCCTGCTGTGTTTATTTGAAATAGGAGCAGGCATTTTCTATATTTTAGTGGCATATGGTGCTAGGATTTTATCATACTTTCTTATAAAGAGCCAGGAAATTTTCTCTGCTTAAAAATGTGTGTTTATAAACAATAGGCTTGCAGTGAATATTCCCATCTGTTAGGTGAACATAATTTGTGTAGGAATTCCTGTAATAGGTGGAGTACTTTGCAACTTTTTTTGTATATTTTTCCCCTGGTGAGACATTAGACTAAAGAGATGGTACAAAGCAGCATATGCCTAATATTCAAATTTGTATCTGTTCCCCCCTGGTTTGAAAACACTGCTATTTTTGTGCGTTAGTACATAGGATTACTATAGAAATTCATAAGAATGTAAAATCTATTTAGGATCCTGCAAAAGAAAAGGAAAATGGAATGGATAACAATTATACACATATGGAAATGTTGCAACGATGAACCTGTTCATTAGTTTTTCAAATATGTACTCTCATAACTTGTGTTATTTCGTTTCCAAAAACTTTTGTTGACTTCATTTTAACTTAATCTCAAAACTCCTCCTTATTATAATTACAGTATCTGACAGTTAAAGCTGCTTCTCTTTCTAGCCTTCATTTATAATTTAAATACATGGCATTGACTCTTTGTGTTCAGTTTGATATTATTATTATTACCCACACTAATCAATTTTTTGTTTGAGATGAGCCATTCCTCAGAATAGAATAAAATTTTGAAGATTAAAACTCAGCAATATTTTTCATAAAAGATTTTATTAATCTTGTCATGGGAATATCAAGATGGTTATCAGATGGAAAACATACTTTGATTAATATTTGCTTAGTGCTGAATGGCCTATATTGTCCAAATGTTTTATTCACTTAAAAATTACGCCTTTAAGTTCCTTTTCCAGGTTGACTAATTGGACATACTTGAGTAAAAAGATGAGCAATCAGGGGGCGCCTGGGTGGCACAGCGGTTAAGCGTCTGCCTTCGGCTCAGGGCGTGATCCTGGCGTTATGGCATTGAGCCCCACATCAGGCTCCTCCTCTATGAGCCTGCTTCTTCCTCTCCCACTCCCCCTGCTTGTGTTCCCTGTATCGCTGGCTGTCTCTATCTCTGTCAAATAAATAAATAAAATCTTTTAAAAAAAAAAAAGATGAGCAATCAGTTGAATATAAGCAATTTCAAGCTATGCTTAGGAACTGAGCCAATAAGCATACCGTTCATGGTGCTTTTTACCCTATTTTTAAAAGTTTCTCTGATTATCCTTTGTGAGAAGTATTTTTAAATTGAAGACAACTATTAACAGAACGTCTTTGTAATAAAGGAGAGCATCGGTGAGTTTTCTCTTTTTTGGGAAATAGGCTACCATTCGATTGCGTGTTAGCTCTCTTTTTCTTTCTTGTGGTAGGCAACTTCCTATTTGTAAAAAGTATCCAGGACTCAGCCTTATTCTTGATTTGTTTTTGAACATGGCCTAGAAACCAATTAATGTGCTCTCTCAGGTGTCGTGAAAGGTTTGGGCTCTGGAGCTATAAAACTCACTTCAAGTGGTCCTTGGTTATAAATCGTACTTGCTTATGGATTTCAAAACATCCTACGTTATAAAAGTAACAGTAAACCTAAAGCAGGACTTTTATGGAATCCGTATCTTCTAACTACCTTTTTTCTTCTATAAAATGTTACTGAAATTTTTAGAAAGGCACTGATTTGAAGGATGTGATTACTTACAGTCACAGCGGTGGAAAATACCAATGAAATCACCTTTCAGTTACCCAAAAACGTTTTTAAAGTTAATGTCAGGCCATATGCGGAGAAGGAAGTGAGGGAAGTGTATGAATTGTGTTGGGGGGTCTACAACAGTGAGTGCAGAGGGGAGTTGTGTCACAGTGTCCCTGCTCTCTTTGCCTCGATGACACCTGTATCTCATCCTGAAAATGTTTGAATTTTTAGGTAGAGTAACATGGCACATTATGTAAAGATTGTTGCCAGTTCTAGAAATAACTTTTACAGATTCTGAAAGAGAATTATAAACACTTTTTGTTGAAAGGTCTAGTTTAAGTGTAATGACCTATCACTGTTTTACGTTTGTCATTTATTCAGCTAGTTGTGAGTGTTCTCTACTACATGCATGGCGGTGTGCTAGGAGCTAGGGGCACAGGGGTGAGCAAGGCAGGTCTAGAATCTAGCTTCATGTGCTACTGACAGCGTCGTTGGGGAGACAGACATCGATTACGTAATCTCACAAATAAATTGCAGTTGGGGTAAGTGTGTCGACCAGAGAAGGATTACATAGGCATTAGTTTACCAAAAATAAAATATTTGTTGAGCACTTGCAAAATGAAATGCCAGAGCTGATCTAGATACAGAAGCATTAACACTTCTTTTTGGTATTTGGCAGGTATATTATCCCGTCTTTACAGAGGCTTGATGCTGGGTTTTACCGCTGTGTGGTGCGAAACAGGATGGGAGCTCTCTTGCAGAGAAGATCAGAAGTTCAAGTCGCATGTATGTGTGCATTGGAAAAGTCTCCAAATGATGAATAACAGAAACAAAATGTCTGTGGGCAATGCTGATCAAAATCACTTTTAACCATTGTAGGAATCGAGATTCTGTCTTGGATTCTATTTGGAATAGAATAATTGCTAAAGTTGTTGGGAGATAAGTAAACAGCTAGTGAGGCTGGTCCGGTGGCGGGGCTAATGAGGTAAATGCCAGTCCTGGCCTTTCAGCGGTCAGGGGCTCTGTCGGGCCCTGTGGAGGACAGGAAACAAAAATTAACAAGATGCCTTCTGTTTTATGATTAGCTGCTCCTAGCGTTCACGATACTCAGGTTCAAATGTTTTTCAAATTAAAAATTAAAGCCAGTTAGGTAAAATTTTATCAGTTCATAATGAATTTTTTCCAGTGATTTGTTTAGAAATCCTTTAGCTACACAATAAAAAGTACGTAGATCGTAATGTCCTCGATGGTATTACTGTTAGTGATTTGATGAGTTCTCTGTGGGGCAGACCGATTTCAGAGTAGAATTAACTGAAGGAGATATCAGAATGCAGGGAGTTTGCATTTGATGCCATCTTTTAGGAGGAAGTGGAGAGACAAGCTGGCTGACATGAAGCACTATATACTTTTGTAGTCCAAAATCTGTGAACAGTCAAGTCCATCTAAAACGGCCTGTCTGCTTTATTATATTTTGAATTTACTACCAAAATGTCTCTCCCTTTAAAAGAAAGCAGAAAGTGTTATGAAGTTTTAAGTTACATGTTACTATGTTATGACAGATTTGAGAGAACTCTAGAGAGCTCCTAAATTGGGCTGTCAACCAACAATGACAATGTTTTCTTATTTGTTCTTTGACCACAGGTAAGGCCTGTAGTTTTCAGCATCACTATATCAAATAAAATAATTGCTCGTTACTCTACTATTCTGTAATTACTAGTGACTGAGTGTCCATGTTTAGTTATGTTTTTAATTAGGAAGGCTTAACTTTTCTGAATTGTGGTGAAGACACTCAGCTAAATCTTTCTGCAGAATAACTGCGAACTTCTATTCAGTTGAATAATTGAAAACATAATTAATAAATACAAAGTTCAGATCGATACCCCAAACATATTTGAATAAGTTAACAGCTTGGAATTTATTATCCTGTATTAAATTCTATTATGTAATATTAAGCTTTGGGCTTTTTTGGGTTAATTTTTTATACCCTTGTTTCTGTCATTTATCTCTAGCTCTTAGATGTTTTCTTATCTCTCTTTCTCCTTTTTGATAACAAGTTTCACTTTGAAAATAACTGTGACTATTTTCCTAATCTGTTTCATTAGTCTGTTTCATGTCTTTCCTAGAATAGTAAATGCTGCTTATTACATAGGAAATAATTTCTTTTGAATAAAAAATCCACTGATAGTAGAGATTTTTTATGGACTATTCCAAATTTTTATATACATTGAGACGAAAACATAGGATATATGCCACGTGTGTATACACATGTATCTATATCTAAATAACATAGACATTTTTTCAGAAGTTTCAAATGTTACTAATTTAAAAATTGGCCTCTTATACCTACATTCTAATCACTTTTTTTTCTGTGACTCATTTTTTTTTTTTTTAATGCTGTTTATCGGTAGCACAGGTACTGGAACAAAGCCTGCTTGCCCCAAATTAAAAGAAACCGAACGGGGCAATGGCGGCTGCCTGGGTGACACCAGCCTGAGAGACTGGGGAGCTGGGGGGGTAGCCGACTGCGCTCCGATTCAGTCTCTGCGGCGGTAGGGTGCTTTCCCACAGTTTATTCCAATATTAAAATCAGTTGCAAACGTTTCATTGTAGTGTCACAGCGACACAGAGACCATGAAGTTCTGCTGATTAATGCATTTCGTGGGCCCTTTGGAGGCACATGGCTCTGCCTCATGCTCCACTTCACCACCAGATCTGTACTCATCAGCATTACCGCTCAATCTCTCTTGTCTTATTGCTTAATTATAGCAACGTCGGTGACTTTGCAGTAATATATAGTTATTTCCATCTTTGACCCTCCCCCCCCCAAAAAAAGAGTTTTCTGGAACTTCAAGGGTCTGATTTTTCTCTGCAGATATGGGAAATTTCATGGATGCAGACCAGAGAAAAACGGTGTCTCAAGGACATGCAGCAGTTCTCAACTTACTGCCCATCCCCAGCTGCCCGAGACCACAAGTGACTTGGTTCAGAGAAGGGCACAAGATCATTCCCAGCAACAGGATGTAAGTTGCTCCAAACTTTAGAACACAACTCATTACACTTGTTGGCACCATTGACATATTATTTAATGAATTTCACTGTATCAGTGAAGCCTTGAAAAGAATAATAACCTGGTCTGGGAGTCCTCCCCTAGTCCTTACTAAGCAGCTTTCTGGAAGACTTGGCTTGGAAATGTTTAAGCAGTTTAATCATCATGTGACATTACTGTTACTGTTAAAGCATCCATTGTTACAGTCCGTTTTTTCCTTTCTTGAATGCATTTTTTGAGATGTCATTGTCATCCTTGAGTTGTGTTTAGCTCCAAGTACTAATTTAATGAGTTCTGGTATTTACCTATGGAGCTGTGGAGTTTTTTCCCCTCCTTTCCTGAGCCATGTTTGATACTACTTTTTCTGACGATAAGACAGTAATTACTGCTTATTTCTCTTTATCCTTTTATCCTGCCTTGACAGTTTTATTTCCCTTTGTTTAATTAGTGGTTCGCCCATCTATTGCAGAAGAGTTGTTTTGTGATTAGTTAAGCATTATTTCAAGGTGTTCCTGCCTATCCCACATTCAAGGTATTTATCTAATGCCAAACAGATTTTCTTCATTTAGAGCTGTAAGTGATTAAAAAGAACATTTGGTATGTATTTCATAACTGGACATTTTGCAATCAAATTTAAAGATAATATGTGAAATGTAAACACTTCAGAGATGAACATTTCTGAAAGAATCATGAAATACTTGTAAGCTTGGGCTAAAAGTGAAATACTTATGCTGTCAGATGGTTGCACTCATACAAAAATTCAAGAGAAGAAAATGCTTTTGTTTTCTTCTGTTTTTCCAAAAAAGATATGTATATATATATATATAAAAGATAATTTGCTGAATAGGTTTTAAATGTAACTCCGAAAGTCACTGTGAGGTGTAAACTTGCTTTTTCCCCCATCCATGGGATCCCTTCTCTAAGACAGGTATCATGGCTCTTCTGCTGGGCATCTGAACTTGCTTGACCCCAGACCATTCCTAATCTTATTTAACAAGTGTTTCTATTCTTGTTTTTGGAACAGGAAAAATATTGTGATGTATAAAGGCCATATTTAAAAATTTTAGTAAAAAACCTAATTACCTTAGAAAATGGGATAACTGCTTTCCTTTTTTTTATAATAATTTTTTATTATGTTATGTTAGTCACCATACAGTATATCCTTAGTTTTTGATGTAGTGTTCCATGATTCATTATTTGCGTCTAATACCCAGTTCACCATGCGATATGTGCCCTCCTTAATACCCATCACCAGCCTATACCAGTCCCCCACCCCCTCCCCTCTGAAGCCCTCAGTTTTATCAAGAGTTGCTTGGGTGTCCACATTTATATTGATTCCAGTGATAACGAATGCCTCTTGAGGTCGGTGAAACAAAGAACAGGGATCAATTTTTCACTCTTTTAGAAGACTGTTAGGCTGAACGAAAGGCAGCTGAGGTAGACTCTTGTGAACTATTCTGGAAGGTTCTAGCATTGAGCACAGTGTGGGTGGGCCAATTTGGGATGAATGCTAGGGAAGAGTGGGTGCTAGGGAGGGTGGGTAGATTGAACTAAGTTTCCTCTCCACCATCAGAGCTTCTAATTAATGTCAATGGGAGCACAGTCCGGCCTGGAAGAATTAGTGTACCTCAGCAGCAGGCAGCTATATAGCAACTCCTTGTTCATTTGCGGTCTAGCCATATTCACGAGGCAGCATTTATTCAAGAAGTACGAAAGGAGATAGAATGAAATATCAGCTCTTAATTTTATAAGCTTTTCTTTTTTACTTGCAGATTCTTGCTAAAGACTGTTTAATTCCTGGTGCTCTACTAAGATAAAGATGCTAAGTAGGCTTTAACTTAGTGTCCTATCAAACAAATGGTCTGCGAAGCTGTTGATAAATCTCCAATCTCAGTAGAATAATATGCCGGTAATCTTTTTTTTTAGGAGATGAGATGAGATGAGATGAGGCTGGTTATGGGTATTTCCACATTTGCAAGGCCTTTTGTTTCATATTTTCCACCTCATCATCACCCCCATATTTATTAAGTACCTGCCGTGCAAGACGTCATAAATCAGTGCGTGTGTGGTTTTCTTCATTAGTTTATACATCATTCAAAGATATATTGCTTTACACGTCTAAGAAAGTCTGACTTTGGATAGCAGTTGGGAGGGCATTTCTGCATGGCCCCTGCCCAGACTGCTGGCAGACAAAAGTCAGATGGCATTGGATCTGTTCTGCACCACCAGAGGTGTCATTTAAAACCGAACCGTTTGACTCAAAGTGTTGCTCATACTGAAACAGGTCAAGCTTCTATAGCTGCTGTAAGCTGGTTAGCTGAGGTCAGTTCCCTGACACAACTGGGGGATGGTCCTTGGCCACGGGGAGGAGGAGCCTCATCTCGCCAGCCCCACCTCCCTACTATATATTTTTTTAAAGATTTTATTTACTCATTTATTTATTTATTTATTTGAGAGAGAGGGAACTCAGGGTGGGGGGAAGGAGCAGAGGAAGAGGGACAAGCAGGCTCCGCCCTGACCCTGAGCCCTACGCGGGGCTTGATCTCAGGACCCTGAGATCATGACCTGAGCCGAAACCAAGAGTCGGACATTTAATGACTGAGCCACCCAGGGATCACCCCCTTCCCCCCGCCCTCCACTGTGCCCTTCAGAATGTGAGCTTTTGGCTTCCAGTTCAATGATTTTTTTTTTCATTTTCAAGGGAAACAATAATTCTAATGTTCCCTAACTTGAGAAGTTAGTTGAATAGCCTATTAATAATTTTAACAGCAGCTGTTATTTGTTGAGTACCTACTTTAAACACATCTTCCCTTCTTCTCACAGTTGCCTTCTGAAGGAATAAAATTAGTCGTGCTTCTAGAGATCAGACTGAGCACTGGAGATGTTAACCAGCCCACCCAAGGACACGCAGCTGACCAGTGGCCTAGCGAGGGTTCCACCCCAGGCCTGCCTGGCTCTGAGTCTCCTGCTGTCTTCTGCCTCACACTAATTCTTCTTTTCACTTTATTTTGCTGAACCTTCTTGGTGCTTTTGATTTATTTTTCCATACGCTTCTTATATTCCTATTTCTCCCTTTTTAGAACACCAGCCTTCAATTTGAAATACTACAGGTTGCCGTGAGCCACAGGCACACACAGACACATGTGCCCACATAGCCCTGAGTGGGCCTGCAAGTGTATTATTTATCCATTGTATTGGGTCTGTAAGTCCCTAACTCAGAAATTTTTGACAAAAGAGAAGGCAAACATGGTTTTTCAATTAAGGCATGGGCTTTATGAAATTCAGAGGCCTCGTGGGAGATGGGGTGGAAATGATGTCTGTATAGCACAGGGTGGGGGGCAGCAGGAGATAGAGGGCAGCTGCCATGTGCAAAACCCAGCACCCTATCACTGGCAGCCTCTTTGTTCTTGAGCTACATACTTGTTGAAGGAGGAGGTTTAAATCGTGTAGCAAAAGGAGCAGCAAAAATAAGTAGCTGGAGGGAATGTCCCTGTGGTGGATGTGAGCTGCCTCACATTCACATCAGAATGAGGCTAAATGAAACACAAAGTTCTGATTGCAATTTGGGCTTTTCCCCCCGTTCTTTTTTTTTTTTTTAAGATTTTATTTATTTATTCGACAGAGATAGAGACAGCCAGAGAGAGAGGGAACACAAGCAGGGGGAGTGGGAGAGGAAGAAGCAGGCTCATAGCAGAGGAGCCTGATGTGGGGCTAGATCCTATAACGCTGGGATCACGCCCTGAGCTGAAGGAAGACGCTTAACCGCTGTGCCACCCAGGCGCCCCATCCCCCATTCTTTCACTAAGTACTTATTTAGGGCGTACCACATACAAGGTCCTGTTCCCGGCACCGAATATGCAGCAGGAAACAAAAGAAAGTCCTTGTCTTCAGGAAGCCTGTCTCCAAGTGGAAGGAAACAGATGATGTGCCAGCTGGGGTAACAGGAGAAAATAAAGCCCAGGATGGAGTGGGGAACACAGGGGTCAGGTGGGTTGCTGTTTTAGATGTGGAATCAGAGAAGGCCTCTCCAATAATCACCTCTTTGAGCAGCGTCTTGGACAAATCAGGGGAGGAGACTGGGGGTAAATCCGTGAGAAGAGCCCCTGAGGTAGGAGGGTGGCATGTGCGTTGGAGGAGCAGCCAGGCTGGAGCGGGGAGAGGGCTGGAGCTGAGGTTCCTGGGCTGGCTGGGCCCGATTCCTGGGTGCTGGTGACTTAGCCGGGGTGAGCACTTCGGCATTGCTCTGAGGGGCTGAGCAGAGCAGCAGCGTGAGCGCCCTTGTGATTCTTCGGTTAGGAATTCCGTGAAGAATGGACCATAGGGCAGCAGAATCCGAAACGAGAAGCCCCGTTAGGGGTTGGCTGCAGTAGTTAGGTGACTCAGACTGAGCGGTTTGGTTTGGGGAGGGATGGTGTGAAGTATGAGATACTGATACATTCTGAATGTAGAATCAACAGGATTTCCTGTGCAGTAGATGGTGGGGTGTGAGAGAAGGAGAGAAGCCGTGGAAAACTGTAAGAATTTTGGCCTTCACAACTGATAGGATGGACTTACCATTTCCTGAATGGGAAAGATGAATTGCAGGCAAAGCAAGTTCTGTCCAAATTGGGGGGGGGGGGTTGGTGTCTAAAATCTGTTTTGTACATGTTTGAGACGCATAGTAGATGGTCAAGAGGGTCCAGTCATGACATAGTTGTTTATATCAGACTCAAGGTCAGCAAAGAGGTCTAGGCTAAACTTGGGGATCGTTAGTGTGTTCGTGATTTTTAAAGCTCTTTATAGTTCCGTATGAAATACCTAAGTCAGTGAGTGAAGCCCGAAGAGTTCCATCCTATCAATTGAGACGTTCTTGGTCACAGAGGATGACTCTGGCTGAGCTAAAAGACTATGCACTGGAGAACTTAGAGAACTACAGAACCAAGCCAGTAGAAGGACAGGGAGAGGGTGGGGATGGGGGGCGGGGGTGTGCTCGAGGCCGAGGAGCAGGGAGCGAGTCAGCACTTTAATGGCTTCCCAAGGATGTGAGGTCCTACCTCCTGGAACTTGTGACCATGTCAGGTAACAGGGCAGAGGGGGAGGAGGGCTGCAGGCAGGAGGAGATTCGTAAGCTGGGAAGTGGGACAAAGGAGGAAAGGCGAAGTCTTATGACTGGCGCAGTTGCATTCAGCGCCAGCACCCCCTGACCGGCCTGTGCCCGCCGCCGGCAGTGCTCAGTCTTCTCA
>NC_048227.1:3177310-3258375 GCF_002007445.2 Ailuropoda melanoleuca
TGTCAGGGGTGCACATGCTCGCCAGGCCACCGGGAAGCAGACACTCGGGCAGGGGCCCAGCTACCCGGGTTCTTAACTGGCCCCGGGGACTCCAGCTGGAGGATCAGCAGTGTGGTGGGCATCTCTCCCCTGGGCCGCTTGAAGGAGCTGGGGCAGTCTGCAGGGGAGAGAAGGAAGGGCAGCCCCAGGGTGGTCGTGGGGCTGGGCACAGAGCAGGGGACTCTGCAGTTTGGTGGGCCTGGCCGTACCCTGCAGCTTTCTTTTCCTATGGCCGCTATAATGAAGTCCACAGACCTCACCACTTAACCCGCGTGCATGTCCTGTCACTGTCTGGAGGCTGGGCGTCCAAGGGCTCAGGAGGTGGCATGGTGGCTCCTCTGAGGCTGCAAGGGAGGGTCTGTTCCGGCCTCTCCCGGCGTCGGGCAGTTTGTCCTCGATCTTGGTCGTTCTTTGCCTTGGGGAGGCATCACCCCCTTCTCTGCCTTCTCTCCCTGTGCGCCCTTCTATCCCTGTGCCCAAATTTCTCCTTTTATGAGGACAGTAGTCATACTGGGTTAGGGCCTCCCCTCAAGACCTGGTCTTGACTAATTATACCTGAAAAGACCCTATTTCCAAATAAGGTCACATTTACAAGTACTGGGTGTTAGGGCTTCAACAACTTTTGGGGGGACACAATTCAATCACAATTTAATTTCTGACAGTTGTGATTCATACAGGCACGGGCAGCTGTGACCAGCAGGAGCCAGTCAGG
This sequence comes from Ailuropoda melanoleuca, assembly GCF_002007445.2. Classification (NCBI taxonomy): domain Eukaryota; kingdom Metazoa; phylum Chordata; class Mammalia; order Carnivora; family Ursidae; genus Ailuropoda; species Ailuropoda melanoleuca. The sequence goes on from NC_048227.1 coordinate 3,178,062, forward strand.
TACAAGACACTACTAAGATTCTGGGTTGGAACCCGGAGGACATTAAGGTCCGACACAGCCCAGCCGTCTGAGGCTTGTCAGGGAAGGATGGGAGTCCGTGAACACGTGGACGCAAGTGGGCCAGCTCCCTCCTGGTAGTGAGTGGAATGAGGAGAATGTAGTGAAACACTGGCTCCAGGTGACATCACTTAAATGCTTAAAGTCAGCCCTATTTCCAGATGTTCCAGATGCATGAACCAATGTCTCCTTTTCATCAAAATCACTTCAGATTGTGGTTTTCTGTCCCTTGCAATCTAAAGAATGTGACAATAAATATGGTCCCGTGTCCCTAAAGTCAAAGCTCATTCTTAGCCCGGTGTGGCGCGCAGAGAAAAACCGAGCGGCTGGAGTACAAGCGCGGGCTGCTCTTGGCTCAAGAGGGGCCATGCAGGGGCTCCCGCTGCCCCAGGGTCTGTGCAGAGAGAGATCTCAACCCAAGGGACCACGGCCGGCACACCAGGGTCTCCAGGCCGGCCACAGGGAGGCCCCAGGCCCGTGCTCAGAATGCGGTGTGCGGTCCAGTGGCCCCCCTGGCCCCCCGGGAGCTGGTCAGGAACGCAGGTTCTCAGGGCCCACCCCAGACGTTCAGAGCCAGACTCCGCATTTTAAACAGGATCACCATCGATTTATGTGCTCATTAAAGCTCAAGACGCAAAGTTCCAACCAAATTAGTGACCAAAGTTTTGGTGGATTAAATCCCAGCTATTTAACAATCAAATTGGATTTCTGCTCTTTCAATCTGATTTAAAGCTATTCCTCCAAGGACTGAGATGACCAAACAACAAAGTCATCCTATGAATGTTATATTATTCTGTGATATCATTATATTATAAACACAACCCATCAATACTAATTTATATTAGAGAGCAGCATCGTATATAAATTGCACTTTGAAGTACACGAGGCATTGGACAGTATGTTTCATGTTCAATCTCTGTCTTTACTGACTGGCGGGATAGAATACTGCAGACCGTGAAGACGAAGTTTGCGCCCCCGGTGATACTACGCTGACCGACATCTTCAGCATCATGAGCAGAAGTTGCTCAGTCATGCCTCAGCTCTCGGCTCCCTGCGCTTGCACACCCGGGCCGTCCCGAGAAGCCAAGCAGACTCTGGATCAGCACCAGAACAACCCAGAAACCCAGGCAGCCGAAGCCCCATTGCAAACCTCTGGCAGTTCGTCTGCTACAGAAAGTCAGTTGTCTCTTGCTTCTGAGTTTCATGGAGATGTTTTGCTGGCCTTGCACTGGGTTAAAGACCTGCTCGGAAAACCTTTTGGGAGTTAGTTTCCGCTGATGGTCATCGCTCGTGGCACAACGGCCGGGTGAGGACGCCGGGCCACCACATTCCAGCAGGGATCGGCGGCAGGAACGAAGAACAGTTAGAGGCCACAGGCAACAAAGAAACCAAAATTAAACTCATCCTCACACATGCAAGGCTTTGCAGATAAATAAAAATTAATTTTGGCCTCTTCAGATCTTTGACTCTTTGTGTCTGTATTTTATTTCTATCAGAATGGATACCATCAAAACATAAAACAAAGACTGCCAGAGCTTAAACAAAGTGTGCAAAGCAGAGCCTGTTCACACGCAGAGCAGGAGCACGTGCGCGAGCGGAAGTGCAAGGCCTGGATTCCGGACAGGAGAGTGCTAATTAATCATCAACAGCTTCTGTTGTGGGCAGAACAGAAGGAGCCCGTACGTGTGTGCACCGTCGGTTAAAACAAGCCCTGTTGCTCCCTGGTCTGGAAAGCGCTGTCGGTTTGGTCCAGGCGGGCTCTGGGGTCTGTCCAAATCCACGGCTCTCCGTCCATGGCCACTGGCTGGAGCCAGTCGTGTGGCATGTCCGGGACACGTGCTGCTGTAAGGGGGGGGGATTTTTTATAGACAATGTACATTCACTCAGTCAATATCCATTGATCCTCTGATATTGACTACTTCTTTTTGATTGTTGCTCAAATGGCACCGCATTAGAGGAAACTGTGCCCCCTGCCCCCCTCCACTCCCCACCCTCTGGATCAGTTCTACTTCCCCTCCTAGCACCCGCCACCACCTCTGCGGCTGCCGGGCTGCGGACTCGCCCCACTCCCGGCGGAAGCTCCACGGGAAAGGGGCTTTGCTTTGCTTCCAGCTGCATTTTCACATCTAGGACAGCACCCGGCTGAGAGTAGGTGCTCCGAAAATATTTCTGAGTGAAAAGCAGTGCATCAGGTGCTAGACTTCCTAGAGCTTTTCAAATAAAAACAGGATTATAAAACATAAGCCAGGTGCTCTATATTTTAGTAAAATATATTTTAAACCCTATACTAAAAAGCACAAGGGGGAGAAAAACATTTGTATCCCTCTTTGGAAGGCAATTTATCAGCATCTATAAACATTTTAAATTCTCATCCCCTCCAACCCCAGAGCTCTGTCTCTCTGGATCTACACCTCTTCTCGTGCACAAAGAGGCGTGCCCTTGGATGTTCACACGGCTCTGTTTGTGAAAAATTGAAAACAAGTCTCAGGCCCCACCTGCCTCGTGCTTCCTGTAGGTCTGGTTGGAGAACACAGCAAGTGCCCAGGGAACGCAGACCTTACCATCCACGGCAGGAATCCGGTCCCTCCCCTGTCATGGTCCTGCCACCTCCAGAAGGGATCCAGCCAGTTCAGTCAGCAGCCACGATGTTTCCACATTCATGACCCCAGGTTGGGGTGTCCTTGATCTACCCTGGTCTGACAGCCTAAGCTGCCCTCGCTGGTGGAGCAGGCCTGTCTGTTCACAGCCCACACCGCCCAGCAGACACTGTCAGGTGTTGGCTCAGCCGGGCCCCGGTATTCAGGGGAAATTTTGTGAATGAAGGACCCCAGAAGAGCCAGCAACTTATGCTTGGCTTCGGGCAGCAGAGTGGGAGACAAAGCTTCCCTTACAAAGAGGCTCCACTTTCTCATACGAAGCGGAGACATGTCTGGGGCCAGGCCGTCTGCAGCTTCAGTGCTCCATATCCACTGAGTGAGGAACGCTCGCTCCACTGGCCGGTCATAGAGTTCCACTGACCCACTCCCCAAAAATGGAATATCAGCCAGAGAATCCCAGACATCTAGGGGTCAGGCATTCAGTTTCCACAAGAGCTCAGGTGCACGTTAATAGCTGCTTTTCAAAAGTCACGTTATCTAGTAGCTTCGTCCAAACTGCAAGTCCCAACCGCACAGGGTACCTGGCGGGTACTCTCCTGGGGGAGGCTGCCTCCCCTTGGAGCCCAGAGGCTGCAGTTAGCAAGATCTTCATGCTTGTTCTGTCCACGGCAGCTGAACACTTGACTCGTGCCGGCCATTCCCGCAGGATTCTGACCCATCACTGGAAGAGAATGGCAGTGGGTTAACGCGCTGCAGTTCCATACAGCTTTCCCCCGTTATGGAGGGCGGTCTGCTTACTCAGAGTTCACCACTTGCAGTGTAATCTCACCCAAAAACAGCCTTTAAGGTGACCCATAAAATAAACCATCACAGTGTCTTTGCCCCTCCCCCACCACGCCCAGGGCCCCTTCCCCAGGGGACCAGGGTGGGTGGTGACCCGGGAACCCATATCCAACAGAGAAAAGAGAAGTTGAGATCATCTCCTCACAGCATATTCAGGCAGTTCCGTAGGGTCTCAGACAGAGAGACCTCGCCCCAATCCTGAGTCCTGAAAGCAGCGGAGGGGCAGAGGGCAAGATGGACAGAGTGTCTCTGGCATCCAGGCTTTAGCGGCATGACGACCACTTGTGGCTCAATCAGCCAGTCTTCCAATGCCAACAATCCCCCCAAAGCCCTCTGCCAACTCTGGGACGACTAACACTTTCCTCTACCTGGAGGAAAGGGCAAAACCCAAAAGCACCATATGGACTCCTTGCCTCAACCCTGCAGCCACCACCAAACCATTAACGGGCAACAAAGTGGAGGGGACACCGTTTTACCAGCTGACCATACCGGTCAGTCAGCGTGTCAAGACCGATTCTCGTGAACTTCCCTCAGGTCCCATTAATTGGTCTTCAGAGCCCTTGTCCACCAAAGTCAGAATCTGGGAAGGGCCTGTGATTTTACCCTGCATGCATGCTAATTGCTTAGTTTGCCGCAGTTTTAGATACAGATCCCGACAGAAGGACACAAGACCCCTGGGGCAGAGACAGGGAGGGTTTATTACAGCAAACAGATAAACAGAGCAGCAACATGTAGAGTCCCCCCATACCCTAATCCCCGCAGGGCTAGGCACCGAGAGCTAGATGTTACCTGTACGTGCAGTGGGGTGCACCGCGGGACCCTAAAACTAAAAGACTGACTTTTTATGTGGCTGCTTAGCTGTTTGTCCTTGCCTCTGAACAGAAAGATTATTCATTACCCTGGAATGTAAGCAAATATCTCAAGAAGACGAAGGAGATTGTATCTTTCCTATCCAGAGATCTCACGAGGGAGGTATGTCTCTAAATTTCTCGGCTGGCAAATTCTCTTTAGCTTCCAGTACAGGCTTGCTCTTCAAGCCCGTTCTTTGTTCAGAAGGCCTAGACCATGCAGGAACACAAGAACTCCATGGAGAATTGTCTTCCAACAATAACACCTTTTGTGAATTGTCTTTTCAAATATTTGGCCCATTTTTTTATTTGGCAATCCACCTTCTCGTTGAGTTGTAAGAATGTTTATTCAATTCAAGTCCTTTGTAAGATATGCATATTACAGATATTGCAAGCAACAACGAAACAAAAACCTCCAATTATGTGACTTGACCTGTTGTTTACTTCATGATGTTTTCGAGTAGAAAGCTTTAAATGTCTTATCAAGTCCAATTTATCAATTTTTTAAAATTTCATAATTTGCTTTTCATATCCTGTTTTAAAAATGCTTGCATGCTTTCTGCATTCTTCTAGAACCTTTATAGTTTTAGCCTTCCCATTTAGGTCTGTGATCCATTCGGAGTTCATATCGTCTGTGGTAAGATGCTTTCTGGAGTCCCGTACGGATATTCCATTACTGTAGTGCCATTTGTTGGGAAGACTGTTTCCCCCACTGGCTTGCCTTGGCATCTCTGTCAAAAAGTTATTTAGTCATATATGTATGGGTCTGTTTCTGTATTCTCTATTTTAGCACAATCCGATGTAAATATAATGCAGGATGTAAATGTAAGCTATGTACGTGATTTTAAATTTTCTAGTCGCCACACTTTCAAAGGTGGATACATGTGGGACTGCCGTCTTAGTGACCCACAGTTTAGTCAGCCATGGACATTTACCTACTGGTCCTGTTTTTTTTAATGAATAGGTCCAAGCTGGCCAACACAAGGGATGGCCCATCATGAAATACGTGCCAAGTAAAACAAAATTTGATGTAGTAAGATTAAATCGGTCCATAAGCTGGAGCCTCAGCCAAAAGCAGAGCCCACAAGTTGTGACTTTTAATGTGATGTTGCATAATCAATGCTTCACATTTCCTCCTGGCCAAGCTACACGGAGCAAAGAGCAAGATTCTATAATCATTACCATGAGTAATATCAAGTTTATTTAACTCAAAGAGGAAAGAAATTATTAAAGACTGAAAGAAATCTTACAGTTTAGTTAGAAATAGCATACACCATTCTGTGCCCAGCTTCGTGGGTTAAGTCTCTAGAAACAATTGGTGAGGCTTCGCAGTGAAAAAACAAAGATTTGTAGGAGAATTACCATTAGAAGAACAAAGACTGTGAACAAGCCTGCCTTTATAATCCCTGACTAGTCCACGAAAAATAAACAACAGAGACAAAGCAAAATGCTGTACTAAGCATTGCTTTCCTCTGATTCCAAATCCCATAAAATGGCAGAAAATGCAATTTTAAAGAAGATAAGTACATGATAGTACTAGACTAGAACTTGAGAAGATTTTTTGAAGTATAGAAAGTACCCAGGATAAGATCTACTGAGGGGGAAAAGACAACAAAGAATAGCCCAAAGGCAACACGAAAGCTAAAGCACTTCAGGGACTCTCCAAACTCAGAGCAGAACCCGGAACTACAGGCTGGCCACTGACTCCTCCGTCATATTCCCTGTCTCCGCTAAACGTTCTCCTAAATAATGTAGTATTTTAGAAGTACTCCCAGATTATAAAATTTTGGCTTTTTTTAATCAATTAACATGTAGCGTATTATTAGTTTCAGAGGTGGAGTCAGTAATTCATCAGTTGCACGTAACACCCAGTGCCCTCCTTACTGTCCAGCACCCAGTTACCCCTTCTCCCTTTTCGACCTCAGCCACAGCAACTACTTGCTAGACACATCTCCGAAGGCAAGGGAGACAAAAGCAGAAATGAACTATTGGGACCTCATCAAGATAAAAATCTTCTGCACAGCAAAGGAAAGTGTCAACAAAGCCAAAAAACAACCAACAGAACAGGAGAAGATATTTGCAAATGTCTTATCAGATAAAGGGCTAGTATCCAAAATCTATAAAGAACTTACCAAACTCAACACCCAAAAAGAAATAATCAAGAAATGGGCAGAAGCCATGAACAGACATTTCTCCAAAGAAGACCTACAAATGGCCAACAGACACATGAAAAAATGCTCCACATCGACTTGGCATCAGGGAAATACACATCAAAACCACAGTGCGATACCACCTCACACTGGTCAGAATGGTTAAAATTAACAAGTCAGGAAACGACAGATGTTGGCAAGAGAAAGGGGAACCCTCTTACACTGTTGGTGGGAATGCAAGCTGGTGCAGCCACTCTGGAAAACAGCATGGAGGTTCGTCAAAAAATTGAAAATAGAGCTACCCTACGACCCAGCAATTGTGCTACTAAGGATTCACCCCAAAGATACAAATGGAGTGATCCAAAGGGGCAACCCACACCCTAATGTTGATAGCAGCAATGTCCACAATACCCAAACTATGGAAAGAGCCCAGATGTCCATCGACAGATGAATGGATAAAGAAGATGTGGTTCATATATACAATGGAATATTATTCAGCCGTCAAAAAAATGAAATCTTACCGTTTGCAATGACTTGGATGGAACTAGAGGGTATTATGTGAAGCGAAGTAAGTCAGTCAAAGAAAGAAATATATGATTTCACTCATATGTGGAATTTAAGAAAACAGATGAACATAGGGGGAAGGGAGGGCAAAATTTTGGCTTTAAAAAGGAAGCAAGGGGGGGCGCCTGGGTGGCACAGCGGTTAAGCGTCTGCCTTCGGCTCAGGGCGTGATCCTGCCGTTGTGGGATCGAGCCCCACATCAGGCTCTTCTGCTATGAGCCCTTCTTCCTCTCCCAATCCCCCTGCTTGTGTTCCCTCTCTCGCTGGCTGTCTCTATCTCTGTCGAATAAATAAAAAAATAAAATCTTTAAAAAGGAAGCAAGGGGCACATGGCTGGCTCAGTCGGTAGAGCATACAACTCTTGATCTCAGGGTTATGAGTTCGAGTTCCATGTTGGGTGTGGTGATTGCTTACAAATAAAATCTTTAAAAATAAATAAATAAAAGGCAAACAAAAAATTCCCTCATAAAAAAGCATACCAATTCGTTACCTTTTCTATTTTATGTTTCTTTTATATTTTCTTATTTTCAAGTGTATTTACATACACATAATTATAACAGTGGTGCACATACAATTTTGTGTCCCGTTCTTCATTTAACCTTATAGAAGTAGTTCCCATCTTGCCACTGAATCTTTGTAGCTATCATTTTTGATATCTACATAATATACTTTGATTGAATGTACCATGGTCTATTTTCTGCTTTCCTTCTTTTTGACCACTTGGGTTGTTTCCAATGTGTGTTATTATAAATAATGCTGTAATTAACATCTTTATTTCCTCGGCTAAATTTAAATCTGTTTTATGAATTAAAAGCAGCTGAACTGACTTCTGTGTCATTCCTTTTTGAACAAAAACAGAATGTCCTGGTTTCATAACAAGGAACAATCTAAATTTAGGTGTCCAGATAGAGCTGTGTGACAAGTCAGAATCGCAGTGGCAGAGTTCCTAAAGCTTTTTAGACAGTGTCTATTTAGCTTACTTGTCCCTCTTCGGGGAATAGAATAAATCCCAGGGTGCTTCAGTTTAAAGTGAATCTCAAGATTGGTAACATTAGCCTTGACAGGAGTAATTTTTTTTTTTAAACAGTAGCACTTCTGGCTGTGTTACTTTCTTCAGATCTTTCCCCACTTGACCAAGTTGAAGGTCAACCGTGAATACATAATTTTCAAGCTATTTGAAATCCTGAAACTGACACTGAAAAGGTTTCCATTTTTTCATAAACTATTTTGCTGCCCCAGATAAAGCAGTGCCTGGTGAGAGTAAAGCAGATATGTGTGTGTGCAGGCTGGAGTGGGGTGGGGGGCATGCATTTTATAAAAGGACCAATTACAAGTTGAAGAAATGTAAAATATGACATTAAAACTTTTAAACTCAACTGAGCAGATGACCAGTAGATTGACGCAGCTACAAATGAATTACTTCCTGGACAATTAAACCACTCCAAGAGCCACCTAATCGGAATTTCATATGTAGAGAATTGTGGGAATGAAGGAGAGAAAAAATTAATAATAAAATTATCCAGAGTTAAATAAAGACACAAGTATTGAAGTGGAGTGAGTTCATTGAAAGTTGGTGAGAATGCATGAAACACACAAGCACCTACAGAGAACCCCTGGGAAATTTCACATCAAAGATGAAGGAGAAAGTCTTAAAAGATTACAAAGCAGGCAGGAAAAAAAAAAAAGCAGAAAGAGAAAACAGATTGCCTACAAAGGACCAAACATCAAACTGGGTTCTACCCTCTTACCGGCAACAATGCTGCTAGAAGACGGTGGACCAACCACCTCGAAAGTCTGCTTCTCCTACTACAAAATGATCCCCACAACCAGGTCGGTTAGCATATCCATCCCATCATGACAATTTTATTTTGGGGGGAGAACATTGAAGATCTACTCTTCTAGCAACTTTCAAGTATATAATACACCATTGTAAAGTATAGTCACCATGCTGAATATGAGATTCCCCAGGACATTTCTATCTTATCATTGGTATTTGTGCCCTTTGGCCAACATCTGCCCATTTCCCCCACCCCCAGCCCTGATCACCGCCATTCTACTCTCTGTTTCTATGAGTTGGACTCTTTTTTTTTATTCCACATGTGAGATCATAGTATATTTGTCTTTCTCTAACTTATTTCATTTAGCGTAATGGCCTCATGTCCATCCATGTCACAAATAACAGGGTTTTCTTCTTTTTTAAGGCTGAATCATACTCTGTTGTGTACATACCACATATTCTTTATCCAGTTATCCATGATGGACACTTAGGTTGTTTCCATGTCTTGGCTATTGTGAATAATGCTACAATGAACATGGAGGTGCAGACATCCCTTTCAGATAGTGCTTTCATTTCCTTCTGATACGTACCCAGAAGTGGGATTGATGGGTCATGTGGTAGTTCTGGTGTTAATTATTGAGGAACCTCCCTACTGCCTTCTCTAGGGGCTGCACCAATTTACCTTCCCTCCAACAGTGCACGAGGGTTCCGTTTTCTCCACATTCTCGTGGACACTTGCTACCTCTTGCCTTTCTGATGACACCCATTCTCACAGGTGTGAGGTGACCTCACTGTGGTTTTGATTTGCATTTCCCTGATGATGAGTGATGTTGAGTACCTTTTTGTGTACCTGTTATTCGTATGTCTTTTTTGGAAAAATGTCTGTCCGGGTTCTTTGTATTTTATTTAATGAGATTATTGCTATTAGGATTATTTTGCTATTGAGTTATGTGAGTTCTTTATGTATTTTGGACATTAACTCTTTATCAGATATATGGTTTGCAAACATTTTCTCCCATTCTGCAGGTTGCCTCTTCTTTTTGTTGATTGTTTCTTTTGCTGTGCAGAAGCTTTTTAGTTTGATGTAGTCCCATGTGTTTATTTTTCCTTTTTTTTTGTTTTTTTTGTTTGTTTGTTTGTTTATGCTTTTGGTTTTGTATCCAAAACATCATTGCCAAGACGATGTCAAGGGGATTTTCCCTGTTTTCTTCTAGGAGTTTTAAAGTTTCAGGTTTTACAATCAAGTCCTTAATGCCTTTTTAGTTCATTCTTGGGAGTGGTGTGACATAGGGGTCCAGTTTCAGTCTTTTGCATGTGAATATCCAGTTTTCCCAACACTATTTATTGAAAATACTGTCTTTCCCCATTAAGGATTTTTGGCATTTCTGTCAAATATTAGTTGCCCATATGTGCATGGGTTTGTTTCTGGGCTCTCAGTTCTGTTCCGTCAGTCCACATGTCTGTTTTTATGCCAGTGCCATGCTGTTTGACTACTATAGCTTTGCAGTATATTTTTAAATCAAAAAGTGTGATGCCTCCAGCTTACTTCCTCAAGATTGCTTTTGCTGCTTGGGCTCTTTTGTGGATCTCCATGAATTTTAGGATTGTTTTATCTATTTCTGGAACCCAGTAAAGGGGCACTTTCAGAATCTACAGTGTGACCAAGGTTGGTGGGCTTCCCTCCAGGGGCCTCCAGACAGCAGCCAAGAGGGTCTGGAGCCAGTTCACAAACCACTTCGAAGTCCACGGCCAGTACTGGGTCTGCGTGCCTGCTACCCCACACATGGGTGGGCATGACCCCTCTCGGGCCCCTTGGCACTTGGTACCTATGACAGGACAAAGTCCAATGGGGTGTGCCAAGTTCTCAGGGGCATGGAGCTATTTCTGGGGCTGTAGCCAAGACCACAGTTGGTGAACCAGCTGCCTGGGTTCGAACCCGTCCTTCTCAACATCCTCTCCTTGGTCTTGGACTGCGTTGAGGCTTCCGTCTCCTACCTGGACTCCCACAAAGACACTTTTGTCCACGGACTGATGCCCCATCGTTGTTAGAGGCAGGGGGATGTCTTATTCAACTGTCTTGCTGGCATCACCCCAGGATTTTAGTTCTTACACTGATTTCTGGACCCCCTCATCATCCTGGATCCTCTTATCTGATCACATTTCAAGTTTGTCTGGGATTTTTTTTCCTCTTAATACAGAACACTCAGGGCAGTAGACTTACCCTGAGAATCGCCGCCTTTCAAAGTCTCTCTGAGACTTGTTACTGTTATCCACCAGTGGACTTTGCTTCCCAGCATTTTGGAGGGATTTAATTCTCCAGGAGATGAGGACAATGACCATCTCCAGGCCCCTGGAGGGACACACACACACCCCAAAATCAGACATTCCCCAAATCTGTTCAATGTTGCTCACAAATCCCCAAAGAGATTGTTGGTGGGTTTCACGCTTGCCCTCCTCGAGCGGGTTCTCGGTTCACAGCAGAGCTGCAGTTCAAATCCCCAGAGTGAGCTAGGCAGGTGGGGAAAGGACCTTTGTTAGTAGGTAGAAGGAGCCATCCCAAGGTGGCCCTGTCTTCTCGTTTTTCCCAAAAAGTCAGAAACCTAGATTTTTGGTTTTTGGCTGGGGACTCTCCTGACTTCTGTAGTTTGCCAACAAAATAAAATAATTTTTAAACATTCTATGAGCCAAGCAAAACAAATACATGCACCTGATTCAGAATAGACTAGAAACCTCTATTGCAGCGAAGTCTAATGGGAAATAGTTCACAGAGGTGATTGAATTTCCGGGGCCAGAACTTTGGATCGAGCAGAGACAGGGAGGTGTGGTGGGGCGAGGAGAGCCACAGCCATCTCTTTGCCATGGACACCCCATGGGAGGAGGCTTATTTTTTTCCTGTATTAAGAGATCCATGGGAGATTAATAATAATCCCATACATTGATGTAGCACTTCAAACCTGACTGCTTGCTCATGTGCGATCTCATTTGATCCTTATCACAGGGCCATGAGCTTGTCAAGAACATCCAACACTCTCTCACCTGATTAAAGGGAGCCAAGGACTCGCACAATTCCACTCACAGAAAGAAAGAGGAGAGACAGAAAGGTGACCTTTCCCAGCTTTCAGTAGAAATGCTCAGAAATAAGTTCATTTTTCCCTAACTTTCATCTGTTCTCTCTTATCCTCCCTCTGTTCAATCTGCTCCCCTGTTCTCTTGCTGCAGAAGGAGGAGGAGTGTGTTGACAGAGCTTGGGGCTCGGCGGCCGCAGGAGTCAGAGTTCCGGCCAGTGAAAGAGAACATACCTGGCAAGGTTTGTAATGAAAATACCCCCTGGTGTTTGAGGATCCAGAAATGACCCTCACTGACTTGTTGCTGTCCAAAGAACCAAGTCTTGACTGACCTCGGTCAAGTCCTTGGTCATTAAAAAAAAAAAAATCTGGAGCCAATATTTAGAACCCAGTGGCTCAGAGATAAATGAGTCTCTTATCAAAAGTGGGGTGAACATACCCATTGGGATGGCTTACAGCCAAAGGGGGGGGACAGAAAATAACCAGTGTTGGCGAGGATGTGGAGAAATCGGAGCCCTCATGCTCTGCAGGTGGGAATGTAAAAAGTATAGTATTTCTTCAAAATGTTAAAAATAGAATTCCACCTCTGGGTATTCACCCACAAGAGTTGAAATCATGGTCCGGAAGAGGTATTTGCACACCCATGCTCACAGCAGTGTTGCTTGCCATAGCCGAAGGTGAAAGCAGCTCAGTGTCTGTTGATGGATGAACGGATAAGCAAAATATGGCCTATACGTACAAAGAATATCACTCAGCCTCAAAAAGGAAGGGAATTCTGACACCTGCTCCAACACAGATGAACCCTGAGGACATTGTGCTAAGTGAAAGGTCGGCCCCGAAAAGACAAATGCCATGTGATTCTATCACAGAGCATCCCTTCATTCAGAGTCATCAAGTGCACACAGGCAGAGAGTAAAAGGTGGGTCCTGGGGCTGGGGAGGGGGAGTCAGGGTTTAATGGGAGCAGAACTCCTGTTTTTACAAGACGAAGAGTTCCAGGATAGGGCAGGACTGTTGTGGGGAAGGCACATGAAGGTTGATGGTAACTGGGCAGTTTCTCTGCCACCCAGGGCAGAGAGCAAAGACCCAAACATTTGGAGATGGAGTATAATTCAAATGGGATTATATTGGCCATAAATATGCGTACTTCGGGACTTTGTGGGACATCTCCTACCTCCCTATATTGTAAGTGTAGCAGAGGCTCTAGGCTGGTGTCATTGCAATTTTAGGCATCTCCAGGGTCTCAGGAGGGCTCCATAGAAAGACAGAACCCACGGGAGATGGCTGGGTTCCTGGCCTGGCTCAGGATTCAGATTCCTGGTAAACTGTGTCTGGTGGTGCAGGAGTCCACTGGGATTGGGGGCAGTGGGCTGAATAATGAAAATGCTTTCAAAGCACAGCCCTGGACACCTATGCACACCTCATCTTGCCCAACCCTTAAAGGTTCTTGGGCTAGATTTCCTGGAAGAGGAGAGACTACAGTAAACAGTAAGAGACCAATTTAAAAAAAAAAAAGTGATGCCCCCAAAGGTTACGTAAAAGCCTATTAAAAGGAGAGAGATACATAGAAGGAAGAAATGAATTATGAAATAGACCACATACAGTAGTCCACTGATTATTACAAAAGTGCCAAGGTCACACACAGAGAAAGAAATAAACAGTGCAGGCACAGGTGAATACCCGAAAAGGGAAAACAGAGTTATCCCTTACCTCACACCATGTACAAAATTAACTCACAATGGATCATAGGCCTTAATGTAAGAATGAAATTCCTAAAACATCTAGAAGAAAAGCATTGAAGAAAAACTTTGTGACTCTGGGTTAGGCAGAAATTTCTTACGTCTGACAACAAAATTACAATCCTTGTAAACAGGAATAAATTCGACTCTATTGAAATTAAAAACCATTGCTCTCCAGAAGGCACCATTAAGACAACAAAAAGACAACCCACAGGCTAAGAGAAGGTATTTTCAAATCGTGTATCTGATAAAGAACTTGCATCCAGAATGTATAAGGACCTCCGTAACTCAGTAAGAAGACGACAAACAACCCAAGTAAAAATGAATGAAACTCTTGAAAAGATATTTCACCAAAAAGTTACACCAATAGTTAATAAGCACAAGAAAAAATGCTTGGTATCCTTCGTCATTAGGGGATGCAAATTAAAACCACTGAGGGATCCCATTACACCTGCTAGGACAGCTATAATCCAAAGGCCTGTCAGGTGGCAAGGACTCAGAGGGACGGCACATGCCGTCAGTACGAATGTAAAACCAGAAAACACTTGGCAGTTTCTTGACATGTTAAGCATACATTTACCCTATAAGCCAGCAATCCCACTCCTACCTCTCTGCCCAAGAGAAATGAAAACACATGTCCACCCAAAGACTCGTACACGAACGTTTCATTACACTATTATTCGTAATAGCCCCAAGCTGGAGACAAGCCAAGTGTCCATCAGCTGGTGGATGGATAAGCAAAATGTGATATATCCACAGTGGAATATGACCCAATAATAGAAAGGAAGATACTGCTGATACATTAAACAGCACAGGGGTAACTCAGAAGCATTATGCTAAATGAACGAGGCTCAAGACAAAAGTCAACATATTGTATAATTTCATTTATAGGAAATCTCTAGGAAGGATAGAGCTTCAGAGAAGGTAAGCAGATCAATAATTGTCGGGGCACCTAGGTGGCTCAGTCGTTAAGCGTCTGCCTTCGGCTCAGGTCATGGCCCCAGTGTTCTGGGATCGAGCCCCATGTTGGGCTCCCTGCTGGGCAGGAGGCCTGCTTCCCCCTCTCCCACTCCCCCTGCTTGTGTTCCCTCTCTCTCTCTGCCTCTCTCTCTGTCAAATAAATAAATAAAATCTTTTTAAAAAATTAATTCAAAAAATAATAATTGTCTGACTTTGAGGTTAGGAATGGGCACAAGCAAATTTGAGGGGTGATGGAATTGTTCTAAGATCAGATAACAGTGATGGGTGCAGAATGTATAAATTTACTAAAAATCATTGAACCTGCCACTTAACAGTGGTTGAATTTTATGGCATATAAATTATACTTCAATAAAGCCATTTCCCAAAAAAAGTGTTCTATACGTTACCCAGAAATTCTACACCCAAGAATCTATCCTTAATATGCCTTAGTGAAAATGCAAAATGGCCTATGCAGTAATCTATTTATTGTAGCGTTTTTTAGATAAGCAAAAGATGGGAAACCCCCCAAATGCCCATCGGTTGAGGACGGATTAGCTGTGGTATATCCATGAAATGGATACTCAGCACCTATGAAAAGGCATGAAGCAGATTATGGTATAACCTGTACAACAGATTCCCAAAAATACTGGTAAATGAGAGAAATAAAGCCGCAAAAGAGTTCGCTAGTAAAGGAGTTTAAGTACAGCGGTACTAATGTATTTAAATATGTGTTTGCATATCCTTTCAATAAAGAGACCATTGCGGTCTATATTGATTTTAAACTTTGCTTCCAGAAGAGCCTCTCGCTGGTGTCCCCTTCAGTCCGGAACAACGGTATGGCCGAGACCATGTTTAATTCGGTGACAATAACAGCTGCCACAACCACACCATGTTAAGACTCACAGCAGCAACAGGCGGAATCTCTTCAGTCTGATAACCCGGGAGTCAAGAAGACGGGGTTCAGGGTGGAAAGTGGACCTTGGAGCCATGTTGGTCAACGCTCACTGCCTCTCCAGGAGGAAAATCCTGATTCGCAGCTTTTGCTGGTTTCCATGGTGCAAATATTCCCATCAGGGCCAATTTCAAGCACAGGGTGACGTCCCAGAACCCAGCGCTGGGGAAGGCTCCATACAATCAGCTGCCCTGAGTGTCCAGACCAGTTCAGCCCACAGCTGGCAACGAGCTACCGCTTCTCTGCCGGCACCAAGTGTTTCATCGGAAGAGGCCCTGCCATGTTCCGCTGTGTAGACGGGCTCCGGAGAGCCGCGCGGCATTATCTCGTGAGGCGCTCAGGCTGCATCCAGAAATGTTTGCAGTACCCCCTCCCCCGGAGCTGTGGGAACAGTGCTTTCTGCACTATTGTTGGTCAGAGCAGAGGAGTGGAAACAATTTAAATGTCCATCGGTAGGAAAAAATTATGAATAAATCAAAGAACAGTCATTCACTAGAAGAACACCATCTAGCCTTTGAAATCAATAAGCTAATATATGTATCAAGATGGCTGTGCCTTGGGGCGCCTGGGTGGCACAGCGGTTAAAGCGTCTGCCTTCAGCTCAGGGTGTGATCCCGGCGTTCTGGGATCGAGTCCCACATCAGGCTCCTCCAACTATGAGCCTGCTTCTTCCTCTCCCACTCCCCCTGCTTGTGTTCCCTCTTTCGCTGGCTGTCTCTATCTTTGTCAAATAAATAAATAAAATCTTTAAAAAAAAAAAAAAGATGGCTGTGCCTTGGAAAACACAGTGTTGTATTAAAAATTAAGCTTTAGGATGTACATTATGCATAACAGAACTTCTGTGAAAGTGGAAAATGCATGAAATACCCTGTGCGATACAGCATAGAAATGTACATTCATTGAAACGTGATGAAATCATTTTAAACAGGGTAGGCAAATGCGTACCGAATCTATGATGATAGTGCCTCTGGGGAGAGAAAGGAGAGACTGAAACTGGAGAGGGTGCGGAGCGTACTTCGTCTTTATTGTATTATTCTAGCTCCTTTAAATATTGAAAAATATTGATCTGAAATTAAAGTAGCAACCCGCTAACGGTTTACAATCTGGACTCTTGAGTCATAGCGCCTGGGGCTGGCTACCGCTGCCTGTATGTTTCTCAGTGTTTCAGAAGCTCGCTCGAAACACTGAGGCACTATGTTCTGTGACAGAGGTTGTCGATCCGTCACTGTTCGCTGGTAAATCCCACAGGCCACGTGCCCTGGCAGCAAAGTACCACTAAAGCATGATCATCTGGGCACTTTCCACGCAGGTGGCATGGGACCCCCTCTCCTGACTTCTTCCTCTGAAACCCGGCGGTGTCTCATGATTGTGCCTACCGTGACATTGGTCACACAGTATGTACAGTAATGACATTGCCGTCTCTCCCATCACACTGTGCGTCCCTCGTGGGGAGGATCCACGGTTTGCTCATCTCTGCATTCCCAGGCCCTGAGGGCGCCACGGTGGCCACAGGGGTTTGAACGAATCCATGAATGAAGGAATCATCTCTGTTTGGCACCGCCACCTTCTGAATTCAGGGGGAATGCTTGCGGTCCTCCCAAATTCACAAGTTGAAATGCTAACCCCCACGTTGGCAGTCCTCAGAGGAGGGGCCTTGAGGAGGGGTTGGGGCCGCGAGAGTGGAGCCCTGAAGACTGGGATTTGCGGTCTTATGAAGGAGACTCCAGCGAGCTTCCTCACCGCTTCTGCCCCCTGACGTCCCAGGGAATGGGCCTGGAAGCAGCTTCCCCACACACTGAAACTGCTGGAGCCTTGGTCCTGGATGTTGACCTCCAGGACTGAAGAGAGAAATGTCTGTGGCGTCTAAGCTTCCCCGTCCATGGTATCTTGTTACAGTGGCCAGAGTGGGCCAAGACAGACGCAGAATGCAGAGGTCACACTCCTCCGAAAACAGACCAATCAAATCACCAGTACCAGCCCTTGCGGCATTTACACACACAGCCGTGGGGCACGATGATGGAAGCCTCTTGGAAGTCACTGGAATGGGGGGGTCAAGATCTGGCCACTGTGGCCATGGCCACGACCACATTGACACCTGGAGCAGCTGGCTTTGGGCCCATACCTGGCTCTTAATTCAAGATAAGTCAATTCACCAAACCATAGGACAATAAGACCCAGAATATTCTGTCACTCTCATTTCTCTGTTAGAGACAGGGACATAACTCCACAAAAATAGAGAAAACGGGCTCCTGAGTGGCTCGGTCGGTTAAGTGTCTGCCTTCAGGTCATGATCCCACGGTCCTGGGATTGAGTCCTGCGTCGGGCTCCCTGCTCAGCGGGGAGTCTGCCTCTCCCTCCCCATCTCATGCTCTCTGTCTCTCTCAAATAAATAAAATCTTTTTTAAAAATCGAGAAAACAATAAAGTGGGGTTATGGGAAAGCCCACCAGAGCGCCGTTGTGCCCGCAGAATGGGGGCGGTGGAGTAGGACAAAGAAAGGACAGTGCAGGGGATGGGCAGGTGTCAAGGCAGGACATATGTCCTGATCTGAAAGAGTAGGAACACCCACTTCTTCACATCACAGAGGTGGGGGCTGGGGAATAACTGAAACCTCAGAAAGTATCCTCAGGAATCCAGTGACTGAGTCATTCAGCAAACTGTGCTGAGCCGGCTGACTTCTGTCGCTTCTCTAGCTCGCGAGAGCCTGCTCGGGAAGCGTGGATCTCCGTGACCACGGCCCGCAGCGTCGGAGGCTCGCTCGTGCCTGCAGTTCCGTCAGAGCACCACCTGCGTTATCGCCCTCAGTCCTCACGGAACATCCCCAGGTCAGTGCTCTTATCATTGCTGCATCACAGATGGGGAAACTGAGGCTCCCCAGGGTTGAATAACTAGATCCCCCAGCTTGTAGGAGCCAGAGCTGGCTGATGAATCGAGGCAGTCTGCCCCTCACCCAGCACCACCTCGTGGCGGCAGGAATCTTCAGCCTCCCAGCAGAACAGCTGCGGGACCCGAATCCTTCACATGAGTTAGACGTGGCCCCCAGACGTCCACACACACACCCCTGCACATACAGACACACCTGTATACATAAACAGACACACACACACACCCGTACTCATGCACACACACCTGTATACATAAACGGACACACACACACACCCCTGTACTCGTGCACACACACCTGTATACATAAGTGGACACACCCACCTCTGGACACAAATGCACGCCAGGTGACACATGGAACCCCGGGAAGCAGAGTTTCCAGAAGCTTTACTATAGCGGGCCACATCCCAAGGGGCTCTCAACTGAGACTGTCCACACCACAGGGGCCTCATCATAACAAGCCTGTCTGATGGAAGTTTCCAGAATACTCACCCCCACATCCTACCATACTTCCTAAAACATTTCTCATCAAAACCACAAAAACCCTGCAAAAAACAAAACCTCTTACTAACCTAAAGGTCCAGAGCCTTACTTCTAACGGGGACAAAAATGACTCAGATCCCATGAAATGCGGCTTACTGCCTCTCACTGCAGTTAGAGGGGAGCTCTTATTCACAGGCGACTTACGGGAAAGGAGAGAAAACAGAGGAAATATTGAAACAATTTCAAGTCCCTCTTGAATTCTCCCCGAGTATTGTAGATACTGGGCGGCTTGGCCCGCCTGTCAGGACTGCGTAACCCCCGTCTGTCCATTTGACCTGTGCCTGTGTTGTCTCTAAATCTCAGAACCCCCTGAGTTACTACCTCCAGGGCCACGTGGGAAACCGGAGCTGCGGGAAAGTCTGAACCCTCAGTTAGCATCGTTGTCATTGATCTAATGAGCCCGACTAGAATCCCAGTGGATTCAGGAAATTAAGACACCAGTGATCTCTTTTAGTCTGGCAGATTTACATAAGTCTAAGGCATACTTGTTGGGTGAATAAATGCGAGATGAATGAATGAATGACAAGGTGGACTTGCCTTCCAGTCTTGCAGCTCTACACGGAAAGGGGGGGACCGTGTCACCACCCCACAAAGAACAGAGCCAGTTAAAACATTTTCCCTGAGGGGCACCTGGGTGGCTCAGTCAGTTGGGCGTCTGACTCTTGATCTCAGCTCAGGTCATGACCTCAGGGTCATGAGATCGAGCCCCACGTTGGGTTACGCACGAGGTGTGGAGCCTACTAAAAAAAAAAAAGAAAAAGAAAAAAAAACACTTGCTCTGAATTTTCACTTCTGTCACTTAAAAAAAAAACAAAAAACCCCAGAACTTCCCATCGCTGAGTTTCAGCTGTGATTTTGATAGTTTAACTGTGCAAAACAGTGTCCCAGAAATGTGGTCTTGGGTGCATCTACTAAGGAATTGATCCAGAAAAAGTGGAAAGGAAATTATTGCTTTTTCAGAGGGAAAAAGTCCAGGAGTTCTTAAACAGTAATTGAGCACCAAGGGTGTCAGTAGGGAGGAGCGGAATCGGAGAAACAAGCCTCAGTCAGGTCCGGGGGAAAGGAAGTCGGAGGCAGAGAGCAGCCTGCACGTGGGACTCTGCCTGTGGCCTTCTGTTGTGAGCTCCTAACCTTCTGTTCAGGGGCCGGGCCTCGGACAAGCCATCAGAGCCAGGTGAGCCACAAGGGGCTCCATCTCCATCAGTCTGTGTGTCCGCTAGTACGTTCCATTCAGTACCTTAGTTTCTCAATAATATTGTCAATGCATCTCTTTTTGAGTGTATAAGTGATTCTACCTTTGTATAAACACACACACCTCGTTCAGAGGTTAAAATCTGAAGTCGATAGACAAGCACCATCTCCCCTCAGCAAAGCTCCCTCCCTGCTCAACTCACCCAGAAGGTGCCTACAATGAGGGTAGAGAAGGAAAGCAGAGAGCTCTGGGGCGACCTCTCAAATCCCAAGGCATGGCGCCATTAGCAACAGGTGAGGTACAGCTTGGAAATAACTGCAGGGGGTTGGCAATTCTTGAGAGAATTCAAGTACGTGCACATTCCCCAAAGGTGAAGTTGGGCTGCCCAATAAACTGAAGTTCCAGAGCTATCCAGCAAAACAGAAGGCTACCCAGAGCTCGTACTATAACAGAAAAGTCTGACTCTACCATTCACAGCTAACCCTAACCCTTGATGCTATTCTCCTAATACTGAACATGATGATGTCTTCCTGGGAATCCGCACCTGCCAGAAACAAAAGCCTCTTCTCGATGCTAGAACATCCAGCCCTGGGTTGAAGCAGCCAGAGAGCTGGGCTGCCCACTGAGGCAAACCCCGAGGCTCCTACCAGCTGACAGCAGAGCCCTGGGGTAGACCTGGCCACGTGCCGGGTGGGGCCTGTGACACCATTTCTGGAAAGTCTCAAACCTAAGCACTTCCCCCACGGAGGAGCCTTTTTACAATGAAACTAAGCTGGGATTTGCAACCGTGAGAAGCAAAAAGGGGGGCTCAAGCAATACTTCTCTGATGGTAGCCCAGCGCAGTTCCAATAAAGGCAGAAGTGTTGACTCTTCCAACATTTAGGGGAGTTCTCTGCTAGGTTGGGGGGGTGTCTTTTTGTTCCTGGGATGGTGAATTTGATGGGTCAACTTGGCCAAGCTGCCGTGTCTAGTTTGTGGTCAACTGGCTGGATGAGGCCCCCCACATTATGGACAGTAATACGCTTCATTCAAACCACTGACGTAAATGTGAATCACATCTCAAAAATACCATCACAGCAAGAGTCTGTGTCTTCAAATTCAGAGAAAATTCTGGCCTGCCTAGAATTCTATGCTTACACTACCCATCAAGCAGAATTATATTCAGGCATGCAAGTTCTTAAAAGAAAAAAAAAATTTACTCCTATGCATCAGTTCTCAGAAAGCTCTAGATGTAAGGTGAAGGGTGTGTCAACCAACCTCCTTGTGGGAAGCGTTTTGCAACATAGACACGCATCGAATTGTCATGTTGTACACTTTATGTTTTCACAATGTTATTTATGAATTGTATCTCAATAAAGATGGGGAGGGAAAAAAAAATAAGGAGGTGCCCTCTACCAAGGCAAAGGAAGAAACCAAGAAGGGGAAAGCCCTGGGGCCCACGAACAGGTAAACAAGGTGAGCCTGGGGTTGGCTGATGTGCCGCAGACAGCAGCAGCAGTATTTCTGATGACCTCCTTGGGGCCAGGCAGCGACTGGGGGCCAAGCGGAAGAGCCCGAGTTGTAAGACTGCATGACATAGAAAGCAGGATAAGGTGTGTGGAGAAACCCACCTGCTGCTCCTTTCCCAGGTAAAATTAATGAACTCGTCTTATCATCAGGAACCCAGAGCGGCTCCAGGGAGCATTCGGCCCGGAACCCGCCCCACGCTGTGCAAGCAGCAAGCAGAGGCTGCACAGAGAGCAGCATCTATGCAGGAGCTCAACGTCTATGCAGGAGCTCGGCTGGTGCTGCCCCGCAAGGAAACGGGCTCTTCCGTCCTCTCTGCTCAGGCGGGCAACCCATCCAGTCCCATGGGGGGCGTTCTCGGGGAGTCACACAACAGTGTCCCCGAGGAGGGAATGTCCCAGGCCTGGTGGGGCAGGGGGAATCTTTCAGGTCAAGATCATCTCTGTCTTGCGTATTATGTTGCTCAATATCCTTTGTGTGACCACCATTGAGAAAATCCTTTTATAGTTTAAAACCAGAAAATGACAAATGGGCAGCTTTATTCCCCATTAAATAATGTGACTCACACGATGCTCCTTCCCTTATTGCCCCGACCAATAGGATTTCCGGTGCCAGATTTAAAATTTAATCACAGTAACTTAGTCCTTGAGGGAGCTTATTTGTTCCTTTCCGTGGCTTTGATTTATTTTTCTTTTCCCATAATCTTATTGGATATGTCTTTTATTCTAAGCAGCCTTAATATCTCTCTGGGAATCTCCACACCCGGCCCCATGAACTCCTCACCACCAACGGCTCTGGGAGCCAGTTAGTAAAATTTACAAGAAAGCGAACCATCAAGACCTGTCTAGAAAAACAGTTTTAGGAGGCTTATTTAAGGGGAAACAGGAGAAGGAAGAAGGATGTTCAGAGCATCGTGGCCACAAGCAGCCCTGCTGTGCTAACTCCTGAGAGATTGAAGAGGACACCGAACATGAGTCGAGGCGTAAGACAAGAAACAGAAAGAAAGAAGGGGGAAATGTGGGAAATACAATGTGCGGTGCATCTGTGTGATCCTAGGAAATACGTGAACGTTTGTGGGCATCTCAGGGAAGCGGGAGCGATTGCCGATGCAGATAGGAAGCTGATTATAAATGTGGATATTGTTCTGATGCAGAGAATGTCGTATTTTCATACTGCACATGTTTTTAGATTTGCAACCTGAAAAATACTCCACAGAGTCGGGGGTTTCGATAAAGCCTTGCAAAAACAGATGACAGGCCTGCTCAAGGTCACCACCCTTGAACGGGGAGTAGGGATGTCCAAATCTGATGTTTGATCAAGAATTTCCAGACGTCTCGTGCAGGGCCCGAGCGCTGAGAGCCGGGATCTGCAGCCCACTCCCTCTGTTGATGCATCAGACAGTAAATCCACGCCGAGTGGGGCAGAACCAGGTAGCTTATGAACTATCCAGGCTTCCAAACCCCAGATGAAATCCAAAGGGGATAAATTTCAATGGCAGATAGCAGCCATCCCTAGAGGCCTTCCTTAGTGAATGATGTTACCATAAAGAATGGAAACTTTCGTGACATTTAAACAGGAAAATCAGTCTGGGGGCGCCTGGGGGGCTCAGGGGGTTAAGCATCCAACTCTTGATTTCGGCTCAGGTCATGATCTCAGGGTTGTGAAATCGAGCCCCATATCGGGTTCTATGGTCATTGTGGAACCTACGTGGGATTCTCTCTCCCTCTGCCCCTCCCCCCACTCTAAAAAAAAAGTATTAAAAGGAAAATCAGTCTGATTTAGAAGCAGGTTAGGGAGGGAAGGAGTCTCTTGCTTTCTAACAACTTTTTAGCCAAAGAGGGGAATGGATAAATATTTCTTCTTGCAACATCTGTCCCCCAGGCTCTCTCTCATTCCTGGATACATGTCCTCTACCGTCCCTTCATCCCCACCAGATGGTGTTCCACATGTGGGTGATAGAAATCCTGGATCTCCTGGTGCAGCTCTGTTTTTCATGTCACATTCAGAGTCATCACTAAGAATTTAATGCTTGCCCACTGCACACGAGGCCTTGACACACACTTCCAGGCACTGGGTGCAACCCAACCTTGCCCTTCTCTCTCCTAACTTCTCTGGCCAGCTGATGGGATATCCAACCACCCAGTCTCCAGCCAGGAGCCTGGAGCTGGCACGTTAGATGTTTCTCTGTAAAGGTGTGTAAGTTCATAAATAGGACAGTGAAGGTTGGAAGAAAGACCACATTAGGGGACAGCGGTCACTGGCGTAATCTTAAGTGGAAAGAGTTGACCTGTTCTCCCCGGCTATAGGACCCAGCTGCCTGCCAGGCACCGAAAGAGGAATGAGTTCAAGTGCTTCTCTCGTCCTCGGCAACCAGAGTGACCTAGTGTGTAGGATAGTGTCCCCCATGAAGAGGCGCCCAAGTCCTGACTCCAAGGACCTGTGAATCTCACTTTCGTCGGAAACCGAGTCCGTGAGGATGTAATCAAGGATCTTGGGACGAGCTCATCCTGGGTTGTGGGTGGCTCCTGTACCCTAAGACAGGTGTCCTTGTAAGAGAAGGCGGGGAGATTTGAGACGTGGGGCGCCCCACGGAGGAAGGCCATGTGAGGATGGCGGAGGAGAGTGGGGGACAGAGAGTGGAGTGATGTGGACACGGGCTGAGGGACACCAGTAACCCCCAGAAGCTGGAAGAGGAGGGAGAGGACCCTCTGCTAGAGCCCTCCTAGGGAATGTGGCTGGGCTGACACCTGGATTGTGAACCTGTGTGCGAATACATTTCTGTTTTAAGCCACCCAGCTTCTATTTCAGCACCTGGTAATTTATAAGAGCATCACTGTGACATACGAAGACAACGTGCAATTAAATTGTTCAAATAATTGAGCAAACAAGACCTGCTGATCAGAAAATGAGGGTGGGGTGGCCCGTACTGACCCGGCGGGGCCCTGGCAGGCAGCAGGTCAAATCATCCTTCTCCTGGGTGACAGATGGGTCACCATAAAGAGGGAGGTCTGTTAGGGTGGCCACTGAGTCATGCACAAAAGTAGGATTCTGCTGAAGTCAGAGGTACATACAGAAATGGCAGGAGGAGCTGGAGACAGCGTCGTCAGCAAGTGGAAGGTGACGGCGTGTGCCTCCCCCCCCCCGCCGACTGCTTCCCCAGTCTGGTCCTGCTGGGCCACCAGCCTTATCTTCTTGGGAGGTTCTCTGGCCTCAGGGGCTCACGGCCATGGGTTTACTGCAGCCTCAGCCACACACACTGGTCCACACTGGCGCCTCAGAGCTCTGCAGTGCCAGGAGGCCGCCAGTCAGCAATCGCTGCACACCCCACCGAGGCAGGCCCTCGGCCAGCCTTCCCGTCCTGCCGGGATCCCAGGGTAAGGAGCGACTCCCGCTGCAAGGGTCGTGATGAGCCATCCAGCCCCGCAGGTCTGCCAGCTCTGCGGATGGGTCCACAACCCGCGAGCCCGTCGGAATTGCTGGCTTCCTTGAGCTGCTTCAGACAAAGCTGGCCGGTCCCACCCACCCTGTGCTGTCCAGAGTCCCCGAGAGCATCGGTGCCTTTACACCCACCAGGCTCAACTCCCAGGAAATATTTCTCTCCAACCACAAAGTAACACTCATCAAAATCTTCTCTATTCAAGGAGTCAAATGAGTGTCCATGATGTGGCCATTCATCCAGGGAACATGTTCTGGGAGCCTCCTGGGTGCTCTGCTGGGTCCTACGAGGAGGTCACAGAGAATTCGAGAACTGGAGCAGCAGAAGGATGTGGCACAACCTCACACTCCAGAGATCAAAGCACAGACTTTTTGGGGTTTTGAATATTAATACAATTCATTCCGTTACTCACTGAACTGTTTATCGAGGGCCAGGCATGCAATTCAAAGCTGAGTCTATAACGTGGAAGAAAACAAGCAGTTTTCTGCCCTCACTGAACTCACTCAGAACCGGCAGGTGAATTAACAGTAGTAAGAATTGCAAGAAGAGCAGCCAAGCTCACCGCTGCAGGGTTGGGCATCGAACACCCCCGGGCCATCACGCCCGCACCAAGACAAGTCGGGTTATCACTCCCGATTCTCCAATAAAGAAACAGAAGCACAAAGAATTTCAGGATCTGTGACTCCCAGAAGCGTTTTTAGTTGCCCGTTGGTTCATTTTTTTTTTTTTTAACATTTGGCACCATTTGGGGGATGTTATGACTTCTGATTATCCTCTTTCTTCTTGGCCGTTTCGTGGCCAGATCTGCCATTTCCTAGGGGGAAAGTTCATGAGACGTTAAAAGTTAAACACAGGCTATGGGAGAAGAGTCAGGCATTCCCTCTCGGGCCGCTGATAATAAATGAACAATTTTTTTTTAATCAGAAATCTTGCCAAGGTCACAGAACTTGTAAGTGGCAGAGCCGAGCCTCGACCCCATTCAGTATGCTCCACAGCTTGTCCTCTTGACCATGACATTTGCTAAATTAATCACATAAAGTCGGTTTGCCACAGCCAGAAGTCTGAGCTCACCGCAATTAGCGAGGATAGATTTAAAGGTGCTGGGTTCACTCCCTGCACCTGGCTCGGAGATCGTGCCATAATGCAGATCGATACTGTTTTTGAATTATTAACGAACACCCTTTGTTTCTTTTTTCTTATTGGGGTGAAATCCATACCACGTGAAATGAATTTTTTTAGACCATACAGTTCGGTGGCATTTGGTAACATTCATAGTGGGGTCTAGCCATCACCTCCACCTGATTCCAGAACATAACTGGTACTTTTATCATCCCTGATACTTCCTTCGACCCTGCTGGTAGTGCTTCAATAAACAAATGGCAAAACAGAAATGCAGAAAGAGAGCAAGCCATAATTACGCTCTGAGGGTGGCTCCCAAAATTCGTATGTTGAAATCCGAACCCCCAGAGGGGATGGTGTCAGGAGGTGGGGCCCTTGGGAGGTGCTTGGGGCATGAAGGTGGAGAGTTCTTATAGAATGGGATTCACAAATGGGGTTTGCGTTCTCATAAAGGAGGCCCCACAGAGCTCCCCGCCCCCTCCACCCTATGAGGACACAGCGAGACCACTGCTATCTATGAACCAGGAAAGCCTTCACCAGAACACAAGCGTGCTGGAGGCTTGACCTTGGACTTCCAGCCTGCAGGATGGCGAGAAATAATGTCTGTTGTTTATAAGCCTTCCCTCCCCCCAGTCTGCAGCAGGACAGTCTGAACAGACTGAGTTTCAAAAGTCTATGCCCGGAGGCCTAGAATGTTCTCTCCTATGTAATGAGATTGGAGAAGCAAGATGAATAGGGTAAGAAGGCATCCCACCTGTGAGAGCAGAAAGGCTTCCCAGCTGGGGGGAGGAGGAGAGAAGAAGAGGGTGTGAAGGGCGAGAGGACAGAACATGGAGGAACCACATGGATCAGAAAATGTCCACGACGGACGGCTGCTGGGAGCTGCTTGGAGGCCGAGGCCATGCCCAAGGCTGCCAGTCTGTTCTGGGCAGAAGGCTTCTGAGGGACAGGTCACTAGCTGTCCTTCCTTTGGAAAGCAGTGAAGCCCTGCCACCTTGCCCTCACCCCCATGTTTCAAACCCTTTTGCCGAGACATCACCTACGTGCAGAGGTGCACAGATGATAAGCATAAGCTCAGTGTCTTTTCACAACCCGAACGCAGCGACGTACTCGGATTAAGGAGAAGAATGTGACCAGAGCCCCAAAAGCCCCCTGGGCCCACTTCTAGTCAACTGACCCCCACCCCAGATAGTACTCTCTCTCTGGACTCCAACAGCACAGATGAATTGGGGCTGGTTTGTCTTTTATATACAAGCAGTCACACAGGATGGACCCTCCCCCATCTGCCTTCGTTCGTTCGCTGAACGTTCCATTTGTGAGATGAGTCTGCGTGTGGCGGTGATTCCTTCCGTTTTCACAGCCGTGTAGCCTTCCGAGGTGGGACCATGCACAGCGCACTCACCCGTCCCCCTGCCTGCAGAAGGCAGCTTCGGGCTTGGGGCCTCTCTCTATGCATTTCACTGGAGCAGATGCCTCGGCTGGGATTTCCCGGCTCGAAGCGTAAACAGGCTCAGCTTGAGTAGCTACTGCCCAACAGTTTTCTCAAAGAAGTTACTAAAATTCACAGGGAAATGCAGAGGGCCAGGAAGGGACGGGGCAATGCTGGAGAAGGGGAGAGAAGTCAGGAGGAGCAAGTTGGAGGGTAGGACTCTCCTATGGGACTTATTTTAAAGCCACAGTAGCTTAGACGGTGTGGAAATGACTCGGGGACAAGCAGAGGCTGAGAAACCTCTCAGAAGAAAAACAAAAGCCTTAAGCTGGGACTTTTCATCTCACTGGGAAATTAAAATGTCTGCAACGTTATAAAATATTTGAAAGGGTAACCAAGGACTCTCATGAAGGGGGGCTGGACAGAGAGGCACCTGAGTGCCCAGCCGGGGCTTGAGGCACAGCCCCCCCCCCACCGAGGGGAGGAGTGGGGCTAGAACCCAGCCAGCACTAGGCTTGCAGTACTGGGCCCCCTGGGACTGGGTCTGCCCCAAGGGCCCTTTCCCCCAACATTTTATCATGAAATGTTTCAAACAAGTAGCAAAGTTGAAGGAATTTTACAGTGAATACCCATCTACCCAACACCTCGGTTCCAACATGAACACTCAGCCGCACTTTCTTTATCACGTTTCTGTCGGTCACTTCACCCAACCCCCTTATTTTTTTGATGCATTCCTAAGAAATTGCAAACATCAATACACTTTTTCCTAAATACGTTGGCATGCATATCATTATTTAGCGTCCAAGGCTGTTTCCTGTCCTTCCTGTAAAATTTGCATACAGTGACATGCACAGATTTTAAATGAATGTTCGTTGAGTTTGGACAAAAGCATACCCTGGGGCGCCTGGGTGGCACAGCAGTTAAGCGCCTGCCTTCAGCTCAGGGCGTGATCCCAGCGTTATGGGATCGAGCCCCACATCAGGCTCTCCTCTGCTATGAGCCTGCTTCTTCCTCTCCCACTCCCCCTGCTTGTGTTCCCTCTCTCGCTGGCTGTCTCTATCACTGTCAAATAAATAAAATCTTAAAAAAGGAAAAAAAGCATACCCCGTGTAGCCCCACCCCCTTCAATATGTAGAATATTGTTTTTAAATTAACACAAAGTGACCTGTGGTTCTGGACAGAAGATTCTAAAAGCTTAGTAGCCAGGAGCTCCTCAGTGTGGCTTCATCTCTGGAAACTGTGACCTCAGGATAATTATTATGTTTGAAATACATACATTTTTCTAAGATTTTATTTATGTAGAGAGAGAACGTGCATAAGCAGGGGGAGAGACAGAGAAGAGCGAGAGAGAGAACCTCAAGCAGACTCCCCACGGAGCAGGAGCCTGAAGCCCGACGCGGGGCTTGATATCGGGACCAGAGCCAAAACCAAGAGTCCGACACTCAACTGACGGAGCCAGCCAGGCGCTATTTTCACTTAAATCTTCACTTGCCCAGCAGAGCCCAAGTCTGATTCTGGACCAATTTTGCTCATGTCCCATGAACATTTAGACAAGGAGAGGCCATGGAAAAAGGAAACAAGTGTTGATGGGCCCCCCTCCTCATAGAAGAAAAGTACTTTCTAGAAAACTTCTTTTAAAAAATCCAAAGAGGTGACACTGTGTAAAGGAAGATTCCTTCTCTGTGTAAAATGTTCCCCCAAACTGCTCTGTGGTGAAAAGCTCGGGCTCTGAGGGCAAACCTCCTGGATTCAGATCCGGGCTCCCCCAGAACCCATTGGGAGGCAGGCTGGTCACCTCTGGACCCAAAGTTCCCCGCCCCGGCCCCGTCCAATGGCTTACAGTAGTGTCAGCTCCATGGAGACGTTGTGCCTGTTTTTGTTGATGCTGCGGTCGTTTACGGAGGTGGGATTCACGTCACCTAAAGTGAACCATTTTCAGACGAACCATTCAAGGGCATCTAGTGCCCCCCCAGGGTTCAGCCCCCTACCTCCGGCGTGGAACGAGCTCACGCGTGTGATGGGTCAGGACCACGGGGGCCCTGCAGACACAGGAGGGACGCCCCTTCTCAGGACCTTTTCTAACTGCGTCACAGCAAGGGTAACATCGTGGCCTCGTCTGGGCCAACTTTCCCTCCATCTAACAGATGGGCCGGTCATCAGCCTCAAGAAGCAGGAGCAGGGACCTCACGCACATGGCGTGGTGGAGCATTCCAGAACCTTGACGCTGAGGAAGCAGCAGGGGCCCTCACCGGAAACAGCCGCGTCGCCAACAGGAGGGGCTCCGCTGGTGGAGCAGCCCCCGGCCCTCTGTCTCAGGCCTGACTGCCATCGCTCCTCTCTATGTACGCTGCTTTTCAGATCAGTTTCCTTCTGTTTGTAATTAATTTGGAGCTTAATTAGTTTGAGTTCTAGAGGGTGTGCAACAGCTCCGAAGGCTCTCTTGGGACAAAACCACGTAAGGCTCAACCTAACCAAACCAAGCCATTCACGGCGGCCACCCGCACAGGCTCCCTCGCCCAGGGAAGGCAGCGGGGAGGTGAGGCTTCGCATAGCCGACCAAGAGGCGGGGGCATCCCAGAAGGCCCCGTCCCCTCAAAACCTGAGAGCTACAGTGGTGTCGGTCTGTGCATGGATGCTGTGAGTCTGGAATTGGGCAGGGCACAGCAGGGCCAGAAGGATCTGGGGCTCCACGGTGTGGGGGCCTCGGCTGGAGTCCCCCGAGGGCGGTCTTGGCTTGTGCATCTGGTGGCTGGCCCATTGGCTCAGACGTCCCCAGGCCGCCAGAGCACAATACTCAGCATCCCTGTGTGTCTCTGTGTGGCTGCTTGGGCCTGCTCACAGCACGGTGGCGCATCCGAGAGCAGGTGTCACACAAAAACAAGGCGGAAGTGCGCCATACGTTTACGACCTCGCTTCAGAAGCCACATGGCATTCCTTCTGCAGACTGTGTTGCTTGAGGCAGTCTTGAAGGGCTGCTCAGTTTCAGAAGGTGAGGGGGAGCATGATGAAGGGAGGCAAGGTTCTGGAAGAACACACGGAACTAGAGATATCACTATGACCATCTTTGGCATCTGCCACCCCAGCGTCCACTGAAGGAACACCTTGCCCCACCTCGGCATGCCCAAGGCAGGCGCCCTGTCTCTCAGCAGAGCTGCCCCCCATCAAGGAACCTGGCAGTGACTCCAGAAAGCCCAGCCAATATCCATCTGTGACCTGAAGGAGAAGTTAACTCTATCGAGGTGGCATGGCGATGTGGAGAGTGTCTGCGGCAGCAGCTAGGCATGCTTGTGCTGACGAACAAAACCATCACCCCAAAGAAGATGGAAACACTCATCTGAAAAGTCATACGCACCCCATGTTTATCGCAGCATTATTTGGAATAGCCACGTATCCACTGACAGATGAATGGATACAGAAGACGTGGTATATACACACAATGGAATAGTCTTCAGCCATAAAAAAGAATGAGATCTTGCCATTTGCAACAACATGGATGGAGCTAGAGGGATAATGCTAAGGGAAATAAGTCAGAGGCAGACGAATACCATGTGATTTCACTCGTACGTGGAATTGAAGAAACAAAACAAATGAACAAAGAGACCAAAAAAAAAAAAAAAACCAGACTCTGAAATGCAGAGAGCACACTGGCCGTTCCCAGCAGGTGCGGAGATGGGTGAAACAGATAAAGGAGAATAAAAGTACACTTACCGCATTGAGCCCCGAGTGTTGCATAGAATTGTGGAGCCCTATATTGTACACCTGACACTAATACAACACTGTATGTTAACTGCACTTCAATAAAATGACAAAAAATAAAACCATCTAAAAATGGAAGCCATACCTGCCTTTCTCACCAAGTTCTAGAAAAGGGACACAGCCCTGCCAGAGTCATCATCCAAGACACTCCTTCAGCGCTCTTCAGAACTAACGTGCTCTCAGCTCAGTTTCTCCATCTACAAAGCACTTTCGTGGTCTTCTCCCTTAATCGGGGTAACCAAACCCAACCCGAGACCTGCCAATTTCACCTCCCAAAGTCCTCCAGACTCCACCGACTTCCCTCCGCCTCCGCCCCATGTCTAAGCCCGAGCTGTCCTCCTCCTCTCCCTCCTGGCCCTCTGCGCTGGGCTCTGCACTCGCATCCTGTTCCCACACCATCCTTCTGGTCGCCCTCTTACAACCGTCAATGGCTTCTGCTTTTCTTAAGACCAAGCCCAAAATCCTAACCGTGGCCACTGGGCCCCAACTGCTCTGAGCAGCGCCACGCTCTCCAACTTTACCCCTGCCTCCCCACCCCTATGCTCCAGTCCCCACAGAGGCTCCTTGGTGACACGTGCTCATAAGCCGTGTGTGGCCAACGGCCCCTGGAGTGGACGCCCGTGTCCCCACGTTGCTCTCTCTGTTTCCTCTTCGCTCCACAGGCAGCTCTTCATCAGGGTCACGCTCTATTCCGCTGGTCCCCCTGAGGTTGATTTTTATGTATGTATGTGTTCCTATTTTTAGTACACATTATTCTTCTAAGCCACCTAAAACCGTGCGTAGACCCAATTGTCAGCTTTGTTCCTTTGAATGGCTGTGTGTGGCTCCATGGCTGGGCCACAGGATCGTGTCTTTTTAATCATCTCATTACAGAATCTGCGGTCTTCAATTCTGCATCTCATAAACTCACAGAGAACATCTTACTCTGTTGTGTTTTATTTATTAGCAGCAAAATACTTTTGTCAAAAGAAATGTCCCTATGGATGCAATCAGAGACCCCCCCCCATATGAAAAGTCACAGGGAGTCAGAGCTGCTATGATTGAAGTGGACAAGGACAGGAAACACTCCCACCTGCCCCCCTCACTCTCCATCTGTGCCGGGAGGGCCCCAGGGCACCCCAGCTCCAAGGAACGAAGTTTGAGAACCAATGATTCAAGTCACGACAACACATAAAGCTCCTGTATGAATTCCAGCATCGTTTGCATATAAAATGTATATTAAAGTCTGGCGAGATTGCTTAGGCTCTTCAAAGTTATTAAAAGATCATTTTAGAAGTGAAAATCGCCTTAGAGATAACTTCTGGAGAATTTTAATTTGTCTGTGAGTTAAAGGCAGCTGAGATATAGTGAAAGAAAATGTTGGTTAAAGTCAGAGGACCTGGCGAGGAATTCTAACTCCAGGTACAAAAAACACATAGCTTCACAAAGCTTCTGTTAGCCATGTTTCCTGCAAAATGGCAGGAAGCCTTCCTTGGCAGGTGTCTTGGGAGCTAAAGGAGACAGAAATTGGGAACATGCCCAAGGATAGAAAGAAGGCACAAGAAACTTCCCCTTAAAAAAATAATTGGACAGGGGCACCTGGGTGGCTCAGTTGGTTAAGCATCTGCCTTCAGCTCAGGTCATGATCCCAGGGTCCTGGGTTCAAGTCCCGCATTGAGCTCCCTGCTCAGCAGGGAAGCCTGCTTCTCCCTCTGCCTCTGCTGCTCCCCCTGCTTGTGCTCTCTCTCGCTCTCCCACTCTGTCAAATTAATAAATAAAGTCTTTAAAAAATAGTAATAATCGGACAATTAGCACAATATAGCTGTAGAAATTAATGTTGAGGAAAAGGTATTTATGATGCAAAGAAGTTCGTAATCTATTGCAGAAAGGAAAAAAGGACACATCCAAATGTGCTGATGAGTATGCCAGTAGTTTGGTAAACATGTGCTCTTTGTAATTTTATACAAATGTATAATTTTATAATTATCCAGAAATCATCCTATGAGTACATACAGTGGATGTGTGGTGTATATATATTTAAAAACCAAAGGATTACTATTGAAATATTAGTAGTGGTTATCTCTGGTTGGCAGGCTGCATGAGGGATATTCAATCTTTGTGTTTTCTCTGGGTTGGTTGAGGGGTTTTGTTTGTTTTTCGTTTTGTTTTCTTTCAAGTTGTTTTGCATCGGGTTTGAACTGTTTGTAATCAGAAGGCAGGGTTGCCCGTTCCCCTGTGTGAGCAGAGTTGTGAGCTCCTGGATCTCCCTTCATCCGGACAATTGGTACAGCATTCTCGAGTCTGCCGAAACTACCCTGGAGTTTAGTATTTTGAATTACAAATCAACTGAACAATCTGTTTTAAACTGAGTAGAGAACTTTCCTGGATTAGGTCGTCTGGCTGTGAAAATGGCTGAACAAAACAGCTCTATCCTTCCAGACGCGCAGGCAAGGAGAGTTGCCACTCGAGTCCGATTTACAGGAAGTTGCTTTGTTTGGTTTGTCGGTTTGATTCAGGTTGGCCTGACCTGATTTGAATGAGGCCCGAAGAGACAGCTCTGTCTTGACCTTGGATCTTCGACCCAACCAGCCACCAGACACCTGGTGGACTCTTGCTGAGGTGGCTGGGAGAGCGCCCAAAGCTGAGGAAGGTGCCAATGTCAGCAAAGATCTGCCTGGAAGGGGGTGTGGCAGTGCCCCTGGAGGGGGCTGGGCACAGATGGATGGTGGACAGGTGTGCCAGTGACACTAGAGAAGACCGGGGCCCAGGTGGGCGTGCACAGGTGTGACAGTGTCATGGAGGGGAGCAAGGGCATGGGGGGAGCCACGGGCCAGGCAGACTGTCCAGGGTGTTCTCAGGAACCTGTTGTGCAAGCTCACACTCAGATCTGGAAACAGAAGTCACTAGAAGTCTTCTTGTCAGAGCAGGATGCACACGTCCACCATCCCAGGTGCTAGGACAGGTGCAGAGGGAATCTAATTGGACTGTCTGCTCAAGGTGAATTTGAGCAGGAAACA
This sequence comes from Ailuropoda melanoleuca, assembly GCF_002007445.2. NCBI lineage: Eukaryota > Metazoa > Chordata > Mammalia > Carnivora > Ursidae > Ailuropoda > Ailuropoda melanoleuca. The sequence goes on from NC_048227.1 coordinate 3,212,472, forward strand.
AAAGACTTGTAGACAGGTGCTTGGGAAGATGGGAGTCCTGTTCCTGCTCTTCCCACGGTACCAAGAAAGTGCCTGGTGACAGATAGCTTGTGGGCGGAGCTGACGCAGCACAGCATCTGCCTCCATCCCCTCCCCCGCCCCCCGCCCCCCCCNCCCCCCCCGCCTGTGTCCCCTGCAGCATTCCCAGGCACTCAGCCCTGCTGCTGCGTACTTGACCTTGTGCTCCTTCCCTTCACCATTCCCTCTCCTCAACAGGAGACCAGTTCCAGTGTCCCACAGTGTGACCTCCCCTCCCCTTCCTCCTGATCCTTCCCAGCTTTCCCCACCCTCCCCACACCTTATCCAAAGCCCCTCATCACTCAGATGGGGCAGCCTGGCCTGGCAGCCTGGCCTCTCCCTTCAAGGGGATTAGGACACTGAGGTCTGAATTCGTTCATGTCTCCTCTCCAACCCTCCTGCACCTGCGCCCATTCTGTGCACACCTGCTTCCTTGCCCCACTCAGCTGAATAAACAGCTAACCCATCCCAAAGACATCGCCTGGATTTGGTCATCAAGAAGTCATTCCCGGCCTTGAGCAGGACATCTCCAGATGTGAGGGGACCTTATAAGGCAGATTGTGGTAGACTGAGGAGGGGGTAAAAAGGAGGAGGTACAGATGAAGCTTTGGGGGATGATGGAATGTTCTAGATCTCCATTGAGGGGGAGGGTCCATGACATTATCTATTTGTCAAAATTCATAGAACTGCACACTAACGAGGGCAAATTTCACTAAATGTAAATTACACCTCAATGAAACTGACTTCAATGTAAACACATAAATCATTCTTACTCAGCAATGATCCCTTCCCTCCTTAAACGACTCCGTTCCTTTCCGCACATCACATCTCGGATGGTGCTAACAGAAAAGACAACGCACATAAATATTTCTCTCCTGCTCCATTTTCCACTTTCTCCGTTCACCAGTTTTCTTCCCATTTTCCCCTCAGCGCAGACTTTCCTCTGTTCCCTTTAATAGTCCCCGTTCTATAATTAGTAGCTCTGATAATTCTTTTATCATGTATGTTTTATTTCTAAAATATTCACTGCCGTGGCTGTCCCATAATACCTTAATTCTCAATTCCCTGATCACCATTTTTACAATCGTGCAGTATTAATAATATCTTCTATTTCAGTAGTGCCTTTTTTTTTTCTTTTTGTCTGATGAACAAAAAAGTACTTTGCAGGCATTTTATATCCCTGTGAGGTAGTTAGGGAAGGAAGAGAGATCCTGCAGATGGAAATACACGGGCACAAAACGTCCGCCGTGTGCTGCCACGGACGATGGCACCAGACGTTGGCCCAAGCTCAATTCAGAGCTTCGCAGCCCAAGAAAGGTGTGGGCCCCCCACTCCATGGCGCCCTCCTCCACTCCCTCCACACCTGGGGCAACCTAGAGTAGCCCAAACCCAGCCTCTGGGTGGGAGCCTCCCTTTACAAGGCACCTCCCTCTACAAGGCGGAATACGGAATCTGCCCCATCCTGACCCTGACCCAGAGACTCACTGGAGGTTGGCGTGGGAGACACGGTGCTCACCTGGAGAGAATTGTGGAATTTCTCTAACTCCAGAGACCAAATCCCCTGACTCTGATTTTGTAAGCATGCAGCACAGCCCACCCAGGGCAGCAGGTCCCCAGCCAAGACCCACCCCCCCGGGGTTCCCTCTAGCATTTTTTCCCTGGGTTCCCCGGGTCCAAGCCATTCTCTCAGCAAATGTCCTCTGGGTCATTGGACGCTCCCCAGTGTTCCCCCTCTGGCAATACTCTGCCACAGAGGGGCGCCTGGGGGGCTCCATCAGTGAAGCATCTGCCTTCCGCTCAGGTCATGATCCCGGGGTCCTGGGATGGAGTCCTGTGTTGGGCTCCTTGCTCCACAGGGAGCCTGCTTCTCCCTCTGCCTCTGCCTCTCTCTCTCTCTCTCTCTGTCTCTCTGTTTCTCATGAATAAATAAATAAAATCTTTAAAAAAAAAATACACTGCCACAGAATCCGCCCCTCCCAACAAATTCAGTGCTAGACAGCATCAGTCTTCACGACAGCACAGGGCATGTCACATACAGACCATACACTCGGCAGTTAACACGTGCAAGGGGCCTCGCCACAGACTTGACCAACCATGACTAGTAGCGGTGACCCTAACAGGCACTCTGGCCACCGCTCATCGCGCGAGCCAGCTGTTACGGATGCAGGGAGGTGCAGGTCGAAGGTCACTCTGGGAGTAAGTGAATGAGCTGAGTTTGGACCACAGACCACGCTCCTTCTCCTGCATTTCTCTTATGTAAACCGTAAACACGGGCCGTGGGTGGGATTGGCAGGGGATTCTTCCAAACCTCTGATTCCCTAGTGTTACTGTCCCCCTCCAGTCTCAGGAAGCTTGTGTTTTCCGAAAGTGACCACAGCCGTATCTCGCATCCCACCTGCTCTTTTGAAAATATTAACTTGACACTCCTTCTGTGGAGTGACAGGACCTGCGTCCCCTCCCCTTGAATCCAGGCAGCTTTGGAAGACTAGACTTCATTCACTCATTCATTTATTTTATATGTATGTATTCAGCATGACCTCTGTGCCCAGCACCCTCGCTCAGACTTCAAAGACTTAAGACTCCACATTTGCATTTCAGGAAAGAAACTGCTCCCTCAAGGGCTGCTCCTTGGTTGGTTTACTTGGAGGAAGACGACCATGAGGAGCCAAGGTGGTGTCTCTGCAAGGTACCAGGCAGACCCAGTACTGAATCCGCACCCCGTCCCAACCCTGTTCCCTGGGAAGCTGTGCTGCGTGCGGAGCAGGGAGGAAATGTCCCACGTTAGACTCCCTCTCTGGTTGTAGAGGATCCAACGTCACTCTTGAAACCTTACATGTAGCCCGGAGCAATCAGCGTGACCACCCGTCCCCTCCCTTGTTTGTTTGTGCGTTCTGTAGTTAATGCACGCCAGTCCCCTCGCTTTGTAACATCGGCTTCCTCTTAAATCATATCCCAATACCGTAAAGCGTCAGGCTGACAGGGAGCTTGGGAAATGCACCACTTTGATTAATTGTGTTTCTGGTTGACAGAGTCGAGCTGAAGCCATTCTGCCCTGATTCTGGGTGTTGTAAAGCTTTCTACTCTCCAGACTTGGTAAGTGTCAGCTAATAAACCTAATCGGATCCCACTTTGATGACAAGCCTTTTTGGACACCGGGGAGCCTCTGTTTCCATGTGAGGTAGGACTTCCTTGGCTCTGGGTTCCAACCAACCGCAGACGGGATTTGCGTACTGAGGTTGCAGGAGTCACGAGTGTAGGCTCCAGAACAGACCACAGCCAGGAACTGGAGCCCTTGAAGGAACCCAGGCATTAGTCTGCCTTCCTGGCATGCCTGGCCCCCCAGGAGAAGATGTCCTCTGCCGGAGGCACACGGGGCTTCTCTCCCTGAGGTCCAGACAGCCATGCTCAACTCCAGCCGACCTGGAGTCTCTGGTTGGACCGACTGTGGTCAGAACGCCCCCCCGCCCGGGCAAAGGCCTGAGCCCGTGGCAGCTGCTGAGCAGGCATGGCGGCTCCCACTGGGACCATCAGTTGGACGTTGGAGGCACAGGCTGGGGAGAAAGGGCAGTTTCCAAAACTGGAAACCTGAGTAGATAAGATCGCAGGTGTCCACTGCACTTCCAAGATCTGTGGTTGATGTATAGCCCCGGACCTGGAAGCACAGTTCTAACTAAGCCCCCGATGGCATGTGTTTTCTGTGTCCGGTGTAAACGGCGATCACAGTGGGCTCTCTCGGTCTGGGTTCTCCCAGAGGCAGGACTGAGATGTCGATTTGAGTACAAGGGGTTTATCCGGGGCGTGTGTGGTGCGGTGTCTACGATCACTTTGACACGTTCAAGTTTTGTCTGGAGACGGAATGCAACCACCGACAAAGAAATCACGTATTTTATGCGAATAGGAGAGACAACATGGTGTCCGTCAGCATGTGCAAACCCCAATAATCTATTTTCAAGTTTTAGGGAAGTACATTACTGACTGTTACCTTCTTTGAAAAATACAAAACTTGTAGATTAGAGGCAATACTGGAATTCGTTTTCCATGGCGGGGTGTGTGTGTGTGTTGTTTTTACCTAAAGCTTAGAGTTTCAGAGACTTTGGATGCATCGTGTGCAACAGCGCCCCCTAGTGGTCGGTATGTTGTATCCTGTGTGTTGGCGTGTTGGGGGCTACACTGCATATCCCCCAGGGAAGGAGTCTCTTTCATGTGTAGATTCTGTTCCTCTCCTCTTGCCTGCACTTTTTTCTCCCAACACCTCATTTATCAACCCCAGGCTAGCTGCTGTAACGAACCAACCCCAGATGTGCTGGGGCTTAAAGCAGAAAGAATGTGCTTCTCGTTTGTGGACCAGACCGAGGCCAGGGTGTCCCCGATGGGTTGGGGGCTCTGCTTTACCCAGGCATTACAGGAGTCTCCCCGGGAGCTTCACTGCTGTGGATGGGTCTGGGTCTCCCTGGCAGACCTCCCCCGCTCTCCACACGGAAGATCGTGGGGGAGGGGGCACGGGGCGGGCAGGCATGCTGTGCCTCTGAGGACACTAGGGACACTCTGGTGGTGGGCAAACAGGGCTGACAAAGAAAGAAGAAAGCACACATTGGCAGTGGCTTTCGGCCCAAGCTACCTATCCGAGAAGCCACCCTCCTTCTGCAAGGGAGCAAATTCCCCTTCCAACGGTGCTATGCGCTCTGAGAGGAAGCCTCCTTTCCCTGGAAATATGAGGCATGGAGCCCCCACCCAGCATCGGAGGCTCTCCACAGCCTGATTTGGGCTCTCCCCTTCTCCCCAAGTGCCTTATGCTCCAGCCACCCCAGGTGAGCCCCAATACTGCCTGCGCTTCCCAGCCTCAGGGCCTTGGCTCGTGCTATTCCTCCACCATAGATGCCTGTCCCTTCTTTGTCTAATGGGGAAAATCTTATGCATCCTTTAAGACCTAGAGCAAACGTTACCTCATTTCCAGAAGATTCCCTTACACCCACCTCCCCAGCAGCATTGACGTTTCCCCCATCGGTGCCCCTCCAGTACTTTGTCACCTGTATGGGTATCCATTTCTGCCTACACTTTGGGCCCCGAGGGCTGGGTCCATACATAACACAAGGCATGTATTCAATACATTATTTTTTAATGAGGAAATAAACGGATGAACACGTCCAACCCGTTTTGACTCCTGCCCATGGAAGGACTCCACACGCGCCACCGCCCCCTGCCGGTCCCCAGCACCCTCCCTGCAAAGGTGAAGAATGCTCCATGAGTGGTGGAATTGACAGGAATCAGGCAACGTCTCTTTATTTCCTTCTCAGGGGGAAATTTCTCGTTCCCCTGGATGGCTACTCCTACATAATGCAAAATAATCACCTCTCCGTGGCCTAAAAAGAGCTTTTCTTGGATCTAGCTGGCAGATGTCTCAGGAGGAAGTCTCCAGTGCAGCTGAGCGTGCAGAGCCAGGGAGGCAGGGAGTCCGGCACCCCCTCCACTTGCTCGCACGGAGCCCGGTGAGCCCTGAAATGTCAGAGGGATGGCAGACAAGTGCCGGCTCCGGCCCCGACTCCAGAGGAGAAGCCGCAACACCCTCCCATCCGCCTCCTGCCCGCTTTCCCACCCACTGCAATCACACTGCTGTGTTCGCCCAGCACAGCATAATTTTGCCAAAAGCTTGCATGCCTGTTTCTCGTGGGATCCTTACCACACCCCTGCAAGGGCCTAACACGGGCCTGGTTACCCCCCACGCTCTCCAGCAGAGCCCTGGCAGCAAGGGCAAGACGGAGCTCACTGGAGCAGGAGTGCCGGCGGGGGCTGCCTCTGCGCGGCTGGAATCAGAGATGAGCTGCGGTCCCCGAGCCAGACGACCACTCGGAAAAGCCACGCGTGGATCAAGGCTGCTGACATCTGTCAATGTGAGAAAGGCCTCTCCAGGAGAGGGGGCAGCCCGCGTCGTCCTGCCGATGAGAATGTAAATTGGCTCATCTTTCTAAAGAGCAGTGGGCTCCAATGCCTGCCGGATTTGGAAACTCTGAGGCTCGACATTGGGTGGAGCAAATCAATGAGTCAGGACCCACGCTTCTAATTCCCGTTCTGCCACAGGCCAGCCGTGTGACTCCGTGCAAAGCATCAGGTCACTCTGGGAGGCCCTGTAAGAAGAAGATAAGGGTAGGCCTCCCGTGGTTTTCAACCCATAGGCTCTCAAAGGTCATAACATCCAAAATCAAAAAGAGCCACACTTCCCAGAGTGCAACAGTACCGTACCAGCACATTTGTAATTATTACAAAGCTCTGGCTGCCACCCCGTGCCACCAGCAAAGAGGTCCTGCTTCTGAATCAGTATCTGAGCGGAAGAGCGGAGGCATCTGGAGCGGGAGCCCGGCAGTCAGCAAGGTCTGGGTTCACACCCACCCTCCCACCACCACTGAGTGTGACCCTGGGCCCCAGGCTTCAGTTTGCTGATCGGTAAAACGAGTCTACACAACAGCGGGGCTTCTGATAGTGTGCACAGCAGGGCAGACAGCATCGAGCGGAGGGCTAACCGAGGTGACGCAGTGCCCGCACAGAGTAAGTGCCCAAGAAACACACGTAAGAGTCCAATCACTCATATTTCACAGAAATGATGAAGACCGTTACTTCACAGTTAGTTGACTCAGCCACAGATGCCAATATATAGATAGGTAGGTAGACAGATATAGATTGATACTGAAAAATTATTGAGTTAATAAAGAGACTAGCTTAGAACAATGTCACAGAAGGACATGACATGTTGAATTCTGTCTCAGCCCCACAACAGGTTAAGCGGCTGCTCCCCCCAGCCCTGATCCCTGAGACACCAGGTTCCCTCCGAGCAAGTTCCAGATGCAAACCCCTCCCCCTCCCCTGCTCGCCCAGCCTTTCTGCCATATTCTCCCACCTTCACCATTACTTGGCCACCAGTGTGTGAGGTGCCAACCCCTTTGGGCAGAGCCTGCCAGTAAACTGCAGCCTTTCGACCCCATAGTTCCATAGAAACCCTGTCCGATGGGATTTTCACTCCCGCACAAAGAAGATGGGAGTTACTTTATCTCACAATCTGATGAGCAACTTGGGGTGGGTTTTTTTTTTCCTTGTCAGTGTCAAGACTAGTGATCACGAATTTATATGCCTGTAGCAGCAGTTACCATAAATAAGTGAAGACTCGGGGAAGGAATCTGGCACGAGCATGAGCGTGATATTTCCATTTTGCTACAGCCATTGACAGAGGCCCTGGGCTTGGGGGACAATATGGTGTGGCGAAAATTGAGGCTAATTGGAGATACATGCAGAACAGCCCCTGTGTTATAATTTGGGAGTGAGGGCCCAATTTCTCTACTTTCTCCATTTCCCGGATTTTTAGACAAAATCTGCCAAATTTTAAAATACCAGCTCGATTTTGTTTCCTGTGTGGGTCAAATAACACTGCAAGCCAGATTCAGCCTCTGGGCCATCATTTTGTGAGCTTTCATTGGGCCACCTCTACCCCATCCTCACCATCACCTCCAGTGTGTGTGGACAAGAGTGAAGAGTGTCAGGGTCACCATGTCTGGTTGTCCAGGGTGTGCACTGCCCAAGGGTACCACACCTAACGGGCTGTGGTTCCAGCTCTGGTATTCAAGGTCTGTGCTATGAATTTCAACAGTTTTCCAGCAGAGGGCAGTCACACGTCATGCTCTAACAAAATCAGCTTTTACCACAAACATTTTCATCAGATACAAGTGTCTTAAGGCAGGGGTGTCCTTTTTTTAATTCCCACAAAGATGTTGTAAGAATCAGTCGCAGTCCTGAGGGTGGAGAATATTTTTTTAAAGTTTTTATTTATTTATTTATTTATTTATTTAAGAGGGAGGGAGAGCGAAAGGGCACGAGCCAAGGGGGAGATAGAGAAGCAGACTCCTCGCTGAGCAGGGGGCCTGATGCAGGGCTTGATTCCAGGACCCTGAGATCATGACGTGAGCTAAAGGCAGACACTTCATGGACTGAGCCACCCAGGCGCCCCCTGAGGGTGGAGAGTAATCAAGTGTATGATCCCATCCATTCTAACTGGATTGCAAAATGGAGATTCCAAATACCAAGTGCTGGTGAGGTTCTGGAGGAAGCAGAACTGCTGCACGGCTCTGAGGATGTAAATGAGTATACCCCCACTTTGCAAACTGGCAGCGCCTGATCAAGCTGAACGTGCAAATTCCCGTGAGCCAGCAATTCCGCCAGATGTATGCCCAACAGCACACATACATACGTGCACCCAGAAACACGTTCTAGAACGTCCACAGGCACGCCGTTTCTAAGAGCCCAGACCGGAAAGAGCTGTGATGCCCATCGACAACCAGAAGGATCAATAAGTGGCAGCGTAGTAGACAGCCATGTAAAGAGCAAACCACTATGACATACCAAATACAGACAATCTCATAAAGCTTATGTTGAAAAAACTAATCCAGCCACGGAAGAGCACATCCCATGAGACTCCACCTGTACAAGCCATAAACGGCAAGCAAAGCTCACCTCTGGCGTCCAATGTCCGGACAGTGCTTTCCCAGGGCAGGCCGGGGGTGGGGGCACACAGGGAATCTCCTGCGGTGCTGGGAAGTTCTGCTTCTTGAGCTGGGTGGTGGTCACATGGACAGGTTCACTCTGGGGAAATCCACCCATCCATTCACACTCATGCTTTTTGCACTTTTCCATAAGTATGCGTTAGCCCAGTAAACAGTGTCACAGTTTGATGTGCATTGGGCAGGGAAGGCTTTGGAGGAGAGAGGGAGGAAAAACCAGCAGACCACTGGAAAGCATTGCTGGCGTCTTGTTTCCTGGAGGAAACAAAAATGTTACAAGGTAACGCACACATTTAACAACTTATCACACCCCTGGAGCCTGATGAAGGTGATTTGTGATTTGTGAGCAAGATGGAAAGCCACCCATCCCCCCAGTTCCAAAACGGAGATGCTCAGGCAGGAAAAGCCAGGAGGGCAAGTCTAGACCCAGAATCCCCCCCATGTCCCAGTAGGATGACCGTGTGTACTATCTGAACTCCCCCAAAGTCTCGTAGTTCTTCTCAGCCTCCCGTGGCTTTGGGGTGCTTTGCTTCTGATGGCCTGCACCTGCAGATATGGAGGGGTGCCTGGAGGGTGCACCCCCAGGTGAGCCCTTGGTCAGTGACACATAGGTACTTGAATATGAGAGCCCAGCAACTTGGCGGGAGCCTGGACAAACCCTCTGGGGGACTTTGCCAAAAACGCTGACCCCACTTGGCTTCTTGGTCTCCTCCCCCCTTGACCTGGGACCGCGACCCTAAAGGATGACTTGCACACCCGTCTCTATCTCAGGGTTTGCTCCTGGGGAGCCTTACCTAGAAGAGAAGGGAAAATGGATTCTAGCATCTCGGAGATTTCAAAATCTGAGACGGACTCCTGCCTCCCACACACATGCCTGAATATCAGGTTTCCGCAAAGGCCAGCCAGTGGCTTGCAACCAGCTTGCAAGCAGCTGTCATCATTTCCAGGACTTGCTATTACTCAAGTTGTAATGTTTTCTTTGGGTACACAGACATGCTCCCACGGGCGGTGCACCAGGGCTCATTCTGACATCCCTGGCTTGGAACCCGGAACACGCTTTCCCGTAAAAGTCACAGCAACAGCGAACATCGGGTAGCGCGCCATAACTGACAAAGGCTGCTCCCCACAGACCTTCTTAACCCATGTGTTGCCTAGCTGTAATGATTAAAGTGCTCATCTGAAAAAATAAACGAAGTGCAACGCTGAGTTCTCGCGGTCTTCCTCCAGTTTGGGGGGAAAAGAAATTGTTCCTCTCCTCGAACTTTTGCAGTCCTGCGGGCAAGTGTACGCGCTCTGTCATCGGAATAGACCCGGGATCCACCATGTACCAGCTGCTCATCTTCGGACAAGCCACGGGCCCCTCCTGCCCTCCGAGTGTCCCCATCTGTCCACAGGAACGCCAACCTCTCAGGATTACAGTGAGCATTACTCAGAGATAATATTAAGTGGGATACCGGCCTATGACAAGGTGTTCCACATTATTAACCATCCAAGAAATACAAAGAAAAAATACAGCTCCATCACAGGTTGGGCAAAAGTCAAGTCTCTCCCATTCCGTGGGAGCACAGTGGGTACCCCAACTTCAGAAATGTGCCCGGGAGCTTCTGCCAAAGCCATCTACACGCACCCCACATCTGGGCAATCTCACCCATTCCCAAGAGAAATCAGGGCCCGGATGCACCCAACGGCAAGTTCAAGAATGTCCGCCACAGCCTTATTTTGACCGGCAAAAGCTGGACACAACCCCCATGTCCCTCAATGGGTCATAGCGTGTAGAATATTCTGGTGATGAAATCTGATACAGCAACAAGAAGGAGCCACCCACCTCCCCCAACAACATGCCTGAGTCCCACAGACGCTGCCGAGCAAGGAAGCCCAATCAAGTTCGAGAACGGGCAAAACTGTCGCCGTTCGGGCCACTACAACAAAGTTCTGCAGACTGGGTGGCTTGTGCAACAGAAACTTATTCCCTGCAGCGCTGACAGCTGCAAGTCCCGGATCAGGGTGCCAGCATGGTCAGGTTCTGGCAGGGACCCTCTTCGGGGCTGCAGACCCCTTTGCCTACAATGATCCAGCAATTCCTCTCCCAGGTAAATAGCCAGAAGAGCAGAGAACAGGCATTCAAACCAAGACTTGTGCATGAATGTTCGTTAGCAGCGTGAGTCACGAGAGCCGGAAGGTGGAAACAGCCCAGTGTCCATCAGTGGATGAACGGGTAAGCAAAATGAAGTCTATCCGGAGAGTAAAACAGTATTCCTCCATAAAAGGAACACAGTACTTACTGCTACATGCCAGAATGTGGTTGAACTTCAAAATGTGAGTGGAAGAAGCCAAACGCAAAAGGACATGGATGGTAGAATTCCATTTAAATGAAATACTTGGGATCACAAAGCCATGGGAAAGAAAGCAGATGAGTGATTTGCAGGGGCTGAGGGGAAATGGAGTGGGGAGTGGGTACAGGGTTTCAGTTGAGGGACAACGTTCTGGAAGTAGATCATGGGGATGGTTGCCCAATTTGCGAATTACTTAGTGCCACTGAACTGTGTGCTTTAAAATGGTTCAAATGATAGATCTCATGTTCTGTGCATTTTACTGCACACACACACACACACACACACAGCCAAAGCTAAACACAGAGCTGCCATATGACTCAGCAATTCCCCTCCTAAGTGTAGAGCCAGACGAAGTGAAAACATATGTCCGCACGGAAACCTGTCCATGAGTGTTCGCAGCAGCGTGATTCCTAACAGCCAATGGGTAGAAACAATCCAGATGTCCCTCAAACCGTGAGCTTCCTGGGGCTGCCGAAACGAATCACCTCACACGGTGACTTGGAACCGTGCAAATGCACCGTCTCACAGCTCTGGAGACCAGATGTCTGAAATCGAGGCGTCGGCAGGGCCATGCTCCTCCGGGAGCTGGAGGGGACTCCTTCCTTGCCCCTTCCAGTCTCGGTGGCGGCCCACCGTGCTCGGCGTTTCTTGGCATGTGGCTGTGTCACTTCACTTTCTGCCTCTGCTGTCACAGGGCCCTCTTCTCTCTGCGTATCTTATCAGGACCCCAGTCATAAGGGCTCACTCTCAGTATGGCTTTATTCAACTGGTTACGTCTGTAACCATCCCACTTCCAAATAAGGTCACATTCTGAGGTACGAAGGGTTAGGATTTCAACATCTCCTTCTGGGAGGACCCAGTTCAGCTCATAACAATGGATACATGCAACGTGGCCTGTCCATACAAGGGAATACTATTCAGTCAGAAAGGCGAATAAAACACCAACACTTGCTATGACGCGCAACGCCCGAAAACATGATGCTGAGGTAAAAGAAGCCGGACACACAAGGTCCCATTTACGTGACATACCTAGAACAGGCGAATCCAGACAGAGTAGATTCGGAGGCTGGAGGGAAAGAGAGAGTGAGGAGGGCCTGCTAGTGGGTCTGGAGTTTATTTTTGGAGTGACGGAAGTGCTCAGGAATTTAGTAGTGAGAACGGTGGTAAAATATTGTGAATGCATTTGGGGCGCCTGGGTGGCTCAGTCGTTAAGCGTCTGCCTTCGGCTCAGGGCGTGATCCCGGCGTTCTGGGATCGAGTCCCACATCGGGCTCCTCCGCTGGGAGCCTGCTTCTTCCTCTCCCACTCCCCTGCTGTGTTCCCTCTCTCGCTGACTGTCTCTCTGTCACATAAATAAATAAAATCTTTAAAAAAAAATATTGTGAATACACAAAACTAGTGGGTTGTGCACTTTAAAAGGGTGAATTTATGGGTATGTCAATTATACCTCAACAGGAACAAAAAAAAAAGACCCTGTTAAGGGGATAAAAAACAAGTTACACACTAGGAGAGAATATCTGCAAACCACTTATTTAGCAAAGGACTTGTATTTAGAATCTATTTTTTTAAAAAAAAAGAACGCTTAAAAATCCATTGGAAAAAAAATCTAATTGGAAAATGGGCAAAAGAAACAAAAAGACATTTCACTGAAAAAGATAAACAGATGGCAAATAAGCACACGAGGAGAGTTCAACAGTATTAGCCACTGGAGAAATGCAAATTAAAACCACCATGAAATGTCACTACACACCTACCAGGTTGGCTAAAATAAGGCACAGGGACAGCTCCCAGCGCTGGTGAGGATGTGGAGACACCGAAGGTGCACACGCTGCCAGCAGAAACGAAAAACGGGCCAGCCACTCTGGAAAACGCTCTCTCACGAAACTAAGTCTGCACTTAACTATACAACCCAGAAATTACACTCTTGGGCATCCGCCCGGCAATGAAAACTTAGGTGCACCCAAAAACCTGTGCAGGACTGTTCGCAGCAGCTTTATCCGTAATCGCCCCAGACTGGACACAGACCCGGTCCCCTTCCACAAAACGGTTACCGCCACCACTGGAAATGCTACTTAGCAATAAAAGGGAGCAAACCTTGATACACATAATAACTTCTATGAATCTCAAAGGAATTATGCTGAGTGGGGGGGAAAAGCCAATCTTCAAAGGTTATGTGCGCTAGGATTCCTGTTATAGAACATTCTTTAAATGATGAAATGATAGAGAAAACAGATGAGTGGTTTCCTGGGGGCAAGAATGGAGGTGGGTGGTCTTCCAGCATAAAGGGGCAGCATAAGGGGGATCTTCGTGTTGGTGGCGCGGTTCTGTACCTTGACTGTGGCGATGGTTACCCAGAGCTACACGTGAGATAAAATTACACAAAACTGCACACACACCCCATCGAAGCGGTGAAATTGAGTTCCGCAGCTTTGCACAAATGTCAGTTTCCTGGGTAGGCTACTGGGCTATCATTACCCACGTTAGCCATTGAGAAAAACTGATACAGTACATAGGATCTCCTGGATATATATATATATTTTTTTGCAACTTCTTGAGAACCTACAATTTGTTCAAAATAAAAAGCGTTTTAAAAATAGATCATTTATTTACACATCGGACAGCCAGTACTGCCTGGGCACTAACGGGTCGGAACAGAGCCGGGCGTGCACACGCCGTGTGGCCGGCCCCATTATGGCGGCCCATCAGCCACGCACAGATCCCAGAGTGAAACCAAACGAGGCAGCAAATGTGTCATGGAAGGCTGCATCCCTTTAAGATTCTGTTTATTTTTCAGAAAGCTAGAAAACCAGGAGTTGGTAGACTATTTATTGTTATGAATACATTATCAATGACGTTTATCTCTGGGTAGTGGGATTACAGGTGATTTTGCTCTATTTTTTTCTTTCCTGTATTTTCCCTTTTTCCCCCACAGTAAATCTGAGTGCATTGTTTTTATAAGAAGAAAAAAAAATAAGTGTCAGTCTTCTTTGGTTGAAAGTCACAGAAAGTAATTCAAATGAATCTAAGCAAAAACGAGTCCTGGGAAGGATGTTGGGGCTGAGGTAAAGAGTTAGACTTCCCCCCCGCCAACATTCCACTCACTCTTTCTTCCTAACAGAAGCCTGGTTTTAGTCAGGGTGGGAACATGTCCACTTAAACTGCCCCTCCCAGCTTCCCTAAAAATTCGGGCTGGCTGTGTAATATTGTTACGCCAGAGCAGATATAAATGGAAATCCACTGGGTTCAAATCCTGGGAAAGATTTTTTTTTTTTAAGTGGCTGACTGCTGGCAATGCCCTTTTGTCCCTCCTCCCTCTTCATTTCTCCCGTATGGAATATCAACATGATGGCTGGTGCTGCAGCAGCAGTCTTGACATTGTGTGACCTTGAGGATGGAAGCCACACGCTGAGGCTGGTTGGAAGAGAAAGACAGGAAGAGTCTGGGACAGTAGTGACTCCGTGGAGACACACGCTAGACCAGCTGCCTATCGGATATTTAAGCCACTCTTTTTCCATGGCCTGCAAATTCCTCCCTGAGCAATTCTGGGCTCACAGGACCCACCAGAAGCTGGAGAACCAGGCTTGAAAACAGGTCAGAATGAAAGCAACTCAAGAGTTAAGAAGCAAGAACCACACCCACAAGGCTATGGGTGACCTCTTCGCCTGCATGTGACAATCCTCCTTCTCTAGGGAGCGGCTGGGTTCGTAAACAGTCACCTGTGTCTGAAAGCAAACCACATCCTTTCCTGGAAGCCAAGCTACAGGCTGGGAAAAGGAGAAAAACACGCAAGTCTGTACAGTTGGCCTTCCAAAAGTCCCTCCTCGGGGATTCTACTTGCTTATTGTTACAGTGTTTCCAGGGAGAAACTCACCTTCTCAGGGTCTCAAATAAAGCCTAAGTTATGAGTAGATGTGCCCGCCGGTCTCCATCACGAGAGACTTCCCCACGTGCTCAACAGTAAGCTGTGAGCAGCTGCCTGCACCCACACCCCCACCAGATAAGCGTTGCCCCCTCAGACGCCCAGGAAAAGTGATGAGACCTGCCTCCAGCTGAGAGCTGGAAAATGGTGTCCCGTGGCATTCCCTAAGGCAGAAGAGGAGTATAGCAAAGCCGTTAGGAGCTCTAGAAATTCTAGAAATTCCATCTCATTGTAATTATCAAAAACCTAAGCGTCCCCTAACCCCACAGGGGGCGGGCCCTCATTTGGCCATCCTAAGATGAAAGGCCCATCAGAAGGGGCACGAAAAAGAGCCCCATTCATTTTGTAGCCTCTTTGTTCTTTTGCCCTGGGCTGGGTTTCCAGAGGAAGAAGCATCAGCTGGGGCTGGCTTGGGTCGTGTGACCCCCTGTGGCTCCGGGAGGGTGGGTGACTGACTATAAACCCCCTCACCCCCCCACCCCCGCCACTGAACTGTCTCCAGTGGGAAGAGACAGGTGATTTCTCAAGCAAAATGGGAGGGAATGGGTACTTGGGAAATACACCTTTTCTTAACTTTTAAATAGATAATAAGTAGATGTTCAAAAGACAAATTAATCTGAAACTGTCACTTAAAATGTTTTAAAAGAGGGGCGCCTGGGTGGCACAGCGGTTAAGCGTCTGCCTTCGGCTCAGGGCGTGATCCCGGCGTTATGGGATCGGAGCCCCACATCAGGCTCCTCTGCTATGAGCCTGCTTCTTCCTCTCCCACTCCCCCTGCTTGTGTTCCCTCTCTCGCTGGCTGTCTCTATCTCTGNGTGTTCCCTCTCTCGCTGGCTGTCTCTGTCTCTGTCAAGTAAATAAATAAGATCTTTAAAAATAAATAAATAAAATAAAAAAAAATAAAATGTTTTAAAAGAGAAAACCAAAGTTCCAGGGAGGTGAGGTGATACTCAGATGGCGTGTCTGTGCTTTACGAGTTCAAGTTTCTCTGCCCAGAAGAATCCTGTGCTGCCATCAGCCTGAACAAAGCTGTGAGTCTCTCGGTCACACGAAGATGAGTGAAGGCATCCCTGACGTGGACAAGTCCTCAGTCCAGAGAGGGAGCAAGAGATAGAAGCGACAAACCATAACGTGATGGGTAAGACCTGTTAAAGGTACCTGGCAGAAGCGCCACGGGAGAACAGAGGAACGGGCGTGTTCATTTTGACCCTCGAGATCAGAGAAGGCTTCCTGGTGGAGGTGACCCTTGAGTAGAAGATGAGGATGAAGACCGAGACTTGGACCAAAGGATGGGGAGTTTTGAATGTCATGCTGCATTTTCCTGTGGCAAATGGAGTGTCTCTGAAGGTTTTTGAGCGGAGGGATAGAATACGATCTTATCTCAGCAGGAGGGTAGAGATTAGATTGCCCCAGCAGGAGAGGTTAAAGGTCAGGAGACCAGCAAGAATGTGGCTGCAGTCATTGGGATGGGCCATGATAAGGGTCTGTTTCAGAGGCCAGGGAAGCTGTGGTAATGATGAGAAACCGCATTCCAGGGAGCAAGACTGGGCAAGTCCTGATGAATAATTGGACATCCTGGGGGGTCAAGTGGAAGATAATGCAAGATTTCTGTCTTGGGTGATCTGGTGAATAGCGATGCCATTAACCAATCTAGGGAACTTGGGAGCAGTGTGAAGGGGAAGATGGTGAGGCTGACTGGGGTCAGGTAGGGTTTGAGGTGTTAGAGACACCCCGGCGGAACTGTTCTACAGGTAGCTGGAAATCCGAGTGGAAAACTCGGAAAAAACGTTGGTAGTCATTACCTTGAGCACCGAAGTATGGACTGCCTTTTGTTTATTTTTAGGATCCTTAGTAGGCATGTGTGACTCTTACAGTCAGTCACAAAAAGAATATGCTGTGTTTTCAAGAGTGCTAACGCGGGAGCCAGGTGGGGATCCGGGACGCCGGGAGAATCAGACGGAAGGGCAGAATTGGAGTCAGTTCAATTCAGGGCC
The DNA here is from genome assembly GCF_002007445.2 of Ailuropoda melanoleuca. Classification (NCBI taxonomy): domain Eukaryota; kingdom Metazoa; phylum Chordata; class Mammalia; order Carnivora; family Ursidae; genus Ailuropoda; species Ailuropoda melanoleuca. Next base: position 3,229,315 of record NC_048227.1, read on the forward strand.
GGTTGACACAGTTACTGAGCATGTCCTCTCTGCCAGGCTCTGGGGGTGCCGTGGCACACAGGACAATGACCATGACAGATGTAGCCCCCATCCTCAGACGGCCCTGAGGAGCGGGAAGGTGCCAGGAGAGGAGAGATGAACATCTGTCCCTCTTTGCAAAAACAACTAAAGGCAGATTCTAGAAGCTGCAGAACTCAACGTCTGGTTGGGCAAAAATGCTAAAGTCTTGTAAACCCTAGGACAAGAAGGGGCAAGCAGATGGTCCTTGGGGGGCCGCCTCGATCCACAGGGACCACTCACACCGGAGGATGCTCATCTCCCTTCCTGGGAGGAGGGACGGAAGAGGCCACATGTCTGGGGCTCAGCAGACAGGTGACAGAGGTCCTCAGGAGTCTCCTGTGGGCAGGGTGGACAAACACGAGCCGAGGTGAGTCAAGTGAGACAGATTCAGAAGAGGCCGAAGGACCAAATGCAAAGTTTTGATTAATGGGCCGATGTCAGGCTAGAGAAAGGTCTTGAGACCCACAGTTCCCCTGGCTCTGTCCTGTTTATCACTGTTTTTACAAAACTAGGCAAATAAATATCAGCTTGCGGCAACGAAGAACTTAAGCAATCTGAAAAAAAGCAACGGGAGACCCTTCGTGGTGGGAACAGCCCCACGACTGCCCTCCATGAACGTGAAGTCCTGATGAAGGGCGTAGCGGTGTCCTTTCCAAATCGAGCATCCTTCCCGTCTGTAAGCAGCCTCTGGACATGACGCCCAGGACCGCCTGCCCCACCCACCCTCTCAGCAAACTCAACAGGCCCTTGAGTGCGTCTCCCCTGCTCTGAAGGCGGCTGGGCTTTGTGGGAGGCACGTTCTGGCAGCCACCGCAGCCGCCGCTGTCCAAATGCGCATGTGGGGGACACAGCACTCGCTCCTGCCCTCGCTCAGCCTCGGGCTCTGCGGCTGCCACAGGCAGACATCACCTCCCTCCCTGTTTTGAAGGTTCAGTGAGGACCGCTGTGCCCTTCAAGGGCCCGGATCCACTATCAATTTGTGCCAAGTCCTGTGTGAGAGGCCGGGTATCCCACAGAGGGGCCGCACACGGACAATTAGAAGGGGCAACTGATGACAGAGAAAGCGACAGACCTGGGGAAGAGGGGCAGGTGGGGGGGATCCGAACACACCTCTCTGAGCTTAAGAAACAATCATCTGTGCAGAGCCTTTCGAGCCCGGCACACAGTAGGTATCTAACAAGCGATGGTCCCCTCCCCGCACCAGCTGGGCTCTGCGGGGTGTACGATTCCACTCCCGCTGCTGTCACCAAGCATCGCAGACCCAGGACTCCGACCACAGAGGCCCGTTCCCTGCACAATTCGGGCGGCTGGAGCCCGAGGTCCAATCCGGCAGAGACTGTTTCTGGGGAGACCTCTCGCCCCGGCCTGCCGACGGCCACCTCCTCGCCGTGGACCTCACGTGACAGAGAGACGCTCTCTAACAAGGACACTCGTCAACCGGGATCAGGGCCCACCGTCCTCCGAGGCCCCATGTCCAGATGCAGCCACACTGAGGGGCCAGCTTCAACGGACGGATTTCAGAGAGACACAGCATCCCCCCCGCCCGTCACCAGTGGGCAGCTGCACCTCACAAATGCCCGAGCAAGTCCCAGGGCACGTGAGCAAGGGGCCGCTCCCTCGTCTTTGCAGCTGGGGAATCTGGTGGTGTGTTAAGGCTTCCCCTCAACGTTTCCCCAAAGGCCAATGGCAACCAGATCCTCATGCCTTAGACCCTGCCCGTTCACCCCGCCGGCCCCCAAATTCACAACCATTCAACTCTTAGGACCTCCACTGCCCACCCCAGACCTGGACACACTTCTTGAAGTGTGAACCATTCAAGACACCCCCTGACCTGTCAATGACACCGAAAACCATAACGTCTGCCACTTACTAACTGACTTGGATCATAATAGCGAACGCTCACCGGCTAACTGTTGGCTACGGGCCCTGCTAAGGATTTTCTGTGTATTCACCCCTTCAGTACTCACCCAACCCTGCAAGGTGGGTCCTGTGACTCCTCCCCTTCCAGGGAGCCCAGGCACGAACGAACGGAGAAGGCTCTCCCCCACCAGGTCACGTGGGAAGGTCACCCGAAATTTGAACCCAGGCCATCAGGCCCCGATGCACCCAGGGCAGTAGCTCTGCCCCACCCACCTGCTCAGCCGAGGAGGGGCTCAGTGAAATGCCTGCCTTCCCAAAACCTCAGTTTGTCTTGAAGTGTTAAGGAAGAAAATTCTAATAATTTAGCTAGTAATTCAAAACATTATTTTTATGCTAAACATGCCTCTGGCAGGGAGTAGAATGCAAAATGTCTGAGCATTTTTAAGATAAAGCTGGGTGCTTCAGGAGAATTTCAGCAAGGTGGACCCTGGAGGCCTTCCTTCTCTTCCCCCTCAGGGTAGCACAGTGGATGTGCGGGGGAGCCCTGGCTCCCCGCACCCAGCATCAGCCTTGCCACCCACCCCACCTCAGGACACTGGTCCACGCTGCCCTCATCTGCCCCCCTGCACCCCTCAGTGGCCTGGACCACCCCCAGTCCTCCCCAGCACCCCACCCTCTTCCCTCTGAACTCCCTGGCACTCCCCACACTCCTCCCCTCCAGCACCTGTTCCTAAACCACACTGGCCCGTTCTTTTCCTTCTCCTGCATGGTTTCCAGTCTTTTCCATAAAATCAGTGGTTCTTTGCAGACAAGAGCCGGGCTGTTGCTTCTCAACATGACTTCGGACCACGTCTCTCATGTGGTACACATCCAGGGGACACGTGCTCATTATTTCGGGGGTGGCTATTTCCTCAAAAATTGAGGCGTTGCTGCAGGAGAGCTTATGCGCATTCTGAGTGACAGGATGTCCCATGAATTCTAGCTCTGATTGGCTGAGGCTAGTCTGAACCAGCCATCGGGGGAAACTATAGGGAAATCTGTCCTGTGTAGACGCCATAGGGTTTGTCTCAAAGTCACTGCGTGTGCTTCCTGCCCACCCGCTCCACCCGCCCTGGGAGCTGCTTATCTATCCCTCAGATCTCGCCTCCCAGATGAGGTCACAGCCCTCTGCAATCTGCCCCGAGCACTAGGAAGCTCTCCTCCGAGCACTTATGGTTCACAGCGCAACTCACAGTTGCGCACGGTTTGTTTCCTTTGCCTTGGATCTACATCCCCAGCACTTAGCAGGCTGCTGGTCACACAGCAGGCAATCCAGTAATTATTGCTGGTCGAATATTGAACGCTCCCCCATTCTGGCCAATCAGCACGACCCTCCTGCCCCGTCCACCCAAACTGTCCTGTCGGAGGGTGGCTCAGGGAGGGGTGCTTGCCTCACACGCCCCACGTGGCCAGGAACCCCGGGCTCGGGGATACAAGCCCGGGGAGAACCCCAGGCCAGTGCTGGGAGGAGCCACTGCGGTTTGCAGCTGCGGCCTCATTCAATCCCCGGCCTGCACTGCCATCTCCAGGGCACTGGGGCGCTCTCCAGGACCAATGGAGCAGCACACTAGACCAGCAAACACAAAATCACCCTCCTAATAGGGGCTTTCAATCCAACAAAGGTCGGGGCCCTTGCGAAGCATTCACTCATCATTACTCTCTCTGGAGGGGAGCAGGCAGTTGTTCAAAGCTACCAGGGACAGAAGCCAGAAGCCCCGACATCCAGCGCCCATCCCCTCCACTATGAGCTGGGGAGACCACAGGGCCAAGACAAGGAGTCACACCCTAGCCCAGGGCTTATCCCAGGGTAACGTGCCCGGCAAGCACCTGGGGCCTTATCAAATGCTACTTCCCAGGCAGTGGGCTGGGGTGGAGCCTGGAGAGTCTGTCTTTCTTGCAAACCCCAGATGCTGCTGGTCTGATGCTAGTCGATCCTTGAGATTCAAAATGGTCCAAGGACCAGCAGCATCCGCATCAGCATCACCTGGAAGATGTTTGCTACTCAAAACACAGTCCTGTTTTGGCAGCACCTGCATCACCGGAGCGCTCGTTAAAAACAGAGTCTGGGCCCCGCCCCCAGACTTCCTGGATCAGAATCTGCATTTGAACCAGTCCTCCCCCCCGCCCCCCCCCCGTGAGTCCCAGACACAGTGAAGTGTGAGATGCTCTGTTCTAGAATGCTGGTCCTTGAGCCCATCCACACGTTACAGGTGTGGGAATTCCTGGAGACCCTAATTCAGTCTCTATTGGGTGCAACCTGCCTCAGGATACTTGAGACACTTCCCCTCTTATTCCAACATAAAGCAAAGTTTGAGGGCTTTCCTTTATATTCGAATAGTTTCTCAATATTTTATTTTTTAAAAAGTCAAGTTCTGGGTGCTAGATATGTTCACCATTGCTGGAGTGTTGTAGATTCTAGGCCCTTCTTTGTCTGTCTTGCATGTTAAGTATTTATCTTGGTTCCTGTTATCTTTTGATACTGTTTATAATGTTTGCTATAATACATGTTGAATTATCATTGTTGGGCTGTCATTAAAAAATAGAAAAAAATCTTTTATTAAATTTTACTAATTTTTTTCTTAATATTTATAGGCACTTCTTTTCTCCAAGGAGGACATATAAATGTCCAACCAGCACATGAAAAGATACTCAGCATCATTAATCATTAGGGAAGCGCAAATCAAAATACAGTGAGATACCACCTCGCACCTACAAGGATGGATATAATTTTTAAAATGGAAACTAGCAAGTGCTAAGGAGGACGTCCAGAAATTGGAACCCTCCGTACGTTGCTGCTGGGAATGTAGGAAGGTGTGGCCAGTGTGGGAAACAGCCTGGCAGTTTCTCAGCAAGTTGAAATGGAATTTCCATGTGACCCAGCGGTTGGCAGTCCCAGCTGCATACTCGAAAGAATTGCACACAGGGCCTCAGATACTTGTAGGTACATGTTCGCAGAGGCATTATTCTTGAGAGCCAAAAGGAAGACACAACCCAAGTGTTCATCAGCAGACACACAAGGTAGCAAAATGTGGTCTCTCCATACAATGGAATATTACCCGGCTATGGAGAGGAATAAGTGTTGACTCACGCCAGAACACGGGTGAACCCTGAAAACGTGATGCTTGGTGAAAGGAGCCAGACAGACACAAAAGAACCCTGTATGATTCGCCTACAGGAAGTCTCTAGAATAGGCAGGTTAGACCCTCACCGCGGCTCTCTTAGATGTCCTCTAGGTCTCATGTGAAGTGAGTTGGGGTCCTTCGTAACCTTGACTTTGTCAAGAAAACTCGCAGTGTCTTCCAGTTCTCAAAGAGAGCAAGTCATTCATACAGATTGTGCACATTTGCGTTTATTCCTGGGTGTTATTTATTTTGCATGGAAAAAGGGATCGTTTCTTCCGTTCTGTTTTCCGAGGAGCTGCTACTTGTATATAGGAATATTACTTTTTTTAAAAAAATCTCCATCTATTGTATGGTAATTTTCCAGTTGTTGTCTTGGGTTTCTAGGTATGGCTAAGGCCATGCCCAAAAGTTTTAGGTGTTCCTTCTTCCAGTCCTTCCCAAGCTACATGCAGTGAAAGTCCAGGCTTTGGGCCTCTTCCCGTGCATTGTGTAAAACAGATGACAAGTCCATGGGATCCAGTCTCAGCTGTCATTAAAATGTCAAATTCCTAAAGAAGTTTCTAAACGTGTATTTCCAATGTCTGTACTTTCCAGTCACAGACCTATAAACAGTTGGCAGACCACGAGAAGTCCACATCCTCACTCTGCATGTCATTGCTTTGCCCTGTTCTCTAACGTGATGAGATCCTGGAATTCCACTGCTGGAGCTTGCTCTCCATGCCCAGGGACCAAATTCTGTTCCCCGCTGCAAAGTCTTCCGAAGTGATTTTGCAAAGTATGGGAACCTGGATCACTAAGTTCCTTAGTACCTGGGGTGTGTATGTGTGTGTGTGTGTGTGTGTGTGTAACAGACTTTTTATGTCTAAAACCAGGAAAAAAGGAGGAAGAACGGACAGTATTCTAGGGATAAATATACAGAGATATTGATACTGAAAGATATATATATATATAGATACAGATATTGATAGAGATTTTCTCCAAATTTGGAGGATTGGGACGAAGTAAGATAAAGTTTAGCCAAAACTTAAGGTTTTAAAATTCTGAATATGGGGCGTCTGGGTGGCTCAGTCAGTTAAGCAACTGCCTTGGGCTCAGGTCATGATCTCAGGGTCCTGGGATCAAGCCCCACATCCGGCACCCTGTTCAGTCGGGAGTCTGCTTGTCCCTCTGCCCCTCTCCACACTCGTGCTCTCTCTCGCACTCTCTGTTTCAAATAAATAAAATCTTTTTTAAAAATAAAATAAAATTCTGAACAAATTACAATTTGGTGGGAGGGGAAAACCATGTTTTTAAAAATAGGCCCTTCAGTGACGATGTCTTGCCTTAGTATTGCTTCGTGGAACAAGAGGCATTAATGGCCCAATTGCTCCTGCCGCAGCAGAACTGCCCCCATGTCTGGGATCCCGTGACTACACATCCCCCCACATCTTACGAGATCCTTGAGGCACCCTCAAGACCAGTGGCATCTGGGACTCCAGCAGTCCCATGGCTCTGCTGGTGGGGGGACGGGTCACATGAAGTATGGATGTCTTCCTGGATCATCAGGACCTTCTGCCCAGCTGGGCTTCCCCACCCTGCCGGCCAGCAGCCAGAGACCACATGTGGGCACCCTGCTCTATACTCTTCATTCTAAAACCCACCACTGCTCTTATTAGAAGCAGCTGCCACCAAAGGGTCTGGCCAGCCTGTCCCCATCTGTCCTTTAAGGGATGAGGTGTGATGTAAACACATATTTTCATAAGAAGTCCTCACCAGGTACCAGTGGGACAACACAGCTGGCACTTACCACCCCTTTAACCCATGAGGAGCTTGCGTGAACCCCGCATTGAATCCACCGATTCCTTCCACAGGATTTACTGAGCGCTTCCGGTGGGTAAGGCCGGGCTGGATGCGGCTCTCGGAAGTGGGCAAGGCACAGTAAGTAAACCATCATCCAAGGCTCTGAAGGCTGTGAGACAGGATCACGAAACAGAGGACTGTGTGCTCCTTTAGGAGGGGATGGTTCTCTGAGGCGACATCTCAGCCAAAACTAGGTCCTGAGGACTTGGACCCCGAAGCCCTTTCCGTGTGTCTGGAGCAGAGGCCGTGGGATGAATGGGGGAGAGGGCCCAGCTCCAGGCCCCACTCTGCCCTGCAACCTTGGCCCCATTACTTCACTTAACGCAGCATTTTCTTCACCTGAAAAAAGAGCTAAGATCAGCTATAGTGATTTTGAAACATGGCTCCAAAAATCGTGGATGCTCCCCCCCAAAGGTGGATCGGTGTCCCCTGCCCTTGAATCTGGGCAGGGTTCGGATTGCTCCACCCAACAGAGTACGACAGAAGTGAGACTACGTGACTTCTGAGGGTACGTCCTAAGAGGCCATGGGGTTTCTGCCTGGTTCTCTTGGGAGCCTCTCCACACGAGAAGTCCAGCTACCCCAAGCCCACCGAGCTAAAGGAGCCACAGGTGGGCATGCCCAAGGCGGCTCTCCCTGAGCTCCCAGCCACGTGAACCAGCCATAATGTCTAGCAGAAAATAAGGATGGGTCTGTGTCTGTTGAATGAATGAATCCACAAGAAGGGAACAGCTGTGCGCAGAGGGGAAAGCATTTCTATCAGAACAGCAAGGAGCAGTGAGGATGGTGTGTTCTAGGTAAGGCGGCCAGTTGGGGCTGGAGGGGTTCGGGACGCTGTGAGCAGGGATGAGACAGGTGGGGTAGAACATAGAAAGGATATCAGACAGAACGCGGTGTGATGTTGAGTAGGGAGGATGTGGTAAAACATACGCCACACACAATTTGTCATTTTAACCGTTCTTCAGTGCAGGGTTCAGGGGCATGAAGCAGCTGCCACCACCATCCGTCTCCAGAACCTTTTCATCGTCCCAAACTGAGCCTCTGTCCCCATCAAAGAATTCCCATCCCCTAGGAACCTCTATTCTCCTCTGTCCTTTTGAATGTGGCTCTTCTGGGTCCCTCCTGTTAGTGGACTCCTACGGTAGTCGTCCTTCCGTCTCTGGCTTCTGTCACTCAGCCTAATGTCCCCTAGGTCCACCTAGCCCTTGGCTTGGGTCAGAGCGGTCCTCCTTTTTTATTGTGATGAAATACACCTAACACAAAATTTCCTTCCTTGATTTCTAAGGTTGAGCAGTATCCCACTGCGTAAACGCCACATTTTGTTCACACATTCATCAGCATGGGGGGCTGCTGTGTTTAAAGGCTCTCTGGGGCGGCCACGTGGGCCAGGGAAGGCAGCGGGGCAGGTCTGGAGCTCACCTGCCCGACCTGCCACCTGTGGCCCCCTTCACAGATGAGGCCTGGGCTCAGGGCACCCGGGCAGCCTCCTGCAGGGCGCAGCCTGGGAAGGACCAGGCAGGGCCTGGCAAGGCTGCAGCCTTAGAACCTAGCTCTTCCCGAGCCACCACCCACCCCCTCCCGGACACACGTCCCCCCACCCCCCGGCACAGAGGCGCGCCCTGTCTGCCAGTGCGCATGCGCAGAAAGAGCGCCGGGGAAGGCCCAGGGAGCATGCGCGGGAGGCTCCGCTCCCCGGGAGTCAATCCGCAATCCGGGGTTTGGGCCCCGCCGGGATCTCTGTTTATAAACACACGGCGGGGCCACCGGCAAGGGGGAACCCTAAAGGTAGTGGGGTTGGAGGTCAGAGGTCAGCAGGGGTGCCAGCGGGGAGATCAATCCCTTCGCCTTCGCTGGCTGCTGGTTGCGTGTTGTGGCCGGCAGGCCGCCCTACCGGGTCCGGGGCTGCCGGGTGCGCCACGTGGTGCGCACGTGGTCCGGTTGGGCGCTGCACCGCCCTTCCCCCACGGCTTCCGCGGCTGGCAGCGCCCCCTGCTGGCGGCCCCGCATGCCGCGCTACTCGTCGCGCCTGCGCACAACGCGTCACGACGTGCCTTCCGGTCTGCGCAGGAGCCCGGCGTGGGTCCGTTACGTCCTCACGACAACTGCGCGACCGCCCGTCCCGGTCTGGCGGGAGGGGGGGCGGCGACCCGCCCAAGGTCACACGCGCGGCGCCGGGGAGGCCCTGGGACCCCGCGGCAGTCGGGGGCGGGGCCTCCAGCGTCCACGTGGCCCTGGAGGCGGAGTGCTCTGGCAGGGTCGCCACTGCTGCCCGCCCAGCCCGGGTTTGCGCTCCTGTGCGGCGGCCCCGCGGGTGCTCGTGGGGTACCCCGTGCGCGGTTAATGCCAGCGGGGCCGCGGGCCCAGGTGACGGGGAGAGTGGAGAATTGACGTGTCTGGCTTCCCGTCACCTGCCGGGCGCACGCTGAGCACCGGGCTGTGCTGCTGTTAGGGCTGTTGCTTCCCCTCCCCCCAGCCCCGCCTTTGATTTTATACCCTACTGATGGCCAAGATGTGAGGAGGCTTACCGAGATGAGAAAGCAAACTTCCCCTGACTTCTTTTTTTTTCCCTTTTTACCGTTTTCTCGTAAGGGTTCACGATGGCCTTGCCGCTGCTGCTTCCCCTGTTAAAATCAGTATTCCTCTGAAGTTTGCCCTCTTCAGCAACATCTATTAAGTGCCTACTGTGTGCCAGACGCTGCTCCGGGCTCTAAGGTGCCTGGGTGACATGTGGGAAAGAGGCGACACTAAACCTGGTTATCAGGAAAAGCCAGGAAGTACTCACGCTCAAGTTCAGGCTGGTGGTACTGTATACATGCATATGTTTATTATGAATGTCACTGATAGCAAGCATGGACAGTGCACCATCTGCAAAGAATGATAAGACAAACAGCAGACTTGCCCGTAAATCTCTTAGAGCCCACTGATTCTCAGAGAATGATTTGCTTACTTTGACTGGACTCTTGTACCCTGGCCAACCTGTAGTTGAAATTCTCCCCGTGATCTGCAAATTGGCCAACCTACTATTTTCCCAACAAACTTGTCATTAAATGTATTCTGTGATGTGAACATGGTTGATGGTAGGTTAATAAGACAGAAATGAAGCCAAAAAGACATTAGAATTTCATCAGTGACGTGAGCAACTTCTTAGCGGAATTCGATCGTGGTTCACAAATACAGTTTTTCCTCAACGTTTTGTGCTGTTTACAATATAAAGGCTACAGACATGACACAAAGTTAAGTTTAACTACATTGTTAATTTTCTCCATTACTTTTTTAAGTCTAGACTGGGGGTTGGGTCAGATGGTAAATATTTTAGGCTCTGCCAGACACATACAATCTCTGCATATTCTTTGTTTTGTTTTGTCTCCCACCCTTTTCAACCTCCAAGCTCTGAACTACAGAATATTCAGATTCCCACACTAGAAATATTCCTCTGATGGCCGATTTCAAGCTACCGACGCAGAGTGTCTGAGTGGAGGGTTGAGAATGCTCTTTCCAGCATATGGATCCAATCGATGTACATAACCTCAAAAGCATAGGTCAGGGTAGGATAATTGGGAAGTAATGTGTTTTGAGACCTTGTTGTCAATAGTACTGATTTCACTGTAAACTTCTATAGTTTAACTTTTGATAATATCTGTTTAACAGCAAGCCCACAGAATTCCTGAAAATTTAACATTTGGTTCGCATGAGCCGACTCCAGCTTGGCACTGGTCTTACCTCTAAGTGGAGACGGGGGGTGGGTAAGTTAGGCTTCTGGGTTGGTGGTCGATGTTCAGTTTCATCACCAGGGTTCCACTTAGGCACACCCCAAGGGGACCCCCAGTGAGTCAACCCCCTGTATCATCCCCTCCCTGTGAGTGTGGGCCAGACCGGTCATGTGCTTCTAACCAACAGAATTTGGTGAAAGGGGCAGGATGGCCCTCCGTTGACGATGTCATGTCGTATGTAAAGGATGATGGATGTCACACCCATCGTGCTCATGTTCCCAGGATGACTGGAGACATTCTCTCCTGCTGGCCTTCCAGGAGCAGTCAAGTGAACAGCCTGCAGAGAGGGCCACGTGGCAGGGGACTGTGAGCAGCCTCCAGGACCCAAGGGTGGCCTCCAGCCAGAAGCCAGGAAGAAGCCAGGGTCATGCAGTCACCAGGATATGCATCTGCCGCAACCTGAATGAGCTTGAAAGAGTCGCACGTCCAGATAAGAACAAGGCTCAGCCTGAACCTGGATGATAGCCCCATGAGACTCTGAGCCACACCCAGCTACAGCTGAGCCCCCGGCTCCCGCCCCGTGGAAGTGGGGGTAAGCGCATTTTGAAAGTTCCCAAGTTCGTGGTCATTTGTTACACTGCAACAGAAAGTGAACACATCGTTATTCCCTAGATTTATGCACCTTTCTGTGTGTGTGTTACATTTCTCCATTTTAAAAGGTTGGGGTAGGAAATGCACACATTACACAATACAAATACGGAAGAACTGTACCCACGTGTTGGCCAGCATACTCTTGGACAGTGTGACTCTGAGGAAACCCACGGTGGGTTTCCATTTGGGGTTTTTTTTGTTTTGTTTTGTTTTGTTTTGTTTTGTTTTGTTTTGTTTTTGCCCCCAATGACTCACCGTCCTGACCGTAAGTCCTATCCATACTGTGAAGTGGGTGTGAGGTCGGGAGCTAGCCCTGTTTTCACCTCTGTGCCAGAGCTCCCTGCCCACCTGTGTGTCTCAGCATGTCTCCATGTGCCCACCTTTAAAGCAGAGATGACCGTAGTACCTGCCTCAGGGCACAGCTGGACAGAAGTCGGTGAGGCAGACGTTGTCCATGGACAGTGTTATGTGGCCATCGTCCCTTGCAGCCCTCACCTGTTATGGAGCCGGCAGGGGGCCGGGGGCCAGGTGGGTCTATACTGGGCGTGGTGAGTGATTTAAGAATCCAAGTCAGTCACTGTCTTCATTCTCAGCCTTCAGGGAGATGTCAGGCCTCTGTTTGAGAGGAGTTTCTGGAAAAGTGTTCTCTTCTGAGATGTTGCTGTGCGAAATGAAGGGCTTTCCCTTTCCAGAGGCCACGGGAGAGGGTGAGCTATGGTGGCCATGGGGGCTTCCAGGCTGCCGCAGGAAGAGAGCAGAGCTGGCCTCACTGTCGACTGAGGGAGCTGTAGCCCTGGGGTCGGGCCACCCTGAAATTCCACCTGCATCCAGAGCCCCGTCATACAGACTGATACATTTTGGCATTGTTTAGACCATCTCGAGTTGAGTTTTCCGACATTTGACGGCTGAACTTGCATCCTGATTAGGTCGTCACATGAAGCTGTTCCCTGGGGAGAGCGGGGTGGAGGGCATGAGGGACCGTGGATGAAGGATGTTGGATTCTGTGTCCGCAGCTCCCCCTGGAGTTGGGCGCGGTGGGCGTGGCACGCTGGCGACATTTCACTGTGGCTGAGCCCAGAGAGGCTTCCCATGTGCTGGCTGCTGTCCGCCAGCACCTTGATCTCAGACTCCCCACTCCAGACTGAGAAGTCAATGTCTGCTGTTTGTAAGTGGCCCAGGCTGTGGTCTGTTTGTTACAGCAGCTCGAGCTGACTACCACACTCCCCACATCAACCAGTACGCTACATTGCCTCTGAAGTCTTGTCGCAAAGCACCTCCGTGCTCAGGCAAATGCACCGTTGGCCACGTTAGCGTCGGGCCTCCCACGGTGCCAGAGCTGGCAGAGGCTCTGCAGACGCTGAGCGCCTGATGTTGGAATTTGCACAGGAGCCCACCCTCCACACTGCCTCACACTTGGCGGCTGTGAAATGAAAGGAACGGGTCTGGCTCTGAGGAAGGGAAATGTCCCCGTTGCCCCACACTCTAATGTGACTGGAGCAACCCACTGATGCCCCCATTCAGCCTCGGGGACAAATGCACCCAAGGAACATCAAGCTGGTATGGGACCCGGTGGGGCTACGGTTTCGGGGCCGGGGCCTCCTGGCTGTTGCTTTGCTTTCTGCTTTAACTCCCCTCTGCCTTGTGTCCTCCCTCCCACTTCCGAAGTACTCCCCAGATTCTGTTGTGGTCACAGGAGCCTTGTCCCTGATCACGGGCCCATCGTTGTCGTCTGCTCCTGGCCACAGAGGCCTGGGGGCCCAGCTGCCTTGGCGCCTCCATGGAGGAGCCCTCCCACAGCCCCTTCCCCAGGACCACACGTCACCAGTGCTCCCCTGACGCCTTGGCTCTTCTCTTGTCTGCGGGATCTCACAAGAGGACACGGTCTCTGGGCCCCAGTCTGGCCCAGGCACTTTGCGCGGCCCGGCCTCGCCCCTCGGCAGCCAGACTCCAGGGCCCGCGCGGGAGGAGAAAGCTCCTGCTAGTCACACTGCCCAGGGTGCGGGCGGATGAATCTTCCCAGACCGGCGCGGGTCGCAAGGTTGGCCTGGCAGGGAAGAAACTGAGCAGGCCCAAGGACCGGACTCCCAGTCGGCAGCCCCGTCTAGGCTTTATCACCCGTTTTCTGCCAAACAAAGGCCCTGCCCGCCCTGGGAGCTCCCGCTGCTGCTCCATTGAAATCTCAAGATGGTTCCCTATTAATCACTCCCTTTGGTGCCTCGGAGGCCGAAAAGAGTCAAACAAAACCTCCTTTCTAAGGAGGAAGAGCGTTGCAGAGGCCTGAGCAGAAAGATCCCCCCACTGCTCTCCAGTATAACACTAACAAGATGCTGGGGCCTCCCGGACTCACACAAACAAACGAGACTCTCTGCCTGGCTGCTGAGAGGATGTGCGATGTGACCAGTTCCCCCATGTGCCCCACAAGGCTCCATGCAGGAGGCGGGGCCGGCGAGCGAGCGGTCTTGCCAGTATGCAGACCCCTTCGTTATTTTAAAAACCAAAAAAGACCCAATTAAATGATTTTTTTTAAAGCAGACACATACTAGGAAGGTGGGAGAGGGAAAAAAAATTCCATTTCTCTCCCTCTCCTGACATAACCTTGAGTCTCAACTCCTGTGTCTGTCTTTTCTTCGGCTGCCTCTGTTCTGCATTAACCAAGAAGGAATACCGCATTATCCCTTATTCTGTAAATATGAAGCTGGGCTTCTCTTTTTAGACAGACACCCCAAGGCCAAGCAGCGAGCCATCATTCACCGAGACATGTCTTCATTTCACAGGGAACAGGCCTGTTCTCTGTGGGCAGCATTTGGATTGTCCAGTTGCAGAGAGAAATGGCTTTTTTGTCCAGACGCTGCGGCCCCTATCAGGCACGAGGAGCAACTGTCCTGGATTTTTATGCCTCTGCATGGAAGCCCATTCTTTTTCATAAAAATTTAATTAAAAAAAAAAAGGAGAAAGAAAGAAAGGGGGAAAAGCCGGCTTAAGGAACACTGGAGTGCCATCCGTTCGCATGAGGGCAAAAATCCATTCAAAACAAGTGCATCATATTAGCTTGGAAAATCGGACTAATAAAGAGACAACAATTCATTGGAAAGGCGTCATCCTTGGCCCAGCAATAGAGGGAGCATACTTCAAAGTATAGAATTTGGCACACCTCGGATACAGCGGCCGTCTTGTGAATATAAAACAGGTTTGGTGCAGAGGACAGGAAGGATCGGGTGGGGGAGACACGTAGCGTCATTGCGCTGGGTGATTATTAGGGTGCTTCAACCCAAGGGGGCAGACGCTCTCCTCGCAAAAATAATACACCCGAGAAACAGATTATCCGGCTTGATTTGTGATGGGCAAGGCCTCCTCGCCCCTTAAAGATTAACGGAATTAAACGACTGGAACGTACCCATGTTCGGAGCATGGACAGTCCAACCTAGCCCACGCTGCGATCAGCTAGCAGGGAGTCCTGCCCGGACAGTTAAAAAGTACTTCTGCAACCTCGCTGTGGTGAGGTTTTGTGTTTTTTTTTTAATTAAAAAAATGACACTTTTAATAGGAGAGATGATTACGTTAATGGTTCTCCAGTGCTTCCTAAGGATCCATCATACCAGTTAAGGGAGGAAATCTCCGGCACAGCAGGGGCCAACTCACCATTATTCCAGCGCTCAGGCACTTGATGGCTCATATTTTTGAAAAATGCCACTAATAATTAGAGAGTTTTATGTTTCGCTTTATGGTTTGTAGCACAAATCAATGCACAGGGCTCCCCCCGACCCCCCATACACACACAAATCAGACACGTTCCTCCCACCCCATCCTCCTCGATACAGGCTTTCTCTCCCCCCAGCTGAAAAAAAGACCAGAAGGTGGCTAAGCCTCTGACCGACCCTCACAGTGCAGCACGTGAGAACGGTGAGTCATGGGGGCACTTAGGTACCCCACTCCCCGCTTCCCCCCACCATAGTCCTTCCCAAGCACAGATTTACGGTGTTTTGCAAAAAGTCATTGATCGATGCATTTACTCTGCAGTTATTTATGATGTCAACTAAGAACTTTTGATGACATGGGGAAATACCATGTAAAGTGAAGTAATGCGGAAAAGGTAAGCTAAGAGACAGTGTGCGTGCACACACACGTGGGTGCGTGTTCGCGTGCACATGTGCGCTCGGGGAAATGCGCCCAACTATTGAAAGTCGTCACTGGTGAGATTAAGCATGCAACTAGTTTCTTTTTGTAATTATTTTCTCATTTTCTCCAATGAACATATATTGCATTTCTAAGCAATTTTTGCATTTTTTACATGCATTTTTTACAATGGAATGTAACAGACACTGGAATGGCTCTCCGGTATTCTCCGCCCCCCTCCCAACCATGCCATCTTTTTCTGACGATTGATTTCTGTGGCCCGTTCAGGTCGCCTTTACTTCATTCTTGCCGTGCTGGCTTGTTGCTTGGTAACAATCTTTTTTACTGATTGCTTATTTCTCGCAGGCACTCGCCAGTGATGCTGCTGCGACATGATCTTCCGTCCAGGGGTCCAGGGCCATAAACAAGACCGTCTAACTTCCTCAGTTATCACACCTTCCACCTTACGAGACGTGAGTACCAGTGCCAGCTTCCCCAAACATTGCATTTCGTTAATGTCCCAGCAAGAACAACACCTTGAGGATGCGAGGGTCCTAGTTTTTCCTTCTACGCCCAGGCGTGAAAATCTCTCCTTTGAACCCACCCCTGATGGGCCGCTGGTCCTCAGTGTCTGTTCTTTGCCCTGTCGTGGCAGATGCATTCTGGCAGCCTACCTAGCGGGCCCTCCCCACCTGCCAGGAGAACCCAGGTTTTGTCCAGATACCCTCCTCCTCTCCGCTGCAGGAGAAGTGGGGCCCAACTCTTAAGAGAGGATCACGACTGAGCTAAGAAAAGCATGGTGGGGGTCAGACGACCCAAGAGAACAACAGGTAAACAGCTGGAACAGGCATGGCACACACGAGGCGGTCTGGATGGCCAGGAAACTTGCGAGACAGGTATTCTGCCCCATTAGCAGTCATCCAAGTACCTATTTCAACCACGGTGAGGTATCTTTGTACCTTCCAGGCTGACAAAAACTTAAAAGTCTGACTGAGCCAAGTGCTGGCAAACAGAGAGAGCAAGGGGAGCTGGAAGACACTGCGGCGGGGTGGGGGGTGCAGATTGCTACAAAGGCTTCGGGAAATAGCTTGACATTATCTGGGAGATTTGAATTTTGCATATCAGGTGACTCCGAGTGTACTTCCAGATACATAACTGAAGAGAGTGGTTCTCCTGTGTCCGAGTCCCCTGGGGGGCTTCTGGGCCCCACTCCCAGAATTTTGAGTCCGAAGGTCTGGGTGGGACCCCAGAATCTGCATTTCTAACAAGTCCCCGGGTACTGCCGACACCACTGCTCTAGAGACCGCGCTTCAAGCAACAGCTAGAGAGGCGTGTGCTCACGCGCTCCGGGATACAGAGACGAGACACGCTCCTGGAGTCATTGCTGAAAACCTCCATCCACAGCTGAATGAATGAAGTATGGCGTACGCATACAGCGGACTAGTAGAAAGCATCGGGAATGAACGGACCACCACCGCTTGCAAATATAGATGCATCATCCGAACAATTCGAACGTAAAATGCCAGACACAGAAGACCCTCTGCGGTATTGTTCCAATCAGAAAAATCTTAAAAACAGGCAAATGCAGCCCACGATTCAGGGTTGCAGGCATACGTGATAAAACTCTAAGGAAAAGCAAGAAAACACCGCCGACGTCGGTTTCCTCCAGGGCGAAGGGAGGGTGAGTGGTGTGGCCAGGGAAAGTGTGCTGGTTATTAAGTGATGGCCTCCTGGCTCCAGACCCATCCTTCTCCACCGCACTTGGCTTTGTGCTCTTGCATCTGGGAGCTGCTGTCCACACACTCCACACTCAGCCCACCGGCTCGCTCTTCGGGTCTTCCCATAGGCAACGCTAGACAACACCCACAAGGCTGGAAGAGGGCGGAGGAACCTTCTCCTTCTGGCTCCTTCCCTTTGGGTCCTGCCTGTTTCCTGTTCCTGTAAGCACTGTCCTAGGGAGGCTCCTTTATCCCCGTTCCTCCGCACCTCCCGGCAGCGCCTGTCTGCCATTCTTTTGAGAGACAACTCACTGAGACCCCTCAGAATCACCAGCACCAGCCAGCCCCCGCCTCACACACCAGACTTTCCACTGCTCCAAGCTCCTGGGTTCCCACAATTCCAACCTTGTCACTTTGTCCCCTGGGGTCATATGCACTGCATTTTGTTACCACCTCCAAGAGGCACTCAGAGTTTGCTCTTTACCCTCCGGTTACCTAGCTCACAGCCCTATGCCTAGTACACAGTTCCTTACATCAAGTTTTGTCGTTAAAGTAAGTCGGTGGCTCTTGTCTTCACGCTCGATGCATCATGGTTGCCTCTAGAATTGAGCCCACATCCCATGGAGCAAGAGGGGGACAGGCAAAGTGGACACGCACTGGCCAGTGGCCTTGCCGCTTTCAAAGAACCTGCTTGGAGGATGGCCAACCGTTCCAGTTTGTCCAGGACTATGGGGTCTCCCTGGAAGCAGGACCTTGTCGCTACACCCAAGAAAGTCTAGGCAGACTGCAACGAGCCTGTCATCCTGAGCCCTGTGACCCCTACTCAAGCACATTCACCACAGTGACATTGTATGGCCGCCCCTGGCCCTCAAGGATGGCGGGGGCCTGTTGTGTTCCGGCGGGGGCTCAGGCCCACCCCAGGCAAAATCGGAGTTGTGCGAATTAGGAGGAAGTGCAGAACAGATATGGAGAAGGCTGCCAGTTCTGCCCTGGTAAATTCCAGACTGTGACCAGGAACCACCCTGTGCCATCGCCTGTGAGTGCATGATGGCCAGCAGCTCTGGGACCAGAGCCAGGACTTCCCACGGTGGCCTTCCGGGGGACCCAAGGCCCGATCTCCTCGTTGGACCACCGCTTCACTTCTGGCATCCTAGAGAGAATTCTCTTTCCCCTGCAGTGTTGTTAATCTTCGGTGGTGAATTCAAGTCTGTAGGTGAGGGGCTGGGTTCTAAAGCCGCCCACCCACAGAGGGTAGCTGCTGAGTGCTCGTGGTCACCAAAGAGAAACGTGGAGGCTTTATGGAAGTTCCATTTGTCTCTCTGGGTGCAGGGTCAAGCATGGTTTTTTCCCAAGTGGGAATCAGGACTTTACATTCTTAGTTTTGAGAGAGGTTCAGGGATCTTGGGTCCTGTACTCTTTTTTTTTTTTTTTTTTTTTTTTTTTTTTTTTTTTTTGGGTGTTTTTTTTTTTTTTTTTTATTCTAGGTTTATTCTAAATATCCTTCAGGACCTGCATTGGCTACTCTTGGCATGGTAAGAAAATGCTTGCCAGGGAGGATTTCAAACCTGGTAAGTGAATATGCCCGCTCACTTCAAATTCAGCAGCTAGCCGCTCATTCTCCATGGCACTGATAAACATAAAAAGAGGGAAGCAATGATGTCTTACAGATTTAATCCTTTTTGAATAGCGTAAGCTCTGTAAGACTCTTAGCCAGCTTGTTTTTCCCTTTGAAGCCTTGATCGGGTAAACCGTGGAGGGGAACTATGACCGGTGGGTACCGGACAGCCGGGGAATGCTGGGGTGTGTGTGCTCATGTGCGTTCTGTGGCCTCCCCGTGCCGCATCGGCAAAGGTACACACGGAACAGAAGGCCCCGTCCCGTCTGCTTCCAATGACCCCGGCGCGGAGTGCGTCTGGCCCAGCCACATTTTTGATAAATAGCTGGGAGTTGGGCTAGAAGCCAGGGCTTCTCGAATTCCATTTCCTTCTCTAGGCTACAAATTTCTTCACAGATGTGGGAAGCTGCGTTCACTGTTTCCTTTTCTCCTGCTTCAAAACAGGGACTGTGGTCATGTGTGTTTAGAGGCGAGTGAGAAACAGGCCGCGCCGTCCTATTTCATTTTGTCTTGCTGCGTTTGGCTCCGTCTTCTTCCCCGTTCAGACCTCAGGGGATTTTTGGTTGCACTCCTACACTTGGGTCTGTGTTTTTATGTTAAGCTTGAGCTCCGATGATAACTGTGGGTTGAAACATGAAATTAGTGACCGTTGGCCGCAGTTGACCTTTCTTGAATGGCAGTAGGGTGATTCGGCCCGATGATGAGTAGCAAGACTGAGATCTGGCTTACCTGCCACGTGCTGCCCCAGGTCTTCTACACATAGGGCCCCCCATCTAGTCCAGAGGTTTACAGGAAGTGGGGAAACTGAGGCAGGGGGCGGGATCGAGTAACTTGCCCAGGGTCATGCAGGTGGTAAGTGTGGGAGATGCAGCTGAGGGGGTTGTCCACACACCCACTGCACGTGCGTGCCGGCGGCTCTCCTAACCTCAGGGGCAGAAGCATATTGTCACCTGCGTGGGTGACGGAGCATTTTGTAGGAAGGATTAAGGGAAAGCTTTTTGCCCATGTATTTTAGAAAATTCCCCTTCAACTAATAAATTTCAGCAACTGGCAAGGAGCAGGGGGTACAAAGAGCCCAAGTGGGCTTTAACAACACCCTGTCTGGGAGCTAAAGTAGCCACGGCCCTCAGGTGACCCCCTTCACCTCTTTAAACCTCTGTTCACTTTTCTGAGCTGTCAAACGGGGCTGGTGGTCATGCTTTCACGGGGTCGTTTAGAGAATGAAATAGGACAGGCAAGGTGCCTAGCATACTGCCTGGCACACAGCAAGAGCTCAATAAATGTTAACGAAAATAAATTATGATGCAGCAAATTGCCAAGGGAAGAGATCTGCTTCTGGGACTCGTCCGGTTAATTTTTCACCAGCAGCTTCAGTGGGCTGGGATGAGACACTTCGAGCCTGAGCCTCCATCCTTCCAGCTGTCGAACCAGGACAGCACCTTACAAGGCTGGATGAGAAGGCGAAGCTGCAGGGGCCGTGGAGAAGACTGTGCACATGTAGGTATGAGTGAGACGCCGAAAACCCTGAGACTGCGGCCCCAACCCACCCTATCTGAAGGGTAGCCCCCTGGTTATAAATAGATGTGATGGCACTTCCCTCCGTTTTTGGCATCTGCTAGCAAATCAGATCGAAACAAAACCCCACAAATGACTTTGCACAGGACAGAAGCAAAGTATTGTTTGAAGACGTGAAGACATGATCCTTAACGTGACATGGGCAGGATATTTCCTGATACCTAAATCTGTATCTTATTGTGTCTGCATTTATTTCTGGAAGTAGTCCAGCCTTGTGTGCCCCTGTGTTGGGGCAGGTGGGCTTGCTGAACTAGAAGCACCACGTTCCAGGTTGGGGGGGGGTCGCCGCTAGAGCCTCTGAGGACGGAGGGGATGGAAGAGTTCCCAGGAGGGGCACTCAGGCCGCCCCGAGCTGCCTTTTCTTCTAAAGTTCTCCCTTCTTACCCGTTTGCCGGGCACGGAATCATTCCTCGTGGGGTCTGCGGTCTGAAGCTTTCACAGAGAGCCCGGCTTGTGGTTCACCCACGTTGTCCCGTGCTCCAGTGCTCCATCCTCGTGAGCACTCACCGTGCTTCACGCGGTAGGAGTTTACCAGTTAAAAAAAAAAATCAGCCCACTTGTTGATAGACATGTGGATCACTTCCAGTTTGGGTTTTATGAATAATTCTGCTGTAAACATTCACGGAGAAGTCTTTGGCGTGTGCGTTCACTTCTCCCGAGCGGATTCCTCAGGGTGGAAGTGCTGGGTTGCACTCCGAGTGTATGTTTAACTTTTTCCTAGACTGCTTTCCCAAGTGAGGACTGGCTGCAGAAGGCCGTGAGGGAGCATTTTGGGCGGCGGAAACATTCTAAACAATATCGGAAGACTGGATGGGACTACAGTTCGTCAAACTGCGTGCTCACGGGGTGAATTTGATACGGAGATTCTCCCCGTAAAGTTGTTAAAACATGAGAATCTGAACACCGGCCAGAAACCTGGTTGTATTATGGCATTCTTGGGATTCTTTTATGGGTGATAATATCGTGGTCATGTGTGTTGTTTTTTTTTTAAAGATTTTTTATTTATTTGACAGAGATAGAGACAGCCAGCGAGAGAGGGAACACAAGCAGGGGGAGTGCGAGAGGAAGAAGCAGGCTCATAGCAGAAGAGCCTGATGTGGGGCTCGATCCCATAACGCCGGGATCACGCCCTGAGCTGAAGGCAGACGCTTAACCGCTGTGCCACCGAGGCGCCCCAATGTGTGTTTTTTTTTTTAAACAAACTCGTCTTCTGGACGTACACACGGAGTTACAGGAAGTGATGTAATGCCTGAGATTTGCTCTGAAATAATTCAGGAGGATTTGGGTGGCTTATAGATGAAACAAGCCTGACCCGTGTTGATCCTCGTGGAAGCTGGGTGACGGGTCCGTGGAGATTTATTTTCTCATTCCGTCCTCTTTTGTACATGTTTTATGTGTTTCCATATTTCCAAGTTTGCAAAGATGAACTGAAGAGTCTCTCAGAAGAGCTGAGCTGGCGGAGTCCTCCAGTGGTCACTGACGAATTCAGGCTGGAATGAGGCAGTAGATGCATATTGTCTCTGCCTGCTCAGCACACCCTCCCCCTCCTGCGAACAGTGGCCAGACTTTGCTTTGAGGAAGGACCAGCCTCTGCTTGCGTCTTCAGGGTCTGCCCACCTTTGGCACACACCTGGGCCCAGAGCCCCTGCCAACCAATCAACCACAGTCTCCTGGGAATTCCCGCTGGCTCGGCTGGCAGCTGGTGTGGGATGGTGCAAGAAGGGGAGAAGCCTGAGCTGATTGATCCCCATGGGCCCCCGCCACCCCTCCCCCAAGAGAGCAGCCTTGGGGTGCTGCTGCTATAAATCCCCATGGCAGCTGACTCCGGCCTTTTTCGGAAACCTGGATCTTGGCTTTCTTTGGTTCTGTGAACTGCCCAGCAACACGCCGATAAATTACCTTCTTGTTTAAGTTGGCCGGCGTTGGTTTCTGGGGCCAAAGACCGAAGCACCTTGGGGCAGACACAGCACACGGCTCGCCAGGCACTCTGCGTGTTCCCACGGCATCTGCACCTCCCTCCTGCGGCAGATTCAGCTACGGGCGCAGGCCGCTTGGACGCTGCCACTTGCACGAGGCAATCCAACCAGTAAGAGAGGAAGGAATACACACCACACAGAGACACCAAATTGAGAGCTAGCAGCCCTCGCTCTGCTCAAACACAAAAGTATCGTCACCAAGACAGAAGCATCTATGGAACCAAAAAAGTGTCACTGGCCTCTAACACACCATCCCACAGAAATACAGCGTGAGGCACAGATGCAATTCTAAATCTTCTAGGAGCTGCATTAAAATGGTGAAAAGAAATGAGTGACATTGATTTTTGAGTGTTACACTTTATTTAACCCAGTATATCCCAAGTATTATCATTCAAACTGTAACCCATACAAAAACTATGAATATAGGAATAATATGTTGCTTTTTTTTTCAACTAAGTCTTTGAAATCCATCGTACAGAATGTTTGACACTTGCAGCGCTTCTCAGCGTGGATCAGCCACACCGCAAATGCTCCGTGGCCGTGTGACTGGTGGCTGCATGTGAGAAGCACAGGGGCTGCACATTGTCTCTCGGGCAGTCCTGCACATGCCCAGGATCATGACGCCTTCAAGCGGCCACCACCTTGCCTCACAGTGATGCTTCACTGGCTGGGCTCTGAGCTGAGGACGGGAAGCCTGGCGAGACCCTGGTCACCGGCTCCAGGGCTGATTCCGGGGCCCTTCAGAACTCTCTCCAGAAGAGCTGGCACTGGGGTTCTTAGGAAATTGAACCCTTGGTGGTGGGGGTGGGTGCACAGAAGCTTCGGCGAGAAGCAGGAACGGAGGCGCAGAACGATCACTTCCAGTTACCCCCGTTTCCAGGCCCGCGTGCCGGGAGCGCAGATGTCATGGCCCCGTCCCTGCGACACAAGAAAGGCTGAACATGCAGGACGTGAACAGCTCTTCTCAGCTTCCTCACAGAAGTGAGGCCACGGGGCAGACATTGGTCCACACACGGACGAGCAGACAGTGGACGCAGAGAACCACAGCTTCCCAGGGCGCAAGCCCAAGAACAGGAAGCACCGGGGGAGCCATCCCTCGATGACGCATTGCTGGAGGCTCGGCGAGGACATGGCCGAGCTACAAACTCTCACTCCTGGGGTGTCCGCACCAGAGGCCCATCAGCCTTTGTGGTGAAGATCAGAAAAAAATATGCCCGGCACATCCATCGTGCAGTCCTCTTGCCGTCTGTCCAGAGCGCTCTACTTTGCAAGACCTGCTGAACTGAGCGGCTTCTGGAGGCTTCTGTGGACTGGCTTTTAGGCTACGAGTCTTACTTTCCTCGCCTCCAAGTCTATTCTTATAGAAACACACTGCGTGTCTCAGAGTGACGTGAGTGAGGTCGTGAGGATCTTGCTGCCCCGCTGGCGCTCTCTTTTAAGCTCTCCCACACGCCCCTAAGTCCGTGTTACAGCAGAGGACACCCAATAACTTGTCCACGGTCACACGGCTGGTTCACAGAGGAGCGGGCTCCAGCGTCTGTGCCCGCCCAGTGTCCCTCCACGCCGCTCTGTCTTAACGTGGCCACTCCCCTATCCAACCAGCTCAGAGCTGGCCTCCTTCAGGCTGCTCCCGTAGTCCCCGCCCGCATATTGTCAGGCTGCGACATACATGTGGGGAGCATCTCCTCCTCCTTTCTACTCCCCTCCCGGTGGCCACACTCCTGCGGGGTCCCCTCCTGTACTGAACTGGGCTGACCTTGTGACCACGGGGATATTATAGAAATGGCAGGGCATGGCTTCTGGGGGTCCTAGAAAGACCGTGTAGCCCCTTCTCTGCTCTGTGTTGGATCCCTCACTCCGAGGGAAGCCAGCCGCCCTGTGGGGACGTCACCCAGCTGGTGAGGGACGCGGGCCTCCAGGCAATAACAGCGCTGACGTGCCCTGTGCCTGAGCTCGCCACCTCAGAGGCGGACCCCCCAGACTCAGACAGACTTCCCAAAGATGCAGCCCCGACCAACATATTGACAGACAAACCTCGCCGGAGACCCCTGAGCCAGTCAAGCCGCTCCCCAGTTCCCGACCCACAGAAACTGTTTCTGTTTGAAGCCACTGATCACATGGCAGTCGATGAGTAACACACAGCCCGTCCCTCTTTCTAAGTGCCAGCGCCAGGGTACTCCGCCAAGAGTACTTTTCAGCCCTGCCTCGGTTTCAACAGGCGTCCTGTGCTTTCGAAGCCAGACACAGCTTTTCCTGAACTGCTGTTTTAGGATCGATAGGGTGGCTGGGGGAGGTAGTCTGTAAAAGAAAAACAAGTCAGCCCGCTCCCAGGGAGCTGCGGACACAGGGCTCACGTCTCTCGGGTCTTGGGCTGTGGTCTCAGCTGAGCAAGGAGGTGTTTCTATGGAGGATTGCTTGCTCTCGCTCTCTCTCTTTCCCTCTCTGACTGTCTTTTGCAGGCCTGCTCAGTAACGCCCAGAGGTCCCGTGGCTGCATGACGTGAGGCCCTTGGGACTGTGCAGAGGCAGGAAGCAGTACTGGGGCCTCAGGAAGGATCCCAGAAGGATACCGCAGCAGCAGGAAGGGACACTCAGCAGACAGGAAAAGGATGAGAAGACGCTGGTCTGGGTTCCCCAGGCATTTGACAGATATTAAGTGAGCTCCCACCCCTCGAGGATGCGAGTGTGGACCTGCAGCTTCCAGACTTAGAGGCTTCTCCCCAGCCCCATCGGACTGCCTTCAGACTTGGCCTGCTCTGGGGCTGAGGGTTCCATCAGCCTCCGGGCTCGTGCTGGGGTTTTGCTCTGCTGCTTTGCACGTATCTGCCCCAGACAAAGGGTCCTGGTGAAAACCCCACGGAGCTGTTGGGGGCCCACTGTTGCTTCTCCGTGGGTCTTGTGCGGCTCCTCTATGCCTGGCATGATTCCTGACTTTGAAGATAAAGAGAGGAGAGAGCAGAGGCCATAGCCCAGCCACACCCCAACCTCGGAGCCGCGCGGCCTGCAGAATGTTCTGCAATGATGGGAATGTCCTTGAGCGGCAGCAATCGGCATGGCAGCCACACAGCTCTCTGGACCCAGCACTGGAAACGTGGCTCATCCACTGAGAAATGAAACGTTTCAAACTACTTCATTTTAATTAGAATATACATAAAATATACATTTTAATTAGGATACACATAGACAGCCAGTTGTGGTTCGCGGCTTCTGGATTGGGCAACACGGTTCTCAGTCTTCGTTTGGGGGGGGGTCTATAAACGCAAGCTCTGTAAAGTTCTTGTTTTGATTTGTAAAAAGGTACTATTTACATAGAGTAAAACTCACTTTTTTTAGTGCACAGTTTTGCCACTTTTGACAGATACACAGAGTCACACAATCGCCACCACAGTCAACCCTCCCGCCAAATTCCCACATCATTTTGTGGTCAGCCTTTCCCCAGACCTCCAGCCCCTGGACCCGCTCATCTGTTCGCGTCTCCATCATTGTGCTTCACCCGCAATGTCCTGTACGTGAAAGCACACCCAGTGCGTTCGGGGTTCATCCGTGTTGTTCCACGCGCCTGCACTTTGCTCGTTTTTGTCGATGTGGCGAATCCCATCACGTGGCTGTGCGGCGGTTTGTTTATGCGTTCCTGGCCGAGGTTCATCTGGGAGGCTGGGGTGTTTCCAGCGTTTGGTGGTGAGTATCTGTGTACAGGTCCTCGTGTCAACACAAGTTTTCATTTCACTTGGCTTAAAGCCTAGCGATGGGACTGCCAGCCCTCAGGTCAGGCCGCTGAACTTCATGAGAAACCATCAGACCGTTTTCTCAGGTGCCCGCCATGTCGGGCACTGCCTACTGCTCCTCGTTGGCAAAGACGGCTGGTTTCACCACGTCCTTTAAGTAATTTTAATAGGTGTCTCGTGATATCTCCTTGCTGCTTTAACTCGCTCCTAATGAGCAACGATGTCGAGCCTCTTTTTAGGTGCTTGTCTGTCATCTGTGTATCGTCTTGGGTAAATAATCTGTCCCCACGTTTTGTCTTTTCCTTCTTTCTTTCTCTCTTTTTGTAATGGGCTCTTCCTCCAGATAGCTCATTGCCTCTTTTCAACACAGCCTTAATTGTCACCTCCCAAGTCAGCCTTCTTTTCTTGATGGTTTAGTGCCTTGGAGTTACTTCTGTTCCTTTCTGTTTCTGCAGCCCGCTCCAGAGGCTTCTATCCGGGTAAGAGCCTGGGTGTTGCAGGATCCAAAAGGTAGGCGAGGTTCTCCCTGGCAAGCCGTTCACTGCTGCTTTTTCGAGGGCATGCTTTGTGAAGCAGCTTCAGCAAGCCCTCTAGACCCGGACGGAGTGAGAGAAGAATCCAGTGTCCTGTATTTTGGTTCTTCAGTGGTCTTTTATTGGCCCTTTTCTTGCGCTCTCTGCTGAAGCTGTCCATATATCCAGTGGTTTGCTGTTGGAGGAAGGGATTGCAACCGAGGGAGTGTCTGGACTTGGCAAGGTCACTGGGCATCAGCCCTGCGAGCTCCCGGTGTCATCCCCATGCAGGCTCTTGCTCCTTGGGAAAAGACTCGTATAGCTTTGTCAGCCTGTGCGTCAGTCTTCACGTTTCGTATGAAGGGCAGGCGGAGGGGCCTGGAGGTACATGTGTACCTCTTGTCCTCAAAAAGACCTGGCATTAAAAACCGAGACGTCACCTCAGATGAGCTAGAAGAAAGAACCTTGGAAGTTGCATGTAAATCTCTTGCTCTTAAAAATACAGATACCGTGGTAAAATACACCACATGAATTCTACCGTCCTAGGCGTTTTAAGTATACAGTCCGGTGAGTACATTCACGTTAATATGCAACTGTCACCACCATCCACCACCAAAACTTCTTCGTCTTGCAAAACCGAAATGCTATCCCCATTAACTCTCCATCCTCCACCCCTCCGCCGAGCCCCTGACGCCCACCCTTCTACTGTCTGTCTCTAAGAACTTGACCACTCTAGGGAATTTTACAGGACATGTCTTTCTGTGGCGGGCTGATTTCTCTTAGCACAGCGCCCTCAAGCTTCCCTCTGTGGTAACAGGTGTCAGTTTGCTTCCTTTTCAAGGCTGAGCCATATTCCCTTGGCTGGGTATCCCACAGGTGTGATGGAACTTTGGCTCCCACCAAATTTCGGCAGTTGTGAATAATGCTGTTCTGAACATGGGCGTACAAATACCTTTTCAGGACCCTGCTTTCCGTTCTTTTGGTTTTATACCTAGAAGTCCAGTTGCTGGATCATATGGTCATTTTAGGTTTAATGTTTTGAGGAACTGCCACATTTTTTTCTCTAGCGGCTGCACCGTTACACCTTCTTACCACCAGTGTATATGTAAATGCCCTTGGATGACATCAATATTGCCTGAATTCCCCAACGTCTGTCCACCTCGCTCCTTCAACACCCCCTTACCTGGTTTACCAGCTTCCCAACTGGCCCCCCACAGTCACTGACCCCTTTCTGATTCGGGCTTCACACAACAGCCAGTGATTGTATTTCCAACATGTGGGTCCACATGCTGGCCTTCTGCAGTGGTTTCTGTGGCTGTTGGGATAAGACCTAAATCCGTACATGACCCAAATGGCCCTTTAGGCTCCTTTGCCTAATCAGGTTCAGCTGACATGGTCACTCTTCCATTGCCGGGGACCTGTCAATCCCCTGAAAGTGCCATGCTCCCTTCCTTAACACATGCTGTTCCATGGCTGGAATGCCATCCCCCAGACTCCCAACCTTCTCTTCCCCTTAAATCATCCTTGGACTCCAGTCATTCCTTAGGGAAGAGATCCCTGACCCTGTTTTTACTATCCTCCTCCCTCTTGTCAAGTAGGTTCTCTTGTTACAGCTTTTCATGAAAATGTGTTACTTATCTGCCCCCCCCCAAGCACTTGCCTATCTCTGTATCTGTGTATTCGCTCAGGTGATGATTGGCCCAATACATACTGCAGGTCCAGCGGAAAGCATGTAAGCAGGCAAGCTTCCCACCCTGGGGGCTGGTCTCCCGGTACCCTTGCAGTTCACCACCCAGCAATGCCTCACAGGACTCAGGACATCTACCAGCAGGCGCACCTGACTCGGGTCTGCAGCTCCCACGCACACGTCAGCTCCACCAGGGAGGGTCTGGGTAAATGATGGAAACGTGGAGACGCTGCCACTTTTCTTAGGGGACCCGGCTGAATGCGGAAGGCATGACCAGCACACTGAGGCACTAAAGGGGCCCGAGCCCCAATACCCCACTGGCCGGGCATCTGCCTCCCTGATGAGCCAGCCGGTCAGCGGTTTGAAGGGCAAGGCGGTGTTTGCCGCCCTTAGGCTGGTGTCCAGCGTGGGTTCCGGGGTATTTGAGCTGGCTGTTTGTTGAGTGAATAAATGACTCCAAAAAGGGACGCGGTTGCATCAGGGATCGCAAGCATCTTTAGGCAAACTTCAGTTACAGTTCTAAAACCCTTCATTCGGGTGCTCTCGAGTGTGATCTCAGTTTAGGGGGGGCGGAGGGAGCGACTAGGGCCCCGGAGACTGCTGAGGTCACTTGTCCCTGTCCCCAGGGACCCGGGAGCAAAAACTCCCTAGTGAGACTTTCGGGGGTTCCCCTCCCCGGCCCCTCCAGGACGCGGCAGAAGCTGGGGGCGGTGTGGGGGAAGGGCAGCGCGCCGCCGTTGTGGACACCTCCCCGGCCCGCCCCGGGAGTGCCGACGGGCGGGGCGCGCGCGCGCTCGGCCTCCGGCTCCGCTCCGCCGCTATCCGGTCCGGGATGCCGCGCCCGCCCGCGCCCCCGCGGAG